>NW_013533994.1:2907297-3076099 GCF_000836235.2 Papilio xuthus
GACATCAATAAACAAATAGCGTTATTGGGGGCTCGAATGGCGTGAATGTGGGCGTCTATTCGAGCACCTATTAAATTCTGAATGCGAGGTTAATCCGCAATTACCGCCTAGTTATCGCCGGAAGACGGTGGAGATAGTTAGGGCCCGGAAAATATTCCGTTCACTAATTATTCCGCGTAATTAAACGCGAGCATTATCGCGCAGCCGCCAGCCGCCACGCCACCTGCCGGCATTGTGCCGACTTGATTTACTGCAGCTCGTCGCGACGCGATTCCGCTGCGATTCCGAAACGGATCCCCGCCTCTTTTTGCACCAATTAATTATCGGATTACACCTATATAACAATTTAATCGATGCGTGCACGTGATTTTGCGGGGACAAAAACAATTGTGGAGAGTTGAGACAATCGAAGAAAATCAATTACATGTTTATGAACACTGTTCATAGATCTTCCTGGCCAAAACATATAAAAACAAAGTCTATTTAAAAAATCTAATTACAGTTAAACATCTAATGAAACAATATTCGAAAGAATTATTCGTATTTCCAAATGAGGAAGAACAAACGAAACGAAAAAATAAACATCTGCAAAAACTCGGTTGAATGGAAAAAATAATACGGGCCTCAGTTAATAGGGAGGTCCCAGGGTCCACTCTTATAACGGCGGTCTCTAATTTGCCCTCCGCGTTTCCTCTCCTTCGTCGCCTCCCGCCGGAGATGGGAGCCCACACCTCCGAATGAAAAGCTACGTAACATACTGTTTGCTAAATGTAATTAATGTAAGTAGGTAATTACTTCTTTTTAACTTATGAAAAAAAGGTTGAAAATGATGGAATTTAAATTATTTTGTACCTATGGATGCCTGGATCCAAAAAATATGAAAACACAGAACTACAATAATATGTAGCTTTATTCCGCGTACCTTACAAATCAAGTGAAAGGATTATGGTGACAAAAAATATTTAATAATATTATAATACGACTAAAAGAGTTTGTTACACATTTAACTAAGGAGCTAAGAGATTGACCGTGTGTTTCCGAGTCCAAAATCGCCGTTTCAAACATATCGTTATCTCTGTGTTGTCAAAAATAATGTCAGGGATGACGATATGCTTTATACAGAGATTTTAGTCTCAGGAACCCACGGTTAATCAATTTATAATGTGTATTGTTGTTTAGGTAAAGCTTATTAGGTCATTCAATATAAGCATATAAGGTAAAGGGCGTAAGGTCATTAGTAATTACTGCGGCTGCGGCGGACGCGTTACTAAACATTTTCTCGAGGCGCCCGCCGACGCCTGCAGTAATTAAAAGCACGGACTCTCACCAGAGGGCGCTGTCTCGCCCTCCCGACTAAATCGAAAATTATTGTTCACCGTTCACACACTTATTTGTATGATTCATTTATAAATTAGACTTATTATTGGAGATCATGTGTGAAGTTGTTATGTTTTAATTTTTCTTTTTTATTTACATAAATGGGCGATGGTTAATGTTTTGTTTAGTGGAAAAGTACATTAAGTTACACAGACTACCTAAATTTTTATTTTACTACCTAAATACACAACGATAAATGTTTCGGAATGTTGTTCTTTCAGTCTGCAATCCTGTCCTGTCTAGACGAGCCGTTCTGTCTCAATCATAATACGCCTACACTCTTGCTCTATCATAGATTGCGTGCATTTTACAACGAAATGCATAAACTTTAACGCATGCAACAAAAAAGTGACTAACATGTCCTTAAATCGTTTTACGCGCGAATCGTATAATCCTTTTCGTTTTTTTGTTTAAAAAAACATAATTTCACGCCGTGACGCAGATAGATGCTCATCATTGTACAATACACGAAACCACCGTAATCGCAGCGTAAACATTAATCGCGAGAAGCATTTTGTTAATGAGGTAAAAAACAACGTCGCCGTCGAGTGGGACGTCATTACGATGCGCGGCGTTCGCGGCAGCGGGCGCGGTAGCGGGAGCGCTGGCGGACGAGGCAGCAAGCACAACACAAAGCAGCCCGCGACTTAATGACACCTCGTGAAAAGCCCGAGATGAGTTATTTTTTGAGAGGAAAAGGCGAACGAGGAGTAGCGCGCGGTTGTTTTACGTACGCTGGTGACGTTTTGTTCGAACTAACGAGGTCAATAGTAGAGCGCCGTTAACGCTCGGCGGCCACCGGTAACAGCCCGCGCGTTTGTTATTCTAAGACCTGCCTCCCATTGTATACTCCGATGCGATATATAAAGCCTTTAATGAGACAAACAACTTTGGGTATAAGACTTTCTACATATGATTTTTAAAATAAGGGTGTGCTGTAGATTTCAATATGGGTACATAATTAATATTTTAAATATTTAATATTATACAAAAAAAAATTGTATTAATTAAGTGAAGAGGGAAAAAATGTAACTAACAAGAAATACATTTCGGTTAAAAGTTCTCAAACACGGATACACAAGTATATAATATTGGTACTTTTTCTTATGAAAATCGCTCTATCTTGGACTGATACCAAGTCTTTATTTGCTCTAAAAATCTTTCTTTGTACTTTACCACGGTATAATGGCAAGCAAAATAAAATCAAACGACGAGTCTAGACTATTTGATGAACGAGCCTCGGGATTCGACACCTGATTTTAGTAAAAGCACCAAAATCTTTATTTATGACACAATAATTAAATTTTCCTTTTTATTTTCTTAGATATTTTTTATATTTTAATCAAGAAACTTAGTTGTAACTTAAAATTCAAAATTAATAATACTCAAATAAATATTTCCCACGAACTTAGAATTTACTTATTTTAGAAAAAAAGGTTACGTCACTCAAATGCTCAAGTTTAAAAAACGCGAAAAAATCAACTCCAACGCATCGTATCGCGTATCGCTACCGCACAAACGCATCTTGGTTTTCATTCAAAGAAATAATTATTAAAAAAAAATATGTAGTGTAAGGTTGATCAGAGGCACCGATAACGTTCGTGCTACCGTTTACAAGCTCTTTGTCGAAGATAATAATAAAAACTCAAACAATGAGGCCTGAACAAAACCGAGTTGTTGCCTCAAACACGCCCTACTTGACAGATAAAAAATATCACGTGTAAATGGATTCATTCTTATAGCCGTTCCAAAGAAAACAGGCAGTTTTAAAAATTATTAGTTGGTAATGGAGAGAAAAATTGCATATACAAGAACATTTTATTTTATATAGAAAGTACTCTGTGGAATATAGTCACAGTTCATACAGCACACTTTGTTATCTAATTAATGAAGACCAAATGTAAAAGTAAATAGTAAAAATAGAGTTAGCTAAAAAGAAGTTCATTAATTTTATTCCGCATGTTAATTGGACTACAAACGATATCAAATATAACTGGTCATCAATATTAATTTTCGCCAAATCTCGTTTAAAAAAAATATCACAAAAAAGTTTCGGACTCCGCCTGTAGAGGCGCGGCGGCACGGCGCACCTGGGTCGCCGGGCTCGTATTCAAATGCAAATCAAACGTTCCATTTTTAAAAATCTACCATCTCGGCACTCCTTGCTTCCGGAACGACTTATGTCCAATCCATGCCAATACACATCTACATTAGCAATCAAAACACACCCATGTGGGGTACAGTTTAAAGATCAATATCCTAAGTACATGTGATGTGTTTACGACATTTTTAGATCAAATCCAACTGTCGTTTGGGACCTTTTAGGGCAAATTTCGAGTACCCAGGTGTGCTCCCGATCCGGTTAAGAGAAGCGTCCTTGTTAGGGATTCTCGTACAAAATCGTTTAATGGTTTGTTTTTAATTTCATTTTTACATTCAACGATGCGCAGCCGTGAGTTATTGTTAATAAACCGAGAGAAGTTTTATGGACATTAGAAGTTTACAACTTTTTAAATAAAACAGTAGGATTTACATTCAACTTCTTTTTTTTTATCAAACATGGGTGGTTTTCATTTGTTTATTACATTTTATGGATTATTTTAAGCGTAGAAGAAAACATTATTTGAAAGCGTCAATAAAAGTTGAATACCAACTAAAAACAATCTACGCTTCAAGTCAATTAATTCAATACGTGTTATTTTTATTTGTTGACGACAATTTGAGTCAGCGGGCAGTGGATTGGCATAACGAATTAAGAAACATAAATAGCATTGCGATATAACTATATAGTAACATAAGCTTAACTTTATCCAGGCGAATGTAAAAAACCTAGTAAGTCACCAAATAAAAATAAGATATAGTCGGGTCCGGGCCACACAAAGGGCGCTCGTAGTTTGCCAATAATAATAGTTAATAGTTTTCTCAAGTTCTATACAAAAATGATTTAGTGCGTTCGAAAGTCAAGTAGTAAATCAAAGAGCTATCTCGGTCCGAATCGTTCAATACTCCGCTATAATGACCCCGTAGGACACGTGCTCGTTCATTATTCGAAAACATTCCAGGTTCGTTCCCGGATTTTAAATAAATAAATTTTATAGCTCCATCTGTCATACAGGAGATAAAACTCGTAATGGACGCAGTGCTCCGTAGCCCCAGCCGAGGCATGGATCCCTCACTGACATTTACTGTCGATGAACCTCAAGTTAATGTTACCTATGCTGTTTTCCTCATTACCGTCTTGACATTCGATTTATTACTTGTCAAATTTTAAAATGCCTCTTGCGGTGATGTAACGCATTTCCTTGATTGGCGGCCAAGGCGTTGTTTATATTTAACGGGTTACAAAGGTTACCGATAAATTAAACATGGTAAGCATTTTTAGGAGAGAGAGTGCATTTACTATTTATGTTAGTGTGTCGCACGTCTAATGTGGTGTGACGATGTGCGCACACGGACGCGCCGTTTTCGTCCGTTCCAGATAATAGACGTGTCTTTAAGAAATACCTTGAATTGTGGACTCACACGTACGCGAGAAATTTTAGAAATGTCATAAAATCTCCGGTAAATGCAATTAAAAACTTTGTATTTTTAATAATAAATGTCATTTTAGTCTGAGAATACTCACCAGTGGCTTACTTTCATCTAAGGCTAATTAAATTTTTACCAAAAAGGCAAGGAATATATCTTCAACATATCAACAACATTCAAACGACTTATCATTTTACAGATTTCCCAAAGCCTAAATTTTATTTTGATTGACATTTCCAATTCACTTCATAATTTTCAAAAAAAAGATCAATCAATGAATTCTTGCTTAAATTTTATCTTAATTAAACAACCTTTTAGCTGAACAACAAAAAATCAAGTAAAGATCCCAAAATTTTCTACGTCGAAAAAAAAAAGATTAAAGAGCGCTTACCACTCCAAACTCCATCCAAGCAAATTAAATTCATACACGAAAAGTAATAACAGCGGGCATCAAAAGGTCTCGACTGTCCGTGCGGAGCTTTCCTTTTAATTAGACTCTAAGTACTCGTTAAAAAACAGGATCTTCCCAACAGACAAAGCGGCCAGTACCAACAAACACTGTGAATGTAAAAAAACGCTGGATAAATAAGTGGAAAAATACAGGTAAGTCGAAGAGGGGTTTTGTACGGTCCGACCGGCCACTTAGGTCATCCTGCTAAATAAAGGCCCAAGTTTTTTTATATCGCTTTTAAATGCGAAGCCCGTACGTTCAGTCGGACCTGCCTCATCCCCTTTCACGATAATGTGAAAGGAAACAAACGAAAGAAAATGTTTCCGAGCGCCCGTTCGCTTTTATTGAAAACGTCTTGTACGTAGTTTCGATTGCAAATAGTTCGTGTAATTCAGTTAGCTCGCTTTTCAAAATGAATAAAATTAACAAAGCGATTTTCAATTTATTTTGTTTTCGAACATTTATTTAATCAAGAAAAATCTTGATTTGAGGTTAATCACAACACCTAATCTTATATTGTTTTGTGTGCCTATACAGATATAAAAATGTAAGTAGGGTTTACTCATCAATATCGTATTCAGGAATTTGCTCAAACAAAAATATTTCATAGTAAATTTTCTTTACGGCGAAAATTAATTATTTTATAACGAAGGCATATCCATCAGAGCGTTTGTTACCAAAATTTATATAAATCCTGGTTTGTTTACGTCTACCCCGGCTTTGATATCGACGTGGCCGTGTGTGAAGCTATACATTTTCAATTCGGCCACAGAGGGTGGGTTAGTGTGCTCGACGGCCGCGAGGGGGCGCCGAGTGTTTGAAGCGGTGATTAGTAATGCGGTGGGGGCTTATGGCGAAATAATCTTAGTGGAGACGGTAATGAGAAAACATTTTACTGGTCGCCGAGGGGCACTCGACAATTAATTAATTCCGCATTCGGTTTTACATATCGAAGTTCAATAACTTTTTTCAGAAACGTCAATCGTCACCTATGAGAATAATAACTGGATATTTATGAGGAATTAACATTGCTAACTTGTTATCTTGTGTCATTAACTATGTAATTAAATTAGAGTCATAGATTCTGAAAGCGTTTTAAATTAAGTGAAAATTGATTAACCCCCAAAAATGTTATTCAAAGAATTCGTACTAGAGTCTACAAGTTAAAAATATTAATTCTTCCGGCAGCATATTTCTTCAAATAGATGAATAAAAATAATTAATATAGGAATACTTTTTTGTACAGTATACATTGTTAGAAACAGTCGAATGAATATGAAAAATTAATTTTATCCAATCCGCATTTCCAATTACATTTTAAAATAAAAAAGAAAGGATTCATTTAACCCTCATAATGGCAGGAGCACAGAAGAAAAACAAGTAACTGTCGCAACCAACACAAGGAAAAATAAATCGATTCTGTCTCACTTCAATGAGCAGAGGAAGGGTTGTCTTTGTACCTACTTACTCATGGCATAACCACGTCCATATATACTACGTCTGGTGCATACAATCTTTAGAATTAAAAAGTAAAATAAGTTCCAAATTAAATATGTGTCATATTTATTATGTACAAATACACATATACATAGTAGATTATATCATATTGTCATTATTTGGAGTAATTAACACATGAGAAATGTAAATAATTCGTTCGCAACCTACTTAACATAGTGTATGAAACATTACACGCACACTCTAAATGCGTTAAGTGTTTCGTATGTATACTTCATTCGTAAACGTAATAATAGTCTTTATCTGCTAAGAAACTGAGTAGTAATTAGGTTAAACAGCGCGGGCAGTCGGTGCGAACGGTAAATTCCTATTGTGGCGTTATCGGCGTCCCCCAGTCGCCGACCCGGCTCGCCCGGAATGTTGCCGGCCAACTTTAATTCCCTTTTGCTAGGCGAATTTTTAATTCGATCTAGGCATTACTGTATACTTTATTATTGAAACCAAAGGATACACAAGAACATTATTATAAAATTGAAATACAAAGAGACTATTAATAGTAACAGTTACAATGTCGAAGTCTATAATAAGAATTGTAGAGTTCTAGTAATTCTTTCTTATTCACATGATATGTTCTTAAAAATAGAAACACGACTTATCTAAGAGTACCTCATAGATCCTATCGTTACTTTTAACTAGTGCAGTACAATGATAGTTTTTATACAACGAGAATAGTTTCCGTCTTTTTACAAACTGTCTGGTGAAAGTTCAATTGATGTCTTGCCTGTGTATATTTTCAAAAAAGTGCAAGCAAATTGCGAAAAATTTACGTTTAAAAAAATTGAAATTCTTGCATCGTGAGTGATACAGTGAAGCGACGTGTGCGAGTACACTTGATCGAATCGCAATACGTACCCAATCAGGATTATACAAATCCCCCGCGGCCAAGCGGGCACGGGCACGGGGAAATAATTACGATGGAGGAGAGTTAATCAAGTGCCGAGCATTGAGGAAAAACTCCCGAATTTTCCTCGCAAAATGTTACTCGAATTGCTCTAATGGATAATTTCTGACTTGATTACATTTTATTATTTGTTATGTCATAATAAAAGCTGTTTAATTATATTACTATATTAAAAATTGTGTAAAAGAAACAAATGAACAAAGATCACTGCAATAAATAATGTTTTAAGAAATATAGAAAAGATTAGAAAAATAATAGGTCATACGACAGAAAGGTTTTCATAACTTACGTGGCTTTCTTATACCAAAATTCCCTTTTAAATCATATTTATATCTTGGTTTTTTTTTGCCAAACAAGTAACCCTAGGACCTATATCCAACAATAATTATTACGTTGCATTTTCACATAAAAACAAAAAGGTATGCTACTTATATAATTAAATAAAAATAATATAAGCCTAAAGGCTAATGTTCATCGGGACGTGATGGAGCGTCACTCAACACATCAGCGAGCGCTATGACCGAGCCAATGCACCATTGCACACCCTCCCATGTGTCGCATTTCTATATAGGCTATGGGCCAATTCAATATGAAATCATTTCTTCATCATATCTTCAACTCAATATATATTAATCAATGTTATATACATATTTTGACAAACAATATAAACTAGCGAATAATCTGAACGTTTGCAAGTTTCATTCCTCTCTTGTTCATCTAATTCAAGCGTCAATAGCCTAATGGTTAAGGGTACGGATTGCCGACCACGAGGTCGCGAGTTCGAATCCCGCCATTCGACTATTGTCGTAAACCATATCCTAGCACAAGCCTAGAGCTTAGTTGGAATGGTTAAAGAAATATTATTAAATTTAAAAAAAAAATTGTAGATGAAGTTGATTAAACAGATAACATAGAGTATATAAGATAAATGGTATATACCGTATAATAGTACGATTGTTATTTTTTTGTCAAACAACTTACTATTTGTGGCAACAAGTAAATATATTTGACGTAAAAATACATGAACATTTTATATACATACTAGATGTGTCCGCGACCTCGTTCGCGTGGTTGTCGGGAACACTATCACAATTATCTTTTGATTGGATTTTTCTTCGTTTCTATTAGTCGCGGCGTAATGTTATATAGCCTTAAGCCTGCCTCTATAAATGGACTATCCAACACAAAAAGAATTTTTCAAATCTGATCAATAGTTCCTGAGATTAGCGCGTTAAAACAAACAAACTCTTCCGCTTTATAATATTAGTACAGATAAACAAATCAGAATAATTTTGAGCGAGTTATTAACACTTGTAGAGTGCAGTATTAGTAAAAATGTTTTTATTTTATTCTTGATTGGGCTCTACAATTAATCTCACAATTCTAAGTTAAAAAAACACGTAATCTCATTCCCAATTCTTTTCATTGAAATCAAATTACAGACAAGGAGCGCATATGTGCTCACAAAAGTTTACCTTTCGGAATCTTGAATCGACTACTTAGCTTAACACGATCCCCATGAAAGCAGTTTTAGGAGCTCACTTACCAATGAATGCCTCACCCCGCCCCGCTTCGACCCGCTTTGGCCCGCGATGTCCCTGACCAGCCATTCAAACTCCCCTGGATTTTTAACTTTACAATATCTTATTCAAGTTTATCAGGTGTCATGCGAGCCTCTAAACTGATGCTTGATGATTTAAGATATCGTGTTTCTAGTTTACCGAATCCAGTTGAACTAATTTAAGGACTAAACATGAATTGTCCATTAAGATGCAATTGACAACAGGCATGACGTCACGTAATAACAGATATGTCAATATGTTTATACCCAGGAAGTAGATCCTCGGTAAGCTGGAACAGTCTAAGCAGATCTCTTTATACTCTTGGCTGATATTCTTTAGGTACTTACCCCGAACAGAACATTCTTATGTCGGAACTGACAAAACGTAATTATAAAAACCGCTTTCACCTCTCTATATAGTATATTTTAGATTCTATTAGGTTATTTTTTATTTATTTTCATTTTCTGCTTCCTTATAACAAGATGCAATAGAGCATTTCGACTATTAACAGTAGTGCGTTTGTGATATAAAGGCGCGTGCACACGGACGCTATCGCATTCTGGTTCATTAGGCGGGCGGCAGCGCGGCCGCTATCGCCGCGAGCCGCTCATTTTTCACGCTACGCGCTGTAGCAGTCCGCACTGAGCACTAAACTCCTCGTGCGTGCAATCTATCACTCTATTCAGTTTCACATATAATAAAATAAAGCTTTAGCTAAACAAAATTGGCTGTACTTATAATGAAATGCAACAAAAGATTTCTAGAGATTAGAAAAAATATTTTATAGGGCCTCTCCCATAGACATCTGCGACATCATCCTGTATAGTCCTTCTTTTAGTAAGTGCTCTGTGAATGTTTATTGTTTTGACAACTTTAGTTTTTAATTTATAAATTTCTATATCGTCTATGTCAATTGTTTATCGCTTTACGTTCTAATGAATGACAATAAACACCATACCTGCACAGTAGGCACCTAGCAATTTAATTTTGACTACCCCCCGCCAATCGGGAACAATATTCAAATAAGGCTTCATCTATTAACGTACCCCATCGCGACATGTCCTATTATCTATCACTTCCATCTGTAAAGACCCTCCGCAACGTTACCCCTGGTAACCCATACTGTGCTGCACACCAAAACATTTTCAAGGCAATCAAACGAAAACCCAGATTCGCAATCATTACTTAATTAAAGAACATACAATTAATAAAAAGCTTAACTACAACGATTTGTTAATTAGTATTTTTATTTTCCGAATTTTCATTACGGAAATTAAAAAAAATGTTATATATGCTATTTCTCGCAAAGAGCCAGTCATATCTTTGCTGTTACTTGCAATTAATTCTTTTAAATACACACAAATATGCATTGCAAAATTTATTAGGTTTTTGGTTATGGTTTAGTTGTACGTAGTGTATCTTTTTGGAAAACACATAATCTAAATAAAATAATAGTATATTTTAATCGGCTAAATTAAATAGGTTCATGGTATTGTCACCATTGCGCAATTGAATTGAAATCTCAGCCCCCAATCTGCGGCGGCGGTAGGCGGGCTGGTGGGCCCCAGGCCGGCAACCCCTTGCCGTCGGCACGGCGCCCCGCTGGCCTGCTCAAATACATCACCATATCAATCAGCGATATGAATAAATATTTGCTTCGTGACAGTTCCAGCTTTTTTATTAAAGTGGCCTTCTATTTAACTATATTTCTATATACACTTATTTTTTTTTATGTTAATACATCTCACTACATGGTAGCACTCCCGAGAATTCTAAATAGAAATTATGAAATGCAAAATTACATTCGCAAAGCGTTTGCGCATGCTACCTTAAGTTCTAATATTATATTCCTTTATCAAATAATAATCTGCTTCAATGAACTTAGCTTAAATATCTAACTTAAACATATCATAAAATACTTATAGTACAAATGATAGACCTTAAAATTAGGACCTTAGGTCATTAGCGAACTGTAATAAGTATTTTTATTAGTGCAGTCCGAAATTAAGTATGAATTAAGTATCTACTGATGTTTATTATAACTTTAAGTCAATAAGCAAAGAGAGTATGGACTCTACATTGGAATAGTTTAGATAATATTTATACATTTTCACTGTTAACTAAATGTATACGCCTAAAATACTATCAATGTAAGCACTATGAATTTCTCGCTAAAAATACAAACAACCTCTTCAATAGTGCAACTTGCTATATTGATTATAGTTTTAATTTTTGTGAACGGGGGCTCCAGATCGGGTTGCGACTTGATTTGATGGATCGCACTTTGTGCCGATGGAAATAATATCGCACCAAGCACGGATCATTGGAGAGAGCTGGCTGCACTTAAGAGTATTTTCATCCGTAGTAAAATCGACAATGGAAAGCGATTTAAAATATTGCATCGAGCATTTCAAACGGGGTAAGACACAGATTCTCGAAAGAAATACAACCTAGTTTAAAAAAAACATGTTGCTTATAGATTTATTTGTTAATATATTTATTCAAATCTTAAATATATCGTTGTAAATTCGTTCCGTAGACTGTTTGCAAACTAACTTACTCCCTGAATCAACTTGACAGAACAAGGGTGAAGAATGAAACAATAGCGCATCAACGCGACCTCACCCCTCCGTAGCAAGCCACAGGAGAATATCATAAATGTCGGCTTAAACACTCGTCCCGGCTGATGGTAAATAAAAATATAATAAAATAATAAATTCCATGCAACATATGGCGCAACGAGGAATTTCGGATTTGCGGACCACTAGGTTAAGGGAGCGATCGATTTAGAGACGAGTTGGTAGACTTATGACAGATAAATAAGTTGTATTAATTTTCAAAGTTTTTGGGAACAATGAGGAGCTAAAATAAACCTTGAGTAAAAAAAACTTATTCTAGAAGACGAATGAAGGAATGTAATCACGAATGCGATGATGTGCGCTAATCAAAATAATACTAACATTTTGCATACAATTTAAAGAATATCCCCAACATTTTAAATATTAAAAAAGTACTTACATATGTTAAACAAACATACTATCAAAGTCAATATTATCTTTTACCATCAAATTGAATTTCAGGCATAAAATTTTCCATAAAATTCTAAAGAATTTAAAAAATATACATTTTTAAATTCACCTACAACGAAACAGTTCTATGAAATATTGAAACAAGGCAACTGATCGGTCAACATATCGAGTAGAATTGTACAGCAGCTCTCGGTGTAATGCCGATCCCCCGCGATGCATCGAGTGCTGTATCAAGATCGAGACTCGAGTAATAATCGAACCCTCGCAGCGCGGTGGCCTTCACTCAATCTCCGAACTTATAGGTACAAACATACACCAAAACTTTTTACCGCTACACAGAAAAAGCTATTCAAAAATGAACCTTGTTGCGATGTATTAGTGTTTACACTACGAATTATACATGTATGTTCATTTTGTAAGAATATTCCGCGTGATGGGGTGATAATCCAAAGAATTGCGGACTGTTATTGAATTTCTTAGCATTTTTGATTTGTCCTCCTATTCATTGCGCAATAACTATTATTAAATAAGAAAGAGAAGAGCTCAGTAATGAACATAAAATAAACGCAGTTTCGACATCTTTGTGGTCACAATGTATTGTTGACAGTTGACATTGCATCGAACCTTTTAAAAGTTTTGCAATCTACAAGTCAAAGTCAAAAACTTCCAACTTTAATCTAGTAAACAAAGACCTTTGCATATCGATGTTCCAGATACACTTAAATGAGATTTTCTTAGTCTAATTTCTCTAATACATTCTTCGGTTATTTTATATACGTAAAAACAGGCTTTTTAATCTGAGATTGGAGCGATTACATTAAGTCGTCACTTCAATTACTGCGCCATGCGGCTGAAATTAATTTTGTCATATCTCGATTTTCGCTACAAGTAGCGGATTACGCGGCGATTTAGTATTATTTCAATCTTGTCAAATGTGCATGGATTGACAAAGACTAAGTTAAAGTAGAACTGAATTTCTTTCCGTCAGGATTTATATCATTTAAAGTCTTGTCTGTAACAAATATAAAATATGAACATGTCTTGCTAGATAAAAATCTGGACAAAATCAAAATTAATCATCTGTTATGCAGGTATCCTTAATTTGATTCGAGCCTGAGATATTGTAAAAGAGCCTATGCTTGGGGAAAAAGAAAATGTTCTTTCGAAGAATCTTACTGTTGAGAACTTTATTGTCTTAATTGCAATGACGCCCTGTGTTAAAATAATAAAAGAACATAATGCCGTATCTGCAGAACATTGTCTTTGGAAATATTTTGGCACATTGGCGCAGAAGCGATGATGTCGTGGTAATGGAGTGCTGGCGAGGAGCGTGGCCGGCACGTGCCCTGCGCCCGCGCACGTGCCCGCACTCCCACCGATTATGTCTCACAACTACATGAGAATTTTTTTAAAATTTCAACTTGCATTCAATATGTATACAATAATGAATATTTTTAATAAAAATTTAATAAATATGTCAGATATGTAAATTATCTCTTGACATAAGCCACGTACACGTAACAGCAAACGCTTTTGAATGCGAATTCCGCTTTGCATTTCCAACTCCTGCTCATATAATATTACGATTATTAACTCTTTTGTGACGATTTGAAAAGCATCACGCCAATAAACCTGTGGACCTTTTACCCTCAGAATACGCCTGAAAAGATTTCCACAAAAAGTAATATCTAGGTGTCAACTGCACGCGATAATCGTGGTATAAAAAATTGGCAGCGCAGCAACGACATTCGACCGACGACCGACGACCGACGTCGGCGAACTATTTCCACCCTTGCCTGTATCTCGTTTATCGGCCGATAGTATCTGAGTGAGACATCGCCGGTGACGTTTGAAATATGATCGGAGCGGTCCCGAGGGCGCAGGGTCGCGGGGTAGAGGAGGCGCGGGAGGCCACGTGCGGGGCATATTCAAATCAGAATCGCACGCGGCGGACCCCCGTGTTGGCTAAATACGCCGCCCGCGCTGCGCCCGGCCCACCCACTTACTGAGGGTCGGCCCTATGTAATCGAATTTGAAAATTATTCTAAAACACTGAATAATGTATTTGGAAGGGACGGCACGCCGGAGGCGGCGCGCTCGCGTTGATTTTTAAAATAAATTAAACTTAATCAAGTGGGTTCGCGCACCTAAACGGATTAACTTAGCGCTGATTTGACTTTGCCACTGTTTGTACGGCATGTGGGTATGGGGTGACGGCTCAAAGCTGTTTCGAATCTATCACTCTAATATCGTTCAGTACACACACGATATGAGTTTGCAATCCCGCATATTATTTTAAACATGGATACTCTAAATGTAATTCGTGATCGCAGTGTGTTATGAAATTACCAAATTTACCTTCAAATATATCCTTTAAATGTTATAAAACCACCTCCCTCCCCCACCCTTTCTAGTTCGTGTATGTCTTAACTGCTATATGAGTGAACAAATTTGACCCAACCAGAGATTATCAAACATTTTTCTCGTAGACATATTTCGAAATTTAACTTAGCTCGGTTATCCCTCACCTTTATTTCCGTCAACCAGTTTTAACCCATAAGATAGATAGATAAGATAAGATAAGCCTTTATTCGCTGACATCACTTTTTTTTACATTAACTACTTTTCTTAAACAGAAAGAAATTGAATCATAGCTTGTTTTTTAGCTTCCAGTTGCTTTGGCAGGATGTCCTTCGACATAGGCCTCCCCTAGATTTTTCCATAGTTCCTTGTCCCGGGCTAACCCGGAACCAGTTTTAATACTTCAATATAAAATAGCATGAGAATTGAGAAAGTAAGAAACTAAGGTACTGAGTGACCACTAAAGAACTTTGCGTGTTGCTGTAATTTGTTCTCGTTGTTATTTCAATGCCAAAACAGTTTCAAATACCCCTACGTTAAATTAATAAATAAAAATTTATGAATCGCAAAAATTGCCTAAATTGAAATTTGAAAATTAAATATTGAGTAAGACAATATTAGTTCACTCGCTACATTAAGTTTTATTACACCATGAATACATTTGGTTGAACGCGATTCGGCACGCAGGGCTGCGGCCCGCCATTAGCGCCCGATATGAAATGAAAATTAAAATATATAAAAACTGCGACGAGCACTCTTCATAAACCGCTAAGGGCAGCCCTAAAGATTTAACCCTAACGGCATGCATGGAGTACTTATTGACACTAAATAAATTTATGTTATAAAACATACATGTTTACGTATAATTGAACAATATAAATATATATACATGTCGTACTTGGTAACCATCCCACAAACATTAGGGTTGTAATTACTTTAAAAATATTTTACAGAGCTTACCTTATCTATATACGTATTATCTCATTTTTATGATATTCTTGAGTGAAGTTACTTCCGCAAAGATAGAAATGGTCTCATGTGTTTACTATTATTTTTTTATTTTTCGATTTTCTTGGGTACTTTCCAATTGTTAAACATATTATCTTAAATGTGTATTTTTTTAATATTTAAAAATATATATTAGTAATGGAGACTCCACGGCACGCGTTGAAACTATCATGTAGCGGTGTACTGTAGGGGTGCTACTCGATGATTTGGTTTTTCGATTCGTTACGCCGTCAAACTACCCTCGTAAGCGTACCCTCGAATATGTTCCCTCGCCTTGAATATTATTTATACGTTTGTTAAGTGGAGTTGTACGGCGGCCGAGAGGATTATAGCCTCGGGAGCTCAGCACTTCAACAAACATCGGTTATGATTTCTAATATCGATCGCGGAATTTTAACGACTAGTGCCTTTATTGAATACCACCGAAGTGCCATAGCTGGTTTGATGATCCTCTACAAGAAGAAGTGATATTATTAGTTACAACAGATAAAAAAAAAACTTTATTTTGAAAATATTAACCCGTAGAAAAAAAAGCATCGTAGTGCCAAAGAATTCAAATTGGTTAATAAAATATGATACAAAACATTCTGTGCTTCAAGCCGTTGTAAACATTATTTTAGCCTCGGTTAAAGTGCATATTAGTTTTCTCGATCCACATCATTGTGGAAAATCCTAAAATATGTCAAAGAAAACAGGCATTTACGGTCAGGGAACTGCAGTCACCGGGCAGGCTACGTATGCAAGGCAAACATATTTTCTCTTGAGACTAGAACGGTGAGCAAACAGTGGCCAACAGGAGCGAAGGTTGGGCCGTGTTTACCAACGCTGCGTCGCCTACCCTCATATATTAAACATAGCCCAGTCTACCTCACCTCACCTTCAGCCTGCCATATACTTATCTCGCTATATACTTTGCCTTCGCCACAGTTTTGCTGAAAACGAATTCATAAACATTATCTGCCAATGTTTGTTCTAAATCACGTGAGATAATGTCGACCGCACACAGTAATGAATCCGTTTTTCAGCAGTTTTACATCGGCATAAAAATAAGGTCGCGGCAGTTAACACGTTTATCGGGCGCTCATTAAAGCGGAGGGCGATCTTGCTTCGGAGTCGTTAAGCGCGCAATAGTTCGCGAGATCCTCATAAAAAATATCTCGCAACCGACTTTACGAGCGCCCTTTGTGAATGCATCATTAAATTTCCATCTAAATTTAAATTACGAACGGTACGATTCGACGCGCGCTCTTTCGCTCTCACGTGTTTCTGTTTTCCTAGTCAGTGGAAATGTTATAATTGCTGCACAGAGAAACGCAGCCGAGTCGAGAATTCGAAAAAAAGATGACGTCAGTCGGAATTATCTTCAGCGCAGCGCAATTGAAACGGCTTTGCGACGGGGCTTAGTGAAAAAGTTGGCGTTCGTTTTAATAATTCCCAGCTCCGGCGCCTCGTCAGAATGCCGTTGTCACTTCGCGGATTAAGCTACGACACGGTTGAGTTGGGATTTGAGAGTTATTTTAATTTGCATTTTTCGTATGATTCCGAAAAAAACTGCTATCAGCGCTGCGAAAAATGCGCCGTCTGCCTAGTGCGGATTTTTATGTTGCCACGGTGGTCCATGAGGAGGGTTGTGTACGGTTAGATGTCTTCTGAGGAAACTCATAAACTCTGAAGGTGACACGGTGATGTTCGGTCACGCAGTTTAGATAAGGATATTTTTGCGTATATATTCCACACAAATGCGCCGAGTACTTAACTGTCCCTAGTTTTTCTTACACTTTTCACATTTTTAGGGTACGTTCAGACATACAAGAATATTGTGACACAAATTCCTATTCAGTAAAAAATAAATGAAACATAACAACGAAATAACATGCAATGTAGTATAATAAAGGCCAAATAAGGCAAAGTTCCTTGATTCCTATGAACAAATGAAAAATAACAAAAAACAGGAAATGTCGTCGAACAAATAAGGTCATTCGATTAAGCGGAATGATTTGCGAATCACTTAAAAAATCCAAATGGCACCGTTTTTCGACTTCCCTCCCGACTTCTGGCGTTGGAATTGCGAATAAAGCCGAGTAAGAATAAATTGTGCGACTGGATAAAGCAATATTTGTTCATCTACCCCCGCATTACGGAGACGGCGGCCATTAGCGGGATGCAAATAACGTCTTGTCATTTTTACTTCTTTATTTTTCCTTTTCGCCTCGAGATCTGTGCTACTTGGCCCCCTCCCACGGACGTCCGATATGGAAACGAGATTAAGTTGAACATGTTTTCAAAATATTCTGTATTAAAATGCCAGCTACTGTGTAATGCAAAAATAGAGTAATAATTGTAAAATACGATCCGAACAGTATCTTACAATCATAACTGTGTGCTCGACTCATGGTGGCACAGTGTTTGCGTTCTTGTTTTCTTTTCTACTTTAGCTACCTCAATTGCAGTCTCAAGTGTACCAAGTCGTCACCGTATAGATGTAAAAAAGCACAGAAATTTTCTTCTACAGGATTTCAAAGTGATGTTATAAAATACAACGTAGAACGAAATTCAGACGCTGTGTACATCAGTTTAATAATTAATTCCTGCCTAATATCTAAGATTTCGTTAATTGTAACATACAATGTACCATAAAATAACTAACAACTTGATTGAATGGGCAATTCATCTCAGAGGAGGGGCGCGAGCGGGGCGCGCGCGGTGCAGGCAGTGCGCCGGCGCAGCATCGCGCGGTGCGCGCTCTCACGCCGCGTGGGCGACGATCATAACTCGCGCGCAACAAGCATACACGCCACCACTAACTACCAACATTCAAACATACAGGATGACCAAAATTTGCAATGTGAAGACACCTTAACTTTTATCCAGGTACCGTAAACAGGAATCTCTTTAGCTTCTCACCAATGTGAGATATGTATGTGCACATATCTTAGCTTAGTTTTTCTGTTTTTATTTAGATAAGCCAAAGTTGAAGCTAATTGGGATTCTGGGAACGTTCTGATTGTGAATCGAGCGTTTATCATTTTTGGAACGATTTATAACATGCAACAGCAATTCTGGAAACAATACAGAAAAGAAGTAATTAAATGATGCGTAAAATCTTATTTACTAATTGTTTGTGACTTTAATTCTTTAAATCGTCAACAATTTAAAAATTTAAGATAGTGGACATACTACAGTTACATCAACCTGTATACTCGTACCCTGCAAATCCAAATCATAACTATATCCATCCAGGATAGGTACCTACTTGCACGCCAACGGATCAGTCTTTATGGCCTATAAATGTGTAATTCACGCCACCTTAATCCGACCCTGTTCATATAAATCTGGATTAGTCCTGCCCGCTGCGAGTACACGATACCTCGTGATTATGCCGTTAACAATCGCAATTGAAAAATAAAACATATCTAACTGCAAACCTGCGGTTTCGGACGACATGTATACTCGCTTTTTCTCTTGATAAAAGGATTTCATACAAAAAGTAATACATGTTTAAATATTATTTTGTTGCATACAAATATTTTGAATGCGATACCGATGCCTAATGTTAAGCTGTCTGCAAGGTTTTTGATCACAAATTTATTAGTATTGCGAAATATTATTCATGTTAATCGAAGTAAATTACTTTACTCGAAACGTATCAAGGATTCGAATCTGTAACTTTGGTTAATTGGCATTACTTATTATTTTATATTTCACGCGTTTTATACTATAGAGTATTAATTCATCAACTTAAGGTATCACAAATAAACTGCAAGTAAAGTTAGTCTTATTTGTTTACAAAGATCGCGCACAAATTATAAACCACTTGATCGCTTCGCACAACACGCCTTTCCATTCTAGCAACAGTAAAGTAATCATTATCAAGAGATATACAGCGATACCAATAAATTAAATTCACACGATTGTACGACACATATCAGCTCACCTTCCCGAGGTAGTTGGGTCTTGTCGACGAAGCCCATAAATTACCTAAAACAAGCAGATGCCGTAAAGAGGGGGAAGTCCTCCCCCTCCTATCCCCCGGTAATGGGAGCATTAGCAACACTAATGGCCACGGACGATGACGTCTACACATAAATTCGTGTCAAATTTAGGATGCGTGACGTCTAACCCACGTCACAGGTATGTAAAACAAATTTATATAATTTCACTAAACATTTCATCGTTTATTGTATTAAGTAGCAACTTAATTAATTTGTAAAAAATCTTTAATGGCTTAATTCAGTAAGTTGTAAGATAAACAGGAAAATTGCGGCTATGAAGTTAAGTGTTGCTTGTAATTGGCATCGCAAGTACTAAGTCCTAACTTCAAGTAGCAGTAACAGTTTATGCGTTAAAAAACGTGTAAAGAATAATATAAATCAATAAAAAGGGATTCACATTTCGTGAGAAAGCTATCCCCCGCAGCATACACCGAGCGCCCCTAAAACAAAGTTATCCCCGCTCGCTGGGGCACTAAAAATTCCTTATAATTGAATGAATCAATTCTATCGCCATTAAATCGAGTTACCGAGCATATTGGGTGAGCAAATTTATTTAGCTAATAACCCTCCGTACCGCTCTGCCGAGATTCATCCCTTGTACCTTGGGAAGATGCACATTTGAGGATTTACTTTATGTTAAAAACATACGTTTCTCTTTGAGATTAAGAGTCAAATGTTCGTTTGGACTAAACATATTGAATATTCCAATTTTTTTAGTAATAACTTAACTGCTGTTATAAACAATAGTATCAAATGTCTAGCCCTGTATCAATTCTATCAAGAATCATTAAAATACGTCCTTGATATCAAAATGTGTAACATTACGAGATCTGCATTGAAGGTATATTTCCCGTTAATTATTCGAGCAATACAAAAGCCTTCAAAACACACAGAACATAGAAGTTACGTTGACAACTTTATATTGAATTACTCCTGAAACTCGAATAAATATTTAATCGTTGCGAAGAAACCGTCACCGCCATGTTCCGAAGTCGAACATCTACCGGAGGCGGAACTCGAAGAACAAACTTAGCGGGCTACAACTAACGTGAATTATTAATACCTGACATAAATTTGCCATAACACTGCGAAGTTTGCGAGCGGTAGGCCGGCTCAAGACAGTTGTACAAACGACTTACAAATCGCGCAGCCGGATGCTACTCCGGCTAATGGCGGCATAAAGCAGCGGGGCCGCGACGCGACCCTTCCTTCCCTCGAGCACTTGATCTTATCAATTTGCAGGACACGCTACTTGAGATAGCGAACCTCTCCAACAATCGGTATCGAGCAAACCATCTCTTGTACTTTATCTACGACATCAGCATTATTAAATGTTTGAATTTGTCGAATACGTATTTTTCTTTATACATTTATTTTACAACAAAGGATACAATAAGATTTGATGTTATAATATATTTACTGTCACTAAGTCGATCATGTCCTGGAAAAACTTTGTCTACTTTCATTCGGAACTCATTATTATACGACAGACTTATTATCGGGAGAGACTCAGAAGTGTGCGATAATTTCCTAAAATATAATATATAAGAAAGAGCTTGTTTATTGTAGAGAAGGGTAAAAAATTCTATCTAGACACATGGAAGCCAATAACAGGGTTGAAAAAACGGACGTGAACACTGTATGAAGACTGATAACATTACGAGCGCGGCCATCGCATCGCATCCACGTCGCAGTCAGGTCACGTCGCCACGCGAGTGCCTCGAGCGTCCAATCACTTCGCTCTAAACTAATAAATCGGTAGGAAGCGCCGGCGCATACGGATGACAACTATGTCGGACTGCATATAAATTAAGGAAAAATCGTGACATGTGTACAGTATGTAAATGTTTGCTCTAATATCAATTCGTCTTTTTTCCATATCTGATTTAGAACAGCGTGTAATAAAATTATTGTAACTAAGCCATATAAATCTATCCTAGTCTTTTTTTGAAAAATTGTGAAAGTTGTTTGCTCTATATATCAGTTGCATATACATATATAGCTGTTAGGTTTCCGAATCGAATTATTTAAAATAGTCTTTGAAGAAAAAAAAACAAGAAACTTACACACATATTGTAGGATTATTTTTACGATGCAATAGTATAGTAATGGAAATCATAGAGACGCGGTGTGTATGTTTGCAATGATCTTCCATCCCGAACGTGAAGTCAATTTATCACCGAGGAAAAATGAAAACTCGACACGTCCATTAAAAATAGTCGCGCATAGCGTGACCCATAAAACGAGAGAGCTACGTGAAAAGAAATACAACTGGGGAAAAAAATAGTTGCCACCTCGTCAGCGTCGACTACGGCAGCCCAAAAAAGAAAACCAATTTGGCCGCGTGAAAAGCTTCGATCCAATCGCAACGCCGTATCCACTCATTTGATACTTTCACTTGCTGATAGAGAACAAATTACAAACTGTCGATTTACTCTCGGAAATATTAGAGCTATTTATTTTTCTGTCACCTGTCGATCGTTGCCGAGCACGCTTATGGAAATCGCTTAGTGGCTTGTGTTCGAAGTTTTTCTATTAACGCCCGCCATTGAATGTCTCGCACAGTTATTGTATTTATATTTGAAATTGACGGAAACATATAAAATTTGTTGGTTGAACGCGATTTCATTTGACATTTCCTTTGGTAAAATAACTTGAAAGTAATATAATTACAATTTACTTAATTGTAAATTACACCATCCTTTTTAACATAATTTTTTCCTTTTTTTGTAAAATTTTATTTTCAAATACGGTATCGTATTTACAAATATCTTTAGATGTTTCCTGTTTGTCGTTAGCACAGTTACGGTTGTAATTCTAAATAAACTGAAGAAAATGTGTCGCGAGGGTTACAACTGATGTCAAGATCATCGTCATTATAAACTTCCAAGCCTTCCCCTACTCCATTATATACACAAGAGCTCGTTGTTCTCGTACTGAATCTGTGTTTTTATTTCTTTCTATTTCATAAGAAAATCGATTAAGATGCAATTAGGTACATTTGATTATCAATCTCAAAGTAGTCAATTGATGAACTCATTGGCAGTTAAAATTATATTTCAGTGGGTCAAAACAATGGTATTTTTGTATACACATGTAACATTAAGTTCATTGTTGAAAGAAATATTTTTTAGCATTTCGCCAATCATAACGCCCCTGTTATTTGAGAATTCTTATTTATAGATACAATGTAGTACTCCAAAAGCCTCCCTTGCGTATCCATGGCAACCGTTTCATCAATTTCATATGCGTATAAACGAATCGTTAAAATAAAACATTACCTGAATCTTTTGTGAAAATTTAACAACAGAATCGTCAATAATAAACTGTCGGACGATTGACGTTTTTACCTGTTGGGTACGGTTAATGAGAGAGCGTCCATATTTTAGCGGCACGGGTCGATAAATCATAACGGTAAGATTGATGCGACGGCCGACGAAAGGGAAACGCTTTTGATTTGTGAGCGCTGCCGGGCGGCGTGACAATGGCGTGACGTCACGCGCCGTGACGCGAACCTCGTCCGCGCCGCGCTCTGACGTGCCCATACATCGCTTGATTATAAAATGAAACAGAAATGATACGATGTTTTAATGTAGTAACTGCATTCTGACTTGAAAATTTACCTTCCCAAAATTTTTTTTGAATAGTACAAAGTATTCTGAAAATTATAATGTTCGCCTAAGTTTAAACTTGTAATGGGTTAAAAAAACAACCGAGAGGATAGAATCGCTAACTTAAAAGTTTCAAGTTGAAGTGGAAACACGTTAATGTTTACTTAAGATTTGTATGAACTGTATACTTTTTAATAAAGTTTTATTAAAATAAGATATTTAGTAAGGCTGGATAAACATTTTAACAATAAGTTGGTATGAAGCAAGTAATGTGTGCTACAAAAGATGAAAAAAATGATTTCTAGAAATTTCATTAAAATTCCGCTTCGTCAAGTCGGAGGGAGTTCTTCTGTAGGGATGTCACTTGATTAAAAATCTCGCGACATATATATCTACTAATACACAAACATTTAGAAAAATTAAAAAACTAATACGACAACATTATGAGTATTAGTAATAGGAGCTATGGGTAATTTTATAACTAATCGAAATGTAACTAAAAGTGTCATTATTACTGGCATAATTACACTGTAAATTAAATATTAATCGTAATTGATCGTCTTCATAAATCCTTAAACAGTCATCGTACTCGCTCGTAAGAAAGTCGGAGAAGGAAATTTTTTTATTATTTTGTTTACAAGAACATTTTTCTAGACACTTTAAGGAGCAACAACCCTGGAAGTTAAGAAGGGCCTTGGGTGTAGGCGAGCAGGCGCGGCGGGCGGATTTGTCGTGGCCCGGAAACGGCTGGGAATTCATTTGGGCGTAATAGGTTTCCTGAGCCGGCGTCCGGTCTCCGTCCGACCCCGTCCGGGTCCCGAACGCCCGGACGCCCGGACTACGCACCCGACACGCAACGGAAACGACGCGCGTGCGATACGACGTTGCGAACGATGCGGAACGCTGCCACTGTTTATATATAAAATTATTTTATTTTAATTAATTCCCAACGAGGCATTCATATTAAGAGAAAAGATCTCGTGGTAGTAAATTTTTTTCCTCGTTGTTAGGCAACATGCGTCTTACTTCAGAAGTTCTATTTCAAATTAAAATTTACAATCTAAATAATAAGGTGATAAATTATTTATAATAATACAATAAATCAGTTTAACCTCGTTTAGTATTTGTCAGATAATTTGTAATAGATGTAATAAATGTAAAATATTTATTTTTGAAATTTATTATACATCCGGAGAAACAATACTGAAAACTTATTTAAATTCGCCCGAAAGTGAACATTCCACACAAATACACCTCGAACGGAACCCTTAAATTCGCGCGTAGCTGTCAGAGAAAATCCATTCTTCGCCCCAACTCATAATTTCCTCTGAACGAACTTTGTAGACGAAAGACCGTTTCATTTAAACTTACGTGACGTGTCATTAAGCCTCCGTTCGTGATAATTATTATTATTCAAATCGTAATTCTAACTTAGCGAAGTGAAAAAGTAGAGCCGTGTTAACTTATGAATAATTTACATGCTTCAACTTTACATACTTTTGTACATCTTTGAAACAACTAAATTCAGGCCGTGATAAAGTTTCTAATATTACAAAATGAGACAACTTGATTTGATTTTCTATTTGTAATTTTTGATTTTAATATTTAATATACGGTTGGACGACAAATATCTTTTGACAGTGACAGGAGGCCATAGTGTGTTGTCAAAATTTAGTTTCTAATGCCCAACAGGTCAGGTAACTTTGTCGGTCTTGACAGCTACGAGCAGAGAACAAGGACTACTTTTTAGTTAACCGTGTTATCCCATCAATCGCAAAAACGTAGTAAAAATTCTACAATTTTTAAACGTTTATAACGTTTTAAAATTGTAAAATTGCTCTACATATGCTCAGTTTTGTACAACAAAACCTAACAACACGTAAACTGATATAAAACAAAATACTAATGCGATTTACGTTCAAGAGAGCGCAAAATAAAATAACACGGCGTAGGCGCTGCCTCGCGCCCCAGGGCACGGTGTTGTAATCTCTCTAGATATTTCATATTTTAACCGTAGACGCCCGCCGGCGTTGCTACGACGCCGTAGTAAGTCGTAGAACTGCTACGCCATAGTACACTTAAGCAAGCACTGTGTGTATTTCATATTTTAGCAACCTAAATAGAGTTTTATTTTTATCAAGTATCTTAAGAAGTTTATATTAAGGGTAACACTGTTAATGACTAAAAAAAACCTAGGCGAATAAGAACCGTAAGTACCGTTGACGCTGTTTCATGTATGTCTTTATAAGTTCAGCGTCATGAAACAGACATCGAATAGTGATATAAAATTTCCGATTACACCAAAAATAATTTAAAACATTGTTTTTATAACTATATTTTTTGTCTACCAATATATTTTTTATATAATGACTACGGTATTGCCATCATTACTTAATTTATCTATACCTACACGCGATATTAAAAGGCTCACTTAATAAAGCTGAAGGCAGACAAAGCGCGGCCGCGAGTCCCGTGACAAGGTGTCGACATGACGCGTGTTACCCGTGTACTCTCGCCTACGCTCAAACTGCTGCAAATCGACTACAAGGAAAACAAAGGAAAACCGCTCTAACGTCAAGGCAATAAGGGATATATTACTAACGTGTGCACAAGCTAAAAACATTCCCGTAGCAAACGCCACCGGCTTCACATTAAAGCGAGGACTGCTATCGACGAGGTAATTACGTATAGTTTCGCTATTATAAATCAGCCTTGAAACTTCAATGGTTTCATTTCTACACTAACACATTTTATAAATAAAATCTTATATTAAACTACAGTTAAAAGCAGTAGAACTTATTTCCTCGAACTAAGTAAAAATAAATACTCTATAGGCTCTCGTAGGCTATATTTATTACTAGATTTTTATTATTTCCGCGCCCGGACGTAGTTGCAGGCTGCAGCTAGTTTAATACAAAAGTCAAACTAACATGTAACATGTTGTTTTCATGTAATTTGTAAAAATATGTATTTAATTAATGCTAGATACGTCGTTACTTTTATGCAACAGCATAAAATTTAAATTAAAAGATAAATTTTTAGTAAGTCTTAGCCTTCTTCATATAACGACCTGCATAAGAGATTTCATGATACTTATTAAGTTAAGAACTTGTGTACTAAGGAACGTTGAAATATCTTAAGGAACTCAAACTTAGTTAAGATAATTTAATGAGGTATAGGTACGCTTCGTAAGGCTAAGGATTTATGAATACATGACATATAAAATGTCGTTCAAAAAACCTTATTAATTTATCTTTAAAAAGTTTAACTTACGGTCCGCTGCTATTCTTTAGTGTAGTGTTAACTAACATTTCGTCTGAGATAATCTTTAAGACGACGCAATTAAAACATCTTAAACACGGATAAAGTTACTAAAATTGGAGCAAAATATAAATGCTTACGTATTGAAATGATTGGTAAACAAGATTTCTGTTACAAATTAAAAAATATATAAAGAACTAAAACTGTCCAAATAGTTTTTATTGCATAATGCTCTATTATTGTTCCTTTAATACCCTTATTAAGAAATAATCAATATTTATCTGGAAAGGAAAATACTAAATTTTTTGTATAATTTGTGTACTCTCTGTAGAGTCCCGTGTCTAAACAAAGCCGCCACTTTCCGCTTACATTGAGCACATTCGCAATTAAAATTATAAAGTTACATCAACATTATTCACAACAAAATTCATCGCAGCGAGTTAAACTCTGATATTAATCTCTCGGCGGCATCCGAGCGCTGGATTCGCCATTTTGCGCCTAAATATGATAAACTTTCCCCCGAATTTCTTCTTGGACCCCCCTCCTGTTTCTTGGCGCGAAGAATGCCCCCCCGCGACTTCAGGGGGTGGATCCCCACCCGAGCCAAGTCTTACGGCCCTGCTTTTAAACTAAGCTCGTTAATTAATTACAGCCAAGTCGACTGCCGAGGGTACTGCCTTACATAGCTCTATGTGCCAGTTTAATATTGCACTCAAACCTATATAACAATTTTTTTAATAAAACTTTTCCCACAAAACAACCTTAAGAAAGTTTCAAACTATAATGTATTTTTAAAAACTGAAAATAAAAATAAAATTAATTATACAAAAGTTAAATTATTATTATTAATCTATGTTATATACTTATATTAAAAATTAATATAAGTAAAATTATTTTTGTCTTTCCGTATACAATAAAGATGTATTATGCCCTAATACATTTAAATAGTATCGTTAGTGGTATAAATATTACCCAAGTTGCTTTTACTCTCCATAAAATAACTTACAGCTTAAAACAAATGAAGTTATAGTAAACATTACGGCGCGTTATTAATCAAAAGCAGACTTATAGCCGTAATACCGAGACTCTTTCCACGGTTCCATAATTAATTGCTACTAAATTCGCCCCAATTTGAATCCGGTTACCAAGTCCGCTAAGAAACTTACGAGGTACATAAGACTTAAGGGCAGGGCTGGCCGGAAGGAGGGTAAAATGGCGGTAGAGGGCGCGACCCTCCCGGCCTAGGGAGTGCGGGGGGGGGGCGAGGAAGGACGTGAGATTTACTCTAAGTAATTGCAGTAATAAACACGCAAATATATCACGGCGGGGTAATGAGAGGAAGCGACGAAAATTGCCAACTCAAATTGCGTGTGTGAGATAAGCTAATTTTTTTTGTTGAACAAGTCGAGATATTTCAGTGCTTTTTGTTTTCGGCAACGTACTTTTATTACTGCCAGTTATGAAAAGAATATTTTTGAACTTGCAAGTAAACGAAATTAATTTTAATTTCTTATAAAAGCTAACATTTCTGAAACAAAAAAATATTGAAGTAAATTTTAATAACATTTTTATAGATTCTAATTATTAATTCTAACCTTATACAAGATTTGTAAGACACTTATCGCTAGGGGATCATTTCATGCAACTATTGACTCAGCGAAATCATTGTAAGTAGAGAGTTACGAGAATCTCGTCTTATACAAACACGAGCTCGTATGAAAAACTTTCAAGGTCATACTTGTATTCGTAACCACGAGTATCGTACGTATCCGCTTCTACCGTTTCATTCGAGTTCAAACATTTGTAATGAATACAATCAATGTGACCGAAAAGTATGAATATTGAGACGAGCAAATTCTTTATGTTTAAATGTGGCTTAAAAACTCAAATTGAGTAACGATCGATTTTCATCAAGTAAACTTCCTTCTATCTGGCTCTCATTTATTTTAATGTTAGTTTCATGTTCAGATACGCCTCTCAGACACCGACATCGAGTCTCGATTAGTTATAAAGTTGGTGCGAAAATTTCTAAACATAATTTAATCTTAAAATACGATTTTCTTTTTAAGAATGACCTAATAAATGGATTAAACTAGCAATTTCATTTTTCGCTTAAAAGAAAATCAAAAGATCGTTTTAGGAATTAAAAAAGCATACAATGTTTGTGTGGAAGGTAATGTATATACTAAAAGTGATACTTTAAAACAATAAAGGCCAAGCCAGGACGCGCTAGCCAATTTCTTCGCAGACAACGATCGTTTTTGGCAACAAAACAAGCGACAACGATACGATGCCGCATTAATTATTCGACCGAGACAAGAAAGGGGCCGCCCCATTTCCAATATTTATGTGATGCCGATGACTACGCGAAAATATCGGGCGTCGACTCCTTTTTAAAACGTAAAGAAAGGGCCAAGAAAGGCCTTCGGGAAACGGGGCCTTCTTAATGCACAAACAGCACTCTCTACCTCACCTGCCCGCCTTGATTTATTGGACGGCTTTGTTCAACGCTCGTTACAAGCTTGTTGTTGCGTTTTTAATTTATTTCCACGGAAATTTTGCGGCCTGTAATAATATTTAGTTTCATAATAACCTGAACGATGTTAAAGGAATCGCTACAGAACTGCTATTATGTAAAACTTTGTTTATTTAGCTTTTCTATTTACATATTTAGTTACAAAATAATTCTTATATTTTAATATGTTACTTAAACTAGTTGAACAGGTGGTTAAAATTTTTACTTTGATTTTATTTCGAAATGGCTTTGTTCTAGTCTTTCTGACTGTAAATAATGTAAATAATAAATGAATATGTTTTAAGTATAATTTTTTTACATATGTTAAAATTGATTAATTTATACGAACAGCAAGAAAATGAATTAACCTAGAAGTGAATTCATATAAAAAGTAAGCTTATATACAGGTTCCCTCGCCGTTTGGAAATGTTACACGAGCAAAACTAGGCCACAACTGCCAACTCTTGACGAATCCACCGCGCCCAAGCTTACGTCCTCGAGTTTTGTTTTCAATTAAATGAATTATATGCTACTGTAATAAAACTAAAAAAATATGTAAAACTTTTTTACTTTTAAGCCTTCTCAACTTTATTAAACATATGCATGATACTCAGAATTTATAATTTAACATTTGTTTACTTGACGTTATAGATTCTGTACAGTCCCTTAGTGCAGATTTATCATACTATATCTACACTTAATAATAAGAACAATAAACAGCGTAATAAAATAACTTCAGAGTAAAATCCATTGTTGATTGTTGCGGACCAGTTCTAAATTTGAATTACGCAAGGAATACATTAGGCAGGCGTCGAACGTCGGTTGGGCAGGCGGGCTACGGCGACGCCAATGGCCCGTGAATGAATGCGAATTGCCGTCGCCGCAAACGGCCGCTGCCCGATTGTCGACGCCCGAACACCACGACTCATTGCCAATGCAACAGTAAGCCTCCGAATTCACCCCTTGCCCGTATATTTTGAAGCCAATCTTTGAGTCGATTGAATCTTGGACGTGGTCGGTAATTTTTCTCAATTGAATATTGGCTTCAAGATTTGTTTCTTAACATTTACTGAGAAATGATCTAAATACATACTTTTATTTCACCTTTCGGCGTGAAGTGGAAGCAATTCCGCGTTTCGTCTGATGAGTGTGTGTCCCGGAGGCCTAATTTAGTGCTCTTTCCCTTCCCACCTCTTTTCTTACAAGGAAAGGATGGGAAGTAGAAGTGGACTTTCCGGATGAGAGGATGCTTGGGAAGGGAATATAATATATTTCTGTGCATCCTCTCCTCCGTCGATTAAAGGTAGGCAACGCATATGCGATTGCGTATGTCTATGGGCAACGGTCACTTCGATATATCAGCGATTTCAGGTGGCCGCTCGCTCGTTTGCCACCTTATGATATAAAAAAAAACCTGTCAGTGTCTTGTATATAGTCAAAGTTCTGCTGACATAGACTTCTAGATAAGATTCTTTATTGTCCACAATCAACCTAAAAATGAAGCGTTCCGTGCAAAGTTACCACCTGAATTGCCAAACATTGTAAAACCTACTACGAAGTGTTGAATACAAACATGTATAATTATATTGAGGTCGGATGACAAGCTATGATCAGAGTATCTTTACCCTTCCCTCATCAGTCATAGCGGCCGTCACACGGCTAAGCGGCCGCATTCAAATTGCCATGCGATGACGACGTGCTTTTGTGACCCCTGGCTTGCTTACATTGATAAACTTGTCAATGTTTCAGTTGCTTTTTACCTAACACCGAAAAGCCTCTGGGAGCTTTTACTTAGTGTAATATGATGTGTAATATTTTTTTTTGTTTAAACATTATCAGTAATAGTCAGAATTAAGCTATAAATATTAACTTTTATAGAGAATATTGAGACAACGATTGCATTATTTTACCGATACAAGTAAAAGTTAGTTATTGCTAACATTATCATTCTGCATAAAATATACTTACTTATAAATTCGAATCCAAAATTGAAACTAATTTGTATGGACCGAGGTAAAAAAAACGTGATTTAAAATATATCAAATGTCAATAAAATCATAATCAGTTTTAATATATAATTTGATAATTTAATTTCTTACAAATTGTTTCAATAAGTCGTGTCTAGTCTGTTTGAATATTCACTGTCTAATCTTTATATGGCCAGACCGAAGTTTCATTATGGGGAGGTACTTTTTACGTCATTAGACATTGGGTTGTATCAATGGGTGTTACAGCGGTTATGCTAAATCGATTAACTTTCCTCGCATAATTCAGCGTACATAAATATTCATTGTTTAACATTTTTGTCACGTATAATATGCTAATAATACGCACAAAGTGCGATCAAATATTATTAATATTATAAATGCGAATGTTTAGATGGATGGATGGATGTTTGAAAGTATCTCCAGAACGGCTCAACGGATTCGATGAAATTTGGCAAGGATGTAGAACATAGTCTGGAAGAACACATAGGTTACAAATAGTCTTTTTTTTATTCCGCGTGGACGGAGTCGCGTGCCACAAATAGTGCAGTATAAACAAAATAATAACTAGTAAAACAAGTTAACTACTGTGGGACAAGTGTAGGTATCGACACAAAATAATTGAAAACAAAACGGAAACGCGGCAATAAACATTTCATTTCGAAATTAAACACATCTACCTGCGTGTTTACCATCGCGAAATCACTAAATGAATAAAACAGTGAGGAATCGGACGCCGTAAATTCGCATTCGACGAATATCAATTTGGCTGAGGGCCGCCGCGGGTGGGGGTGGCGCGATAAATAAAAACGTATACATAATATACACAGTACCTACGGAACATGAAAGCGGTGAATGGCACTTGTGAAAAATGGACTTGCCGCTCTTCCAGGGAAGCAATCATTCAAACTGGCTGTTGTCTGTTTGCGCCTCTGCTCTTTTTCGCCTAGCCTCCAATATTTTTTTGCAATTTTTTTTGGAAGCGTCACTCGCACAGTTCAGGTGTGGGGACACGTGGTCCGGGACAAAGAAAACAAATATTAATAACCGAAATTTTTTAAAGTCCTCGCCGTAGGGCAATAATTTATTGTTGTCAATATTTCGTAAATGATTTAACTATGATGCGGCATTTTTTGGCGAGCTACCTTGCGTTACGCTTTGTTGGCAATTGGGTGGATCAGCGTTAACGTAGCCGAATTCTTCATTCTGTTGTGTTTATTTATTACCTAATGGACAGGTTACAGTAGCGCGAAATACTGGCTAACAATTTATATTTTGTTACAATACCCTTTTGTATTCGGGTCAAAGGTCCGGAGTGTGCTAAAAGGAATATCGAAGTTAATGAAACACACCATATAACTTTAAAAAACACACGAAATTACTATGAATAGTCTCAAAACGCAAACTGTTTTCGTGAATAATGTTCCTTGTTCATTTATACAGTGATACTTGTGCGCTGTTGGCCTGTAGCTCACATACACTCCATTTACACGCTTCGAGCCCTCGACTGAGTTTCACCAGCAATTTTTCTAATTAAAATAATGCCTACTTCTCATTCTTCCTCCCCCATTCATTAACCCAATGTGCTGTAGATAAACGTTGTTTGCCCGAGAGGACGTTTCCCTACTTACAAAATATGTATACAGATTTTCGCCCGCTTACCTAAATGAGAAGGGAATTTTATCGTTCAGTTTTCTCAACACATTTTTTATATTCCGGTGCTTTAATTAGCCATTTCTCTTTGCTTAGAAATGAGTGTTTGGAAATAATATTTTTCATTATTATACATTTTAAACCATGCTACAGAATCTGTAATATATTAATGTAGAAAACTTTCATAAGGAATGTCTAAGTGGTCTAAGAATATCCAACAAGAAACTTTCTTGATTAATATAAAGAGTCGTCGCAGAGATAGTATAGAGAATATTTCACATTTTTCTTGAAGCTCAACTCCTCGACCTCACATTTAACCCGAATTCCAGCAAACTGCATAATTTCGCCACTAATGAGAGGAGAGTCGGCGTCGTCTAATTAGCGCAGCGGAGTCGGTAAGACGCCCACTAAATAGAGGTCGGAGCTGGCGCGGGGGGTGGTGCGGTGGGCGCACGGGGGTCTCGCGGGGTGAAGGGCGGGCGCGAGGAGCGTCGCTCACCTAATGAAGTGTTTCGCTTTGACACGCGTGTTCGTTAGCAGACCACTTCAGCGATTGCAACGGGTTGTGTTCAGATGACAGCTTCCTCGAATTTACCACTTAAGTGGCGTGCAATGCCACCGCACTTGTTAACTAGTCTGCAATTACTTAGCAAGTTTTGCCAAGTTTTGTATACGACAAATAAGTATCATTGTCTCGTGTTTTATATTTTAATTCGTACTAGATACTACAGTCATTTTAGTGCTTTACGAGTTAATACTATAGGAAGTCAATCTGTTAAAAGTAAAACTGGCATACAAGAAAAACAAATCATAAACCATACTGTTTTAGAAAAAAAACATAAAATTAAAATAGATCTTTAAATCCATGATTTCAAATCAGAAGGAACACATCGTCACTTATAGAAATTTGTTATTTCAGCAACGAAGAGTTTAGTCTACGTATGACATATCCAAATACATTCCCTGATGCCAAAAGTATCTTCAATATTCTTTTTCTAAATGTATTATAACTAGAAAGTGTACATGTAACGTCTCCTAACTGATCTGACGGATTCCCTGAAGCTTATCTGATATACTATACAGAACCTATAAACCGCCTCTAATACTTAATTGCGTCCAATGTCTGTGACACAATAGCAAGTATAATCAGCTCCTGAGCGACCAATAGTATACCTGCACTCATATTCAGGGCTGCCAATACAAACAAATTATTCTTTTAAACAAAAAAAAACTCTACCATGTCGAAAGTAAACTGTTGTTTCGCTTATTATTATGTAAAATAGTTTTCTGTTAAAAACTATAAAAATAATTTCAGGGTATTTTTGGCAAGCAGTAAATAATAAATATATTAAATATTAGCTATAACATTTTAAAAGTTTAAAAGACTACGTTTCATTACTATTTCCAAACGCATTTAATAGTTCTCATTATTGACCCGACTGTTTTTGAAATGAAACGAAATAAGAAAATATATTTTTGCATCTTTGGACAACCCTACATGTACCCTTGTAGTTCGCGTAATCCAACTATTCAATTTTCAGGCTAAAAGATTGTCCATGTCTTAGTTCCTTTTTATATTATTTTGCTCTTCTATCACAAGCGTTTATTTGAAATATTGTTTTAAGAAAAAGGTTCTTTATAAATTTTGTACAAAACGTTAAACTTAATGGAAAATATATATTAAAGTAGGTTAGGATACGAGTTTTGACCTGATAGAAAATCGATTTGAATGTAAATAAGTAACGGCATAGTGCAAACAAAAAAATATATTTTACCGATATATATGTATGTATATACCTCATTAGGGAACTAAGTATAAATTTTAAGAGAATTATGTACAATAAAATACTATAATACTTCAAATTCGGAGCCTGTAATAAATTAAAATTTAACCTATCGCGAAATTGACATCAGAGTCGTCAGTAAAACATCAACAACTTTGGTAATTGTAGCGAGATTCGCGCCCGGGGAGAACTTGAAACTTGGCAGAGGAAAAAAGCAATTATCCTTTCTGTTTTACGGAGGTGAGGAAGCATATTAAAAAACTTGAAAGCGTTGTCAGCCCTCGAGAGTGGAGCAGACAGTGATGGCTATTAATTAGAAGGGTTGAATGAAGATATTTCATTATTTCTACGTCTACGTTTCTTTTCAGTCCATTTTTAGGGAGAAGAGAAGTTTTAATGTGCCTTTTTTTAATATCATTTAATATGTAATTAGTTTTTTATAACATTCGTCTTCGAAAACAGACTGTAAGCTATATTATATGACCTAATAAGTATTAATGTTATAATTTCGTTTTAAATAGCTTTTTTTTTAAATTCTACAAATAAGGTACGGAACGTAATCTTAACCAACTTATAGGTACACAATAAATCCAATTGGAAAAATACCAAAGCTTTAAAAAAAACCTCAATTGATGGCATTATCCATTATTAAAAACATGACGTTTTTCCAATTGTAAACTTAGAAGACTATGTTAATGACTGTTCCACAAATTCTTGACGTATTAAAAAAAACAAATAGCGTCAATAGCCTAATGGCTAAGGGTACGGATTTCCGATCACGGAGTCGGGGGTTCGAATCCCGCCATTCGACTATTGTCGTAAACCATATCCTAGCACAAGCCTAGAGCTTAGTTGAAATGGTAAATGAAATATTAGTAAATTATAAAAAAAAAATCTGCTTACATTTAAAAAAATGGCATGCTCTATATTTAGGACAAAGGAAACAACCCTTCATCATAACATAATCAAACATTCTGCTTCTAATGAAGTGTTGTGTTTAAAATTTATGTAAAGTGTTTTGCTGAGGCCGTTCCACTTATCTGAGATTAAATCTGCTCAGTTACGAAGGTAGGCAGTCGCAGCAAGCGGCAATCACTCCTTAGGGATTCGGCTTTATTTTGCGGGATCTCTAATCTTTACATATCTCCATGCTTATAATGAGATCGATCAAATTAATGCACTGAAGCGTTTGGTAAAGTACGTGCTGTGTTATTTTGGGATTCGAGATTGTAGTTAAGACTGAAGATTTATTCAAAATCTGTTTTGATTTATGTACATAAATTATTTAAATTATGTCATTATCATGTCATATGTGTTTTATTCTTAATACACGTTCAACTTTGTTTTCTATTCATTTCATATGCTGTGCTGTAACATTACATCTTAATGTGAGTAGTTTTTTTACGTACCTGAATTTATCTTAAAAGGTTTTGATATACATAAATTACTAGCTATGCTTTTTTTTATAACAAAAGGTGGCAAACAAGCGAGCGGCCACCTAAAATCGTTGAAATAGCGAAGTGACCGTTACCCATAGACATACGTATTTGCATATGCGTTGCCTACCTTAAATCGACGGAGGAGAGGATGCACGGAAAGAAAATATCTTCCCTTTCCATGCATCCTCTCATCCGGAAAGTCCATTTCCACTTCCCATCCTTTCCTTATAAGAAAAAGGGTGGGAAGGAAAAGTGGACTAGGCCTCCGGGACGCACACTCATCAGACGAAACGCGGAATTGCTTCCACTTCACGCCTGTCTTCTGTGTGGTCGTGGTATTTCACCGGGTGAGCCGGGCCGATTCGTGCGAAGATGTAAAAGCGGGCTCTACCACTGTTAAAAGCTTTATTAAGTTCGTAAAAATTTAAGTGCAATTCAAATGAAAAAGGTCATTCTGCAGTCACAAACGTCCAATTGTCCAGTTGAAATCTTCAATAATTCACCATACATTCTGCCCACCCACCTCCGGGCATTCACAAAAGCTATCATTGTCTCACGTTTCATTCACAAAACTGTATCATTGATTGTTTTATAGACTCTACGTCGCCGACTTCGGCCGGTACGAACGGAGCGTAGATTTTTCTGGTATTGTAATGCGAAAATCACGGGACCTCCATCAATCAGTGCAAGGACCCCCGGGGGCCGTTTCCGTCCAGGTGTGCATTTGGAATTTGCGCCGAAAAACTGCGCTTAAACTCGGATCGTTGAAAAAAAATCCGACATCCATTGTGCATTTCTACGTAGTGTGCTCGCGGCGTTTGGTATCAGCCGCCAGGTAGGCGGGGGACGACGAAACCTGTACAAGAATTACTTACGTCCACTGCACTTCATAAATCGCAATACCAGACAAAAGCAAAGTCAATTAAAGCTTAAAAACATTAATATCTTACATTTAAATGTATCTTAAAATTAAATTCTTTTCATTTAATATTCTCGTTTGTAGTAGTTCTCGTTTCTAATAAAAAAAAACGAAAAAATGCGTAGTAGAGGAGTTTAAATATCTCATATTTACCATTTTTTTTGTTTTAAGTTTTATTTAGTCTACCCTGTATTTCCCTAAAGTAGATTTTTTACAGACCTTTATAAATTAGTCATAAAATCACAACGTGAATCTAACTGCTAAGCGGTTGCCGATACCAAGTAGGACAGTTCTGGTCAACTCAAAAGTTAATTCACCTTAACATTTCCTATTATTCAAATAACAATACACTTTTAAGTTAATAAATCATTAGAACGGTCTACAAGCAGGTAAGTGAATGTACATTTTAATATGAATGAAGTGTTAGCATGAATATCTTTAGATATTAACTACGATAATAACATTTAAAATACTAATGTTATAGATACGAATGTTTAGATGGATGTTTGTTTGAAGGTATCTCCGGAACGGCTTAATGAATCTCGCTGTAATTTGACACATATATAGAACATAGTCTGTGAGACACATAGGTAGTTTATTAAGTTTTTTTTTCGGAGTCGCAGTCGACAGCCAGTAGTATATAATTTTATTTTTTGTGAGTACCCAGAACAGCATACAAAAAATATTACAGCTAATAACAAGAGAGTTAGTCTACATTCTCAAATACGTTAAACTTTAAAATTTAATAGACAATACTTGTTAATGAGATTAATCTCAAAGTATATAATTAATTAATTTATCCAACTTTATGTATATTTAGACAGAAGGCCAAGAAGAGTTACTATAGCGACTTGTGACGGCTAGATGTTGTATCTAGCAAGTCAAGATCAGAGAGATTCTGCGTCTTATGTTAGCTAAATCAATGCACTGAACAACAATGGAACTTTAAGGCTCCTTTGTAGCGGCCATTATTCTTGGCCACGTGGGACAGGTGAGTGGCGCACGCGCACATCTGCCGCGGCAAAAACGCTCTGTCGGTTTGTGCAAGATTTTAATCGTTTTTTTTTCTTGTAATACGTTGACAGATCTTTAGGTATTTCGCGCCAAATTATAAACTATCCGCTTTTGCAGCTGGGTTCGTTTTTATAGATCTTCGTAAATAATAATTCGAATTTTAATTTCCTTACTAAAATATTATACGTTCTTAGCATGTTCCATAATTTTTAGAATTGCCTTTTTATACTAAATAGCAAATCTTCATATTTATTTCATGTAATTGTCGTGGTTTTACGAATTAACAGTAGGCTAGTAGGTAGTCTTCAGAACCTTTGGTTTTATTCATGGGTGTCGCCAAGAGGAAGAAAGGGGGACAGCTGCTTCCCTAGAACCTTGAAAAATGTAATTATATTTACAAACTACAGCGAATTACTAAGTTGCATACAATACAGCATAGATGACTCAAAAACCTGTCAGCTTTGCATCAATAAATTGGACTACATGTTTAAAAAAAAAACAGTTTTTACTACTAGCTCCTCGTAGCTCCGCTCTCCGTCATCACCGGCTGGCATCACCCATAGCTCTAGATACTTATGCTTATTATGTAAAAGAAATTATATAAACACTTATTCAGTGCACGACTTCTTAACATGCTCGCATAAAAATCGGATTTGTAATAACGTGAAAGGTATTCCGATTGCTTTGAGTGCTTGTTACACGTGACACGAGGGCTGGCAAAATTGTATTTGAACATTTCATATATCAGTATAAAATTAAATAAAATAACACTTTATATATCACTTTAAATATCAATCAACATTTTTATAATGTTTGTTCAAGTGTCAATAGTGAAATAATTGGCTTAAATATTAAAAATATACCAAACTTCTACATAGTACATTCTTGTAGGTACCAAAGAAAAAAATGCACATCATATCATCACACAAAAGGTTAAACGTGTAAAAAAGGTAATCTTTCTCTTTTTAAATTGTTTTTTTTTTTTGTATTATATATTTTAATATAGCAGGCAACCCGTGGCCGATAGAGCACATTAGAATAGGCACGCGAGGCAGAGTCAGAGGCATTGAGTCGCGGCCGCGATTGCCTCGGATCACAATGAGGTGCAAACGCGCACTACAACACGATTACCCTCTGCCACGTGAGAGGCCTGTATGCCGCCAATCCGCGACTTCAACAAATAGAGCGATCGAACCTATTTGATACTTTATTAATCAGCGAATTTCTATGCAACGTAATATCAAATATATATTGTATAATTATCACAGTAATTGCTTTTCAATCAAATATTTCTAAAAAAATCTTAAATTTATTTGCAATTACTTCAACGCGACGTTCTAAGTAGATCAGTATAAAATCAGTGGCTAGTATTAATTTTCTTTTATGTAACTCGTCCGTGTTTAAATGGTAAATAAGCTGACCTGCTCTTTATAAATAAATTCTTAATTATTACTCTAATTTAATAATAATAAAAAAATAAAGCTCTAGTATAAATCAATCAAGTAATACACAAGTACCTAGGGGAATTAATAAACAAGCTACATCAACTATCAAAATTAGTCGATCCTTCTTAATAGGTGCGTGTTTGCGAGCTACGTATGAGTGGTTTCGTGGAAATATTTCAAATCAGAGCGGGCAAAGGCGGCGCTGTACAGGCAATAACGACTAACGTGACGCGCATTCCGTCCGTGTATAGATTGCCTAATGTCTTTCTGAAAGGCTCGCTCTAGGCCATTCAAATCGTTCGTATTTCGTTAAAGGAATAAGCGTTATACGTGAGCTCTTTCTTAAAAAATAATTATACATGCTACTCTGTAAAGTACCAGGATAATATAACATTACACTTCTTACATTATAGTGATTAAGATTTACATATAATTGATTTTTAATTCTGACACTTTAATAAGGAACCCAAAGAAAATCCTCTATGACCTGTGGTTACTAATATCAATGGTTAGTAACTACTCTATTGTGAATAGAAACATCTTTTATGACCCATTAGGGCGTTAGAATCTCATTAGGGTGTAGGTGAGGAATGCACGTTGGCGCCAATATTCGGCGAATGTACGAGCGGCCCGAATATCCGTAACCGCGAATCTCGAATGCCGAATGCCAAATGCCGAAAAGCGAAATGGTCGGACCCCGCTCGGTGTGACATATTGGAATGTGACTCCATTTATCCCCGCTTCCTATTGGAATCCGGAGTGACGCGGCAAATTGGAAATTGCGGTTCCTATTTTTGGCCGTTATTGATACCACCACTTGTAACATCGCGCTCCGATTGTAACACAAGTTAATATCGACCTTTACAAATGTTACGGAACAAAGGAATGATAAATTTGAATCTTCAAACTTCATGTTTTCTATTACAAATTCTAATTATTTAAATAATGCTTAACGTAATATTATCGAGCATCGAATAGGAGAATATGTTTTCCATGTAATAGTAAAAAAAATTATAGCTTTTACCTACATTATTTGAATATGTCATGGTAAAGATAATTGGTATAATACCATCCAAAGCATGTACCGTAAATGCTACATTGAGATATGAACTTTTGCTTCATTTGCTACAAAAAACATAATATAAATAGATCGTTCGTAGCATATAAACAGATGTTCACATAAACCGAAAACCAACGTCAACAAACCAAACACACCGCACTCGGCCGACAGAATCAAAACGCGTGAAGGATCGTTTAGTTTGTGTTGAGTTCTGCAACTCCACAACATAACCCTAACAGAATTCGGCGCGGTCCGGCCACGGCCGTCGGGCGCGGCTGCACGCATCACACGTCAAAGCGGAGTAACTCAACCCTCGCTTGCCATATTAAATCACATTTTGACAAGCGTACCGTGAAAAATTAATCGAGTGTCGTCGAGTGAGCGGGCGGTCGGGAAAAAAAGTTGGAAATGCGATGGCATTTCGCGTGGTCCCCGGGTGCCGAAAGGTCAGGCGGGCAGCCGCTCGTGAAATGTCTCGCCCGCGGACAGCGCGCCGCCCGCCGCCCGCGCCTACCGCCCGCCGTCACCGCCCGGGTAGCGACTGCGACGCTCGCATAAACAATATCGCCGGGCCCGCAATGAAACAATGGCCGGGACTTTCGTGCGGAAAGAACAGCACTTTAATTTTTCTGATTGCAACTGTCCGGCTGAGCGCATAGCTCCGCTGATTGAAAGGAATTACAATTAAAGGAAAGCTTACTCTCAAGTTCTACGTACAATTAACAACTATACAGATAATTTCTTGGTTTCCATATCACTGTTGTTACCGACATTATTTTTAATACTTCAAAAATTCAAGTCTTAGTACCGAATAGATGCATAATTTCCAATAGACATATAGAAATCACGAGAATTGCATATCATATTTACTTGCATATTTTCGGTTTCCAGTTCACATTGCAGGTCCCACACAGCCATGCGCAGTGCGCTATTAATTAATCTTATAATTCATGATCGCGCTTTATCTTATAATAAACGAGATTCCATAATTATAGAAGGGTGTAGAGCGCCAGCGTCCCCCACATAGTTACCATTTATACTTATCTAACACGGAATATGCCAATTAATCTCGCAAACTGTTTTATAACTAAGCCCACCATGTGTTACGATTCACGAAGAACGTTTACCTTTTTTTGGAATTGGATATTTTTTAAATATGATTGCATAAAACACATCTCGATTATTTCAAAATTTACATTGATTTAGTGATTGTTTATATCACCAAAAGATAACTTTATAACTTAAATACTTATTTCTTTTGCACCTTATAAGATACTAGCTGTCGCGGATTAAAAATAGACGTTGGCCGATTCTCAGACCTACTCAATATGCTCACAAAATTTCATGAGAATCGGTCAAGCCGTTTCGGAGGAGTATGGGAACGAAAATTGTGACACGAGATTTTTTTATATAAGGTAAAATGAGGCAACGGTTATGTATATCCAGCCTATAGCCAACTTTACAATGAAATGACTTATTTATAATTTGATTCAAGCATAAACTGTGGTCATGTAGAGATAGAAGAATTTATCTGTAATTTTACGTATGATTACAGCCCGTGAGAAAACACACTTGTACGGAGGGCTTTGCTTAAAAAACAAGCCGGAGTATGAGCAATGCGCGAACGATTCATCACACACATCACTCTATTGTAGATGTTTTACTATGGAGGGGAATCTTCATTAACCGTGGGTTTTCGAGACCAAAATCTCTGATTAAAATATATTGTTATCTCTGTTTTATTAAAGATAATGATAAGGATGACTATAAACTTTATAAGAAGATTTTGATCTCATAAACCCAAGGTCTTTTACTATGTTGCGAGCGATCGAATAGCTAATCGAAACAAATGTAATTACAAGATTTGAAAAAACAAATGAGACGTTTTCTTTAATTTATCATTTGTTTTGATACCACGCCTTTTACAATAATCTACGGCATAACGTAAAGAAATGGTTTGTCGATAACATTCATGGAAGCAATCCTTAACAAATCTATTAATGTAACTACTACCTAGTCTCTAATGATCCTAATTTGTGCAAACACCAATCATCGGATCGATCTAATTAAGTGAATACGACAGACAACAATGATCTTATCAATATAATGAAATCAGAGTTTGTTCTAATGGCGCTTAACCAAACATTTAAATTTAAAAACTAATCCTAATTTTACGTTAAGAATATTTGTATGACATTTAGATACTAGAGTGTACAAAGGGTCAATTTAATTCAAAATCTTGAAATTTTTCATTAGTTCTGTGTGAAAAAATTATGTTTCCATGTTTCACATGCCATAGCTTGAATATCTTACAGTTTAATAAGCCTTCAGTCTACATAACATCTTTATATGACGCATAAAAGAAAGTCGTGTTAGTTACACTATTTATAACTCAAGAAGGGTTTTACCGATATGGCTGAAAATTGGTGAGGAGGTAGCTTAGAGCCAGGAGACGGACATAGGATACTATTTATTCTCTTTTTATTTAACATTCTAATATTATAAATGCGAATGTTTAGATGGATGTGATGTGGATGGATGAATGGGCGTTTGAAGATATTTCTAGAACAACTGAACGGATCTCGATTAAATTTGGCATATGTATAGTCTGAAAGAACACATAGGCTACACTAATTAAGTTTGTTTATATATCCACGCGGACGGAGTCGCGGGTGACAGCTGGTTTATAATAAAATTTCAAACAAAAATAATCAATTTGTAATCATATAATAAAATTTTATGTGTTTAGAATTCCCTAATCAACATGATACCAAACAACTATACACATTTCATTATTAATTACAAACAATAACAACGAAACCACCCATTCAATCGAACCGTATCAAAACCCGAGGTGGTTATAATATTATTATTACCGTCCTAATCAGCATACATTTCCACCGAACAATTTCCAACCGAGCGATCACATAACAATATCCGACACTAATAAAGGTCTCAATCCTTTCAGCTGTACGATATTGTCTACTCTAATTGGCATTAAAATCCACCGAAAGAAGTGAGGTAACCCCAAACAAGCGCTTATCAACACATCAGTGCACTAAACCCGCGTTGTTACCCCGCCGCATCCTCGCCTCATGCCGCATGCCCGCCTCCGGCCTGCAGCAGCTAATGAATATAATACTTCGCCCCCAGGTATAACAGGGTCGATTAAGATCGGCCACCACAATAATTAGCTCATCAAATATCCTGGATACAGTATGTTATATTAAAATGAACTCACCTTAAATTAGGTTAACTAATTTGGTGATAGTCAATACGAATCATGACACGTCTTACTTCTTAGGAAAAATCTTTTGAGTACAATAAAAGTTAGCTTTGCCTTTACCTACCTATTTAATATACTTACCCATATCCTCATACTTGTAGTAACTTACTAAGTTGAAGTTTCTATCTTATTATGATGTTGTGCGAATAAAAAATTACTTTTTAAAATTAAGCAGCAACTTTTAGTGGACGTATTTTTTTAATGATAATTATTTTTAAATAAAATTTTCTTATTGATATTTTCGAAATCATAATTTTAAAAAGTCCCAAAATAATGTGCCTATTTGAATATTTTAAATAAAATAACACAATTAAATTTAATATGTTATGATTGAAAATAATATAACAGCGATGTCCGTGCATCGTCGAAGGGTAAAGCCCTCTGGGGACGCGTATTATAACCTCGCATAATATCTGCGTCGTCACTCAAGCGCAATAAATACCCAAATAAAGCGCAAATAATACCCAAATCGCTCATCACCGCCGCCGTACCTCCCCCAACTATAATTATCTATAATCAGAAGTTACCCCGTCTGTAATCAGTCCGCGTACGTCGCGCAGTATTCATTACAATCACTATGATTTGCATTACCGTTGACTTTGATTGCACAAAACGCATGTGTTTATTTTCATTACGTTCTACTAATATTGTTTTACTAGCTCTCGGCCGCAACTCCGTCCGCGCGGAATTAAAAAAAACTTAGTGTTAAGTCTATGTGTTCTTCTAGACTATGTTCTATATCTGTGCCAAATTTCGTCTAAATCCGTATAGCTGTTCCGGATATATCTTTAATCAAATATCCATCCATCCATCCGTCTAAACATTGGCATTTGTAATATTACTAGCGGTCGCCCGCGACTCTGTCCACGCGGAATTTAAAAAAAACATAATTAGTAGCCTATGTATTCTCCAGACTTTGTTCCTTTCAGCCGTTCTGGAGATACCTTCAAACAAACATCCATCCATCTAAACATACGCATTCATAATGTTAAGTATGATATACTACTACATACGTTGCATAATTATCGATAGATTATGTATGTTTAAAAGCGAAGACATGTAAAGTAACATTTTCAAACAAATGCAAAACAATGTAACATCACCTGGCTAGGCTAATCGCTAGGTGACATATTTAGTATAATATGTAAAACCTACACTAAGCGTGTAATTAACGACTTTAAAGTCCAGTTTACATTCCAATCCAGCGACTTACATTGCAATGTTATGCGCTGTGTATGTACTACGAAAATGCGGTAGGTTAAATTAAACCCATAAATTATAGAATGTTAAGGTTTTCGGAATTTTAATTTATATAAAGTTATCTAATACTTGCTTTAATGCGTTAATACAATGCGTAATACCCACGTCATAAATTATATGCGTCGAAAATACGTTCTGACCCCGACCTCGAGTCGATTAAGCATCACTAGGTCTTCCTTCAATTTCATATTTATAAACGGGGATTACGCAAAAATGCCAGCGTAATGGATCACCTACAGGACTTAGGCCGGCGATCCGTTGTCGGACACGCGGGGGGGTGAGGAAGGCAAATTTGAGAGGGGGGACGAGGGCGGCAAGGGTCTGATCGCCGCGCTCATCCATCACGCGGCTCACGCATGTGAATTGGGGCGTTTTATCTGGAGATAGCCATGGATGGAGCCTGGATACCTATTTAAATATTTTGTCGTTTAGCGCAAGTTTATGCTTGTAATATAAACACGCATTATGACGTTGCTAACGATCAGTAGTGTGCTATAAAAACTTCATATAGTGTATTTTGCTATAACCTAGCATCGAATTAATATTGGGTACATTTAGTACTTACTTAATGCTTTTCAAAGTAATGAAATGGAATGTGTAAGTTAGTTAGGGAGTTAGCTTTTTTTAACTCGTATTTGATTTCCACAATAAAACTTGAAGTATCTCTACTAACGATGTTAAGTACAGAAACAAAACAAAAACTTCAATGCAAGTTTCATCGCTACGCAGATGAAATGTTTGCAATAAAATCAACAGGGCAAATTTCGACAAGCACACTTTTAAACTGTACCTAAATGGCTCTTGATATTCTTTCGCTACTGTTCCTCGAATACCTTTTAAGTTTGCCAAAAAAACACAAGTCCTTTCATTAAACATTTCCCTGCACCGAAAAGTTTATCCTCGGATTTGTTCGAGCTGTGATTAGTCACTTGACCACTCTTCAGAAAAAAATGTATTATCTGTTTGTTTAATAACAAACGGTACGTAAAAGAGTGTATTTGAGATATTATTCTATTGTATTTTATTTTCTAGTGATCACTGATGTTAAAGAGCAGAGGAAGCGACAGGAAATACGAGAGACTTTTATTTGAAATCGATAACAGTCCGTATCGAATGCTTCTAACTTCTAACAACAGACGACATGACGCGACGTGACGCGCCGTGACGCGTCTATCACCACGCCAGTGAAAATGGCGTCTTCACGACGTGACAGGTAAAATGAACGCGACCGATTGACACTGCGACACGTTGATGTAGAGGAGTCGTTCTAGTTTTTGTTTTACAGTTATCAAGAACTTTATTGTCATACAATTAAAGTATATTTTACAATGATTTACCCGAACGTTTGTCGTGTTTTTGAGTGACCGTGATTGATTGGAATGATGTTCCATTTCGCGCGACGTCTTTGTGATGGAACTGACTATTAAATGTGCTTTCTTTATACTATTACATTATTTGAACGAATATACGCATCTAGTGGAATTCGTCAGTAATACACCCTTGTGGATAACTAATGTCTAATATTGGAAATAACCAAATAATCTTGTACAATATATTACTTTGATAAATGGTAATGCACCAATTTGCCATATCAAACGGGTTGCGACTCAAAGCCCCGATTGTTTCTACTTCCTACTGAAACTCTGATGCTTAAATCGTGCGTGTATTGTGCTGCGGTGAACAAAGCGCTTCTCAAACTTCGTAAACAGGTCCAATGGAAGAGAAAAACATGAAACAACACAAGTCGCCTGTGGTTTTTTGCAAGCAATTTCAATTAATTTGGTACTATTTCCGTTATAATGCTAAAATAAAAAGCAAACAAATTTGTTATTTTTATTCAATTATCTTCGATTTCAATTATGATTTTTTTTTGGACAATAAAACCTTGTTTGATTATTTTGCCGAAAGCCTCTCTGGAATATAAGCTTTCTGCTCTCATCCCACAACACAGAAAAAAAAGGATTTCCTGTAAAAAAAATGTTGAATGCATATTACAGTAAAAATGGCAGGGGCTGCTTATAATCTGGGCATTGATCGACGTAATCGGCTCCTAATCGAGCTAATTGTTTCCTCATTAAGTTGTATAAATAGAAATGTAACCCAAATAAGTCTGAACTCGGTGTTCGGCGTCGCAACCGCCCTTGAACTGAGCTCGCGCGGAGGCTCTCGCGCGGCGTTAGGCGGCGGGCGGGGGCGCGCGGGCGCGGGGCGGGGCCGGCGCGAGGCGGCCAATCAGCGCCCCTTCACATTTTTCAGCCCCCGCCCGCATCGCCGGACGCTGCCCAAAAACAAAAGGATCAAAGTCGGGGAAACCTATCTCTTTCTTTGTGAGGCCGGCGAGCGGGCATCGATGAGAGGATAGATACAGTGTGTCGCGCGGGCGCGAATCGATAAGCGCTCGCCTCCCTCCCGCCCCTGGGCCCCTCACCCCGGCCCCGGCCCCGCGCACCCGCAGCCCCCTCCCGACGTCGGGGCGCCGCCCGCCGGCCATTTGCACGGATGTTTACTATTATTATTTTATTGAACGGACGCTCTAAGTGGCAATATAAGATTTACAAATTATGTGGACGAGGATCGAACCTATGACATCGACGCGTTCGCGGCCAAGTGACAACGCGAGCTCAAATTTACGATATTAATTTTGACTCTCATAATATAAAACATTAAGTTCTCAAGTCTATAAACTGGCAATTAGTATAAGCAGAGGTGGTTATGGCGACCTGCTTTTCATGCAACTTAAAAGGCTATTAAGGGTCATTATTCACTGAATATTGTTGATCGAACGTCACGGATTTATGAAGCGTTCTGACAGCATGCCAGTTATGAAACTACTGAGAAATACATAACCAGCGAATAGGTAAACACTGAACTTACTGTATTTTTTATTACTCCCATAAATACCTACTTAAATTCAAACCTGACGATTTTCTAACACGCACAAGACTAGATAAAAGATTAATATTGTCTATTGCTATATATACTGTCTAAGAAAACTGTATTATATGTAGGATAAGAGAAACTTTAAAAACGTACAGTTAAGTTAAGGTATAGGACTTTTAAATAAGCTTGGGGTTCGGTTCTGAGGTTACAAAATTGTTTTTTGTACTTATAAAAATTAAAACGGTTTATATCGTTATTTAGCGATAAAATCAATGAGAAAATGGAGAAAGAGAGAGAGAGAGAAAAAAAAATGCTTTAAAGTTATACTAAATAAAAAATTTAAAAATAAGCGCAATGAAAATTATAATTAGTGGATTGCTAACATCCTGTTATGACCCATACAGTTATTACCCACTATACATCCTCTCTGTATCGCAAGGTTAACTGTAAGAGAACTCTTTTAGAGTTAATCTCACCTGTACATCATTGTATTTCTATGTAATGTTACACTATGTACTTTAAACTGTGTACAAAGCTTAAATAAATAAATAATAAGGTAAGTTTGACTTTAACCCTATTCTTATGTGACATCATTTGTGATACGGGTTATAAATAACCAAGACGTCAATAACAAGTTAAGTCGAACAAATCTGTATAACTCTGTGATACTTAAAATCCGCTAAACTGCTGAATTTCAATATATTTAGCATAGATATTGATAGAGAAACTTTACAATTATGGGCAAATATGGGCAGCAGTCACTTCGCTATTTCAGCGATATCAGGTGGCCGCTCGCTCGTTTGCCACCTTTTGATATAAAAAAAAAACAATTGCACACTGATGGTGAAAGACCAATAGGTTTACTAAAGACTTTTTTTAACTGATTCTAAAACAAAAAATCAAAAATGTGAGTTACATTATATTATTGGTACCTAAAAAGCCATCAGACGAAGTATTTATAATATAAAGTTAGAAAAAAAAAACAGATTTCTACGTTGTATTGAAAGTATTCAGAAAGTCTACGATATTATAAATAGTATTATGTTATTTCTATTATTACTCGCATAACAAACAAAATAGATCTTGATTTTGGCATAATGGTACTCGTGAGATTGCAAAATGTCTAAAAATAACATAGTAAATTCTAAATCGTTCAGTTCACAAGTGTCCACACTGTTTTTGATATGCCTAGGCCAGTCCGATGATGTAACGAAGTTCGTTACTCTCCGGTCGATTATTTTAATTCATTCTTCTTATTAATTTTAACAAATTAATGCCATTCTGCAATTATGCTATAATTATTTATGTTTATTTTTTGTATATACCCATACATTTTTTGACAGCATTGCTATTGGTCTATTTAATTATTATTTATTGAATAAATACGTATAGTTACTATAAATTTGTAGGTATATTAACTAACACTTTTTACAATCTCGTACATTTTGCTAGTAGTTTTATTTTGTACCGAAATCTACCATAATTTCAATTAATTACGAAACTTATTAATAATTATCATAATTCGAATTCGTAAAAATCTGTGCATTTTCAAGAGCTTCTGGACCGCTTAGTTTATTTTAGGCTTCTACAAAATAAAAATCATCAAAACCAACCAACAACAAAGGCATTAAAATACAATCTAAAAATGGATGTACGTGAAAAGTAGTGATGAACGCCATCTGTTTCGCGTATGCCGAACTAAAATAAGCTAGTAGTAAGTGCTGCCATCTATCAAAAAGCATTCGGACGTTGGTGAAAACATTATGAAAACTAGAACATAGAGGGCACCGCTGCGAAATAGGTGAATTATTCAAAGTTATTTAAATTTAAATTCAAATAACAATATTAGCCTCTTATTATCAAAATAAATTATAAATATCATAAACCAGGACTGTTTCATTGATACATAATATGAACTTTTCACTTTTCGAGCTTTTCTTTGTTTGCTGCGTAATAGACTGTTTTACCGACCTCAAACCATTTCCGCTTGCCGCTTGAAGACATCACGCAAACGCGAACTCGATGTAATGTAGCTAACTTCATTTTATAAATGTTCGATCTCCTTCAACTACGTTGAGGCTTGTACATTTTGGAGATTACACTTTTCGGTAATTATTTTTTTGCTCATTGAAACAGTGCAGTTTAACATATTATTATTCCTATTCTAGTCAAAGGTGAGTGCGATGAATTAGTGTGTCCTGTGACTGGAATAAATTGGCGCGTTAGATTCTGTCAACACAGCATAATGTTCACATGCTGTGGGGTTTATGCACGTGTAATTACAATACATTTGTCCATTTCCATTTGCAGAAATGGCTCTAAGTGTTGCACTACCTCTACCTGGATTGGAGTCGGAAAATTTCAACTCCTTCAGCTCGTTCATAGACATAGCGGGCTTGTCTCAATCGCAGACTAGTCCGAGTCCGTCTGTCTCTAGCGAGTCTAGCGGTATCGGCTCGCTGGGGTCTCTCAAATCCGAGTCAGTGAATAGCGACTCCTTGCCTTCTAGTCCTCAAACTACGGAGAAGGTAAGCATTATCCCTATTTTGTCCATTTTGTTTGCATTGGCCTTGACCTCTCTATTTTCATAATATTCTATAATGGCGAATGTCTTCGCTAACGTTATTGTGTACAATTGACATTTGATAACGGAAAGATTTTGCGAGTCGTGGGGTTAAAGATTGAAATATGAGATAATGATATCGTAATTAAATTAAAAATAAATGATAATATCTAACCCTATTATAGTTATTACAGACATTACGTCAAATTTGTTTCTATAAATATAAATGTCAGTGGTGTAACTAGCAGTGCTAATCTGATTTTCTTTATTGTTTTTTTTTATTTACATTTATAACTTTTTGATATTTCAGAAGGTATTCGAACCATTCGTGCAACCTCAACCACGTCCAAAGGAACAGAAGGCTGAAGATATCAAAATAAAATATGAGCAACGCGACGTTCTCAACCTGATGGCTAATCTCACCGATTCCCGATGGAACTACCGTGCAACAGTGCTGCCACCTAAGGATCCCGCACTGTTCTTCGCCAACCGCTCGCAGTATCACCGGTTGGGGCCGTTTGGAACGCACACACAGTATGTAAAAGACGCTTGCCATTTCTGTGGCTTCTCTTGGGTTGTAGCTGCCAAGGATTGAGGTGACAATGTATCAACACAAACTCCTGAACAAACGAATGTTGAATGGGTATGACTGGGACACATCAGGGTGCGTACCAACTTCTATCTTCAAGTAGTTTGGTGTTTACATCGCCATACCCATCCAGTAAATCAACGACTACAGTTCTCTTCAACTGACGACTTATCATTTTATTTTTAAATGATAGGATACTCCACTTATCTTTGGAGTTTTTGTATTTTCACATAATCGTAAATGCTTTAAGTTTAGGATACAGTTTAATCAATATTAGACTAATTTGACCAAAACATTACAGTTCCTTCTCTCGGAGCTGAGTTGTTGATTTAGTGCAATTTTTTAATATTTTTCTATGTCACAGTGCCTCACTGCTGTGGCCCAGTTATACAGATGACTGTGGAATATGTAAGTGGTTATCGTCCCACGTATTTCGTAGAGTTACATTTTGAACGTGACTTAATACTGTGATCTTAATTTAAACAAAGCAATTTTAGAAAAATTCTGTGAAACGTGCGACGATATAAATAACTTTGGTTTTATTTTAACTTATTTGTTTGTGTGATACCGTTAGTTTTAATTATATTATGTAAACAATGCCATAGGAATATAATTAACTATAATTTGGCATTTTCCTTGTCTAAGCACTGAAAATAACTTGGAACCTACTCTTCCATTGATGTTACAATATTCTTTATTTAAAACAGATATCATCTTATTAATTAATTAATATATACTTAGTTCCTTTTAGAATTGTTAATGATTTGTTATCCAAAGAATCTATTTGTTTTTAATATGAATTTAATATATTATCTATAAATTGTTGAACAAAACAATTTATATTGATTAGTATAAAATACAATTGGTTGATAAATTCAATCGTTGAATTTTAGTTCAGAAATAAATTTAAAGCAATATTTAAATTTTGGACATTTACTTATTTAATAATGAGTTTAATATCTCCCACCATTATGTAATATGTTATTATTTAAATATTGTTTTATAATTATCATTAGGACTGTAGGTGTAATGATTTTAATATATTCCACAGTCATAATCAATAGGATTGTCACTGTTTAAACCAAAAGGCTGCTTCTCGGATGTTTTATTATTTACGATTTTGACGAGATGGCACGAATTTAAAGCCAAGCTATAGGTTAATTTTAAGGTCTAATTATGATTGTTGGATGTACCGTCCGAGCATTACATAATAATAGTGATGACGTAACCTAGAGGATATGATCTTGATACATTGCCCTAAATCAAATTCCTATCAACTTTATGAAATGCATAACGACTCATTTTTTTTCTTTATATGACAAACCCATGCAGAACATAGTCGGATGGGTTATCAGTGCATATCATCACAAATTATAACAGTGATTAATTAATCTAAGGTATTAGTAGTTGTTACAGTTTTAAAACTTTCGAGTCATTGATGTGCCCAGAAGCTGGGCTTTAGTGAAATTATTACTAAGAGTCGTTTACAGACTGGCAATATCTCTATGTACATGCATATTTAATCTATAATATCCATGGTCTCTTAATTTTAGTCAAGATATTTAATAGTGTGAGTCTCTTCAATTATGTGTAAGTAATGTGTAACATACTATATTAATGTAATAATTGATACTGTCCTTTTGTGCAACTTTAGTTCTGCTATGTTGTGATCAGCTTTAAATTGTAACTGGAGTATTTGTACACAATAATGTTGAAATATTTTTCCCACAAAGTTATTTTTTATAAAAATGAAATGTTAATACGTGACAATACAGTTTGTAGTTTTCAAAATTTTTCTTTATACAACATCTTATTTAATGGTGTGAAAATATTTGGAAGGGACCAACATCCATGCATTAGTTTGTTTTCTGAACAACAATATTCACATACATAAAGGAAGTTTATCACATTCTAAATTGACATTGCATTTTATCAAACGCTTTATCTTAGTCATCGCAGTTTTTGTTTCCGTATTTAATCGTTTTAATGGGCTATGAACATTTACTGATAACAAAATTAGATATCGTTTTAACAAAAATTATTTATATATTTATTATAGGGTGTCAGTTGGTCACAAACTGAACTGAACATATAGCATGGATCTCAGAATGCAGCTTAGATTAATACATCGAAGCTAATAAACACCATTCCCGGGGACACACACATGTAAATTGTCGTTAGTACGTAGCGTCCTCACAGTCACACATACTCACAAAATGGTTGTTATCGTTATTTTTAATCCAATGTTGCATTCAGATTATTTTTAGTTTTTAATATCTTTATAATGACAAAGCTTCGATCGAATGTAGTTCAAAGAGAGTTTTCGGAGCGATACGCACAGTTAGTAGTGGGGCGGGGCGGTGCGCGTTGTGGGCTCGCCTGCATGCGTGCGCGTCCGCGCGGCACAGGCCAAGGTGCGATGCAATATTTGCATTCCAGTTTTGTGTTGTAAGTTAGCTGCAGTGGATGGTATAGTTGTTAATGTTTATTTAAATCCACATTGCCAAATATTTTGGTTGTTGTGCTATTTATTTGAATAATTTTTTTTCCCAAGTAATCAATTTAGTACCTTCCAATAACTGTGTTTAAGTAAGTTTACAATGTTTAAATCATTTCAATTTTATGCATTTTATTTTGTTTAGACAAATCATTATACACGATATTATACTTATTATCTGTTGTATTTATATCTATTGTTCATTATATATTTATAATATATTTTTTTTCTCATTGAACTGTAGTCAAATGACAGTATTTTTGTAAAGAAAATTGTATAAGGATGAAGGGTTTTGACTGGGCGGCTGGGGGGCCGGCAGTTGGTAGCGCCGCCTGGCTGTATTACGTATATCTGATAAGCATTATGTAGGTTTAGCGAAATAGATTAACTCGGAGACAAACTCCAAGTACCAAAACTTATTGGTTTGATGTTGTTCTCGTATTATCGTGATATAGTGCGTCGCGCGCGGCGCAGAGCTCAATATTTTAGTAACCCTTAAGAAAATTAATACCTCTTTTGAAAAGATTATAATATATATTATATAGTATATCCAATCGATAATCACATATGTATTTCCCTGTTTATTTTGATGTGATATCATAAATGACTGATCTGAATTTAGTTTTTAAGTTGGTTATTAATATGCAGTGCTATTTCAAGAATGTAATTAAGATTTAATATTGAAAGTGCCAATGCTCGTAATTTAATCTTTGACTGTTCCTTTAACACGGCGGGCGACGCGGACGCGCTCGGCCGCGCCGTCTGCGCCGTCTGCTCGACTTGAGTATAAGCAATCGTATCTTCCTTGTAACATTAAGTTGTCATACATTACATCTCGTAACTACATCCACGTAATGTGCACAATCTCAGTAATGCTTGCAATATTATGTGTAACGTGTTTTAATTCCTCACTTTTATAATTTAATCCAGCGTAATATTAAGAGTACAATATGAGATGATGTTATATCATTCTAGTATCAAAATTAGCCGAAGATGTTAATATTATTATTAGTTAGGTAAAATTTTAACATAGCTTCGTATAATTGGGATGTTTTAGTATTTAGTAGTGTATATTTACGGCGTAGTGGCAAATGTCGTCTCGTGAGTAAATTGTAATGTTGTGGCATTAATACTCTTGCTGTTCCGCCGAGAGCACGCCACCGCCGCGCATACGCAACTGACGATAGACACTAGGCGTTTATTTGTTGTAATTATAATAATAGCCGTAGGTATTTTATGGTACTTAAATAATTATTCTTGCGATGCCTTAATTCTGGTTGTCAATTAGACATGTCTGCCTAGAGTGTTATTGTTTTTATTTATTTTAGTTTTTGCTGTTCCGGCTTCCTCCGTGAACTTCCAGTCCAGGCTGTTCTTTTGAAATAATTTTGAGGTCGATTTATTTTTACCTAAGTGTTCTTATTAAATGTTACCAAAATGTTTTTAATAAAATATTTTTATATGTAGCTAAAGTCGTTTGATTTTTACTCCCGCACATTTTATCAATCATTCCTAGTCGAACTATTTTTAATGTTGCGGAGGAGGTATTTATTCTCGTCCGCTTTGTGAGTGTATTAATAACGCTCGCGAACGTGACTCAATTTCTACACTTTTCTGTAAACAACTAAAATTGTGCAAAAGTACGAAACAACTTTTTTTTAGATCTACATTAAATATTTTCCAACACTGGGATCACGTGTAATGTTGCAAACATACGTTTTTGGGGACAGTACAAACAAATTATAAAACGATACAAATGTTTCGACATAACATGAGTTGAACTTTGTGTTATTGCGAAGATGTCAATTTTATATGATCGTGTACACATGTTAATTCTTATAACACCTTATGTAGAACAAGGAAGCAGACCACTGAATTACAAATGCTAGGTCATTTATCTAGAGACAAAGAGATTGTGTCTGAATGAAATTAATCCTTTATTTTACTTTGATACAGTTAATCATTGGACACATTCTTGAAACATTCTACTACTAATTTTGCTAGACTAATATTTATATTTTTTAAAATAACTTTTTTTAGTACTTAGTTTTCGAAACGCTCGTGTTTTTTTGATTGTTATAAAAAATTGTGACATTTTTAAAGTAAGATTATATTAATGTTTTTTTTTAAATGTGTTAATGTATCTTGTCTTTGGTCGAGAAACATGAAGTTATGGCGTCATCTTATTAGCATGTCGCTAAGTGGAATGTAATACGCACAAAATCACGGTCACATGTGTCGTAGTGAATACAAATTGTCTTACATCATAAACTTTAGCTTCCATTGCCAAAGAAAATGTATAAAAGCCGTGGAAACCCAATGTAAAATATAAATTAATGCGATAGTGTGATCTTTATTCACACGATTTTGTATTTCATCGCTTAGAGTTAAACAGAATGGTAGATTACGAATCATCTTGAAAATTTATTTATTAAATTCAAATTTTCAATAATTCACATTATTTACTAAGTAATTAATAGCTGTTTTTTAATTGACTTGTTAAATATTATTTATTTATAAGATGCAATAAATATGATTATAATTATAAAACAGTGTATGAACTCTATTGACGTCGCAACTGATTACGTAATTGTTTATTGAACACCGCGGTTACATCACAAAACCTACTATAAATATGTTTACAATTTCAATCAGAAAATAAACAAGGAATATTTTCGTTAAAACCTAAGATGTCGTTAGCATCTAATTAGCAAACTTGTTATGTTAAACAACAAACTAACATATGTGCTATTACTAGATAAATGGAAATTTGTGAATACAAATCAACTTTGTAATAGTTAGGTTGTAGACAAAGTAATTAGGTACGAGAATATGGTGAATTCGACTCATATGAAAACCGCCTGGACTTCAAATCCGTGTTTATGAATTGGATATTCAAACAAATGGCCGTAATCATGAAATTAATGTTTAATTTGAGCATTATCATCAACTTTTATATTGAAAAACTATAAGTCGGTGCCCGTTTTACGATTAGCGTTGTATCTGGTTGTAGCTTTCTTATTTATTTTCAAGTCTAGCAGTATAAATAGCAAATTGTTTTGGGCAATAATAGCAGTAAAAAGTTTATATTATGGATGCTTAAATCATAGGTCAGTTACTTCGACATTGCATCATAGCAGCTTACACTTTAACCTTCATGTTACATATTGATCCCGTTAGGTACTTTTCTTGATGCTAATCAATAATTGATGAAGAGGGCGAAGATAAATAAACAAAATGGATGCTCGGATAAAACAGTCTCTGTTCTACTCGAGCGCCATCTAGTACATGACAGAAACAATTATTCCAAAGATTTTATTTACGGGAAGCCGTGAGGCAGCGCCATCTACATTTTGAAAAGTCCCGGTTGTATTTGTTATTAGTTCAGAGATGTCGCTAGCGGCATGAAAGCCACCCAAAAAAGTAAAAAAAACCGAACGAACACCAGCTCGAACAATACGTTTATAACGGAAGACCACAGATTCCTTAGTTGGTTAACAGGAAAATATCAACTTACCTGGACCCAGAGTTGCTTAGTTTGGATGCTCTAGGGTCTAGCCCTAATCTAATCTAATAGTTGATTTAAAATTATTGTTCAAATGTTTGAAAGTCTCCGATACATTTTATTGATAATATTTAAACCACAGATTTGCTTACGTAGCCATTTTTATTTCTTAATTTATTGAGTTTCAGATAGAACGGATAATCTATTGCGCCGTACTTATTATCAAACCAGAAAAACCACAACTACATAAGATTGTTCTGATGAACTAAAAAAAGTCTCAGCTTAATTCTCAGTTGTCAATACATTTCCGCTGTTAAAAGAATAAAGTGCCTATTTTAATGTTAAATATAATTTCAATGCAAAATAATTTCGATAGAGTCTGCGGTCTGAAATGTTTTATACTCTCTATTATGAAGGCCATGATGTTTTTGTTTGGAATATCCACTTTTGTGCCGATATAATGGGTGTATTCATTCAGTTGGGAGCGAAAAGTGTCGCTTTTATCAGTTGCACAATGGTCGGGAATCAAAGAAATTACAATTTCCACAGACCGTCGTTCTCCACGGCGAAATAAAGACGCGATTTGGAACTCTTTTGTTGGATAATTTAAAAGATTATTTGCTTCTTTAATAAATTATTATTATTTATAAAATATTTAAATTATGTTTTATTACACACTAGCTATCGCCCGCGACTCCGTCCGCATGGATATATAAAAAAACTTAATATATAGATAAGTTAAATAAAAAGCAGTTCTTCAAGGCACAAAATACGAAAAAAGAATAAATAGTATCCTATGTCCATCTCCTGGATCTAAGCTACCTCCTCACCAATTTTCAGCCATATCGGTAAAGCCGTTCTTGAGTTATAAATAGTGTAACTAACACGACTTTCTTTTATATATATATATATATATATATATATATATATATATATATATATATATATATATATATATATATATATATATACATATATATATATATAAAAGAAAGTCGTGTCGTCTATATATATATAGACTAAACACAAGAAACCGTCAAGCATGCAAGCATAATATGTATGTATGTGTACAATCCGTAATCACTGCATATTCCTCGGTCCTCAAGTGTTTCCCGTTGGACTGATCGATGGAAAAAAATTCCTATTGAGCCGATGTGTTCTATGGATTCGATCAGCCCAATGGGAAATACTTACTCCTCTGGGTTACGGGCATGAGTTATGTTGATGTTCTTGTTTAAATTAAATCGGATGATAGTAATCCTGAACGTTCAGTTAAAATTCGATATTATTTGGATGATGATAGAAGCAAAAAGTAATGACATTGAATGAGGGTGGCTAAAATGGTAGATGAATACCAAAGAAAGTATGGATGATTGTGTGAAAGTGGATTTGCGAAGAAAGGGGATAGATTCAAATATGACGGCTGATAATCACTATCAGCCGTCATATTACGTAGGAGTCATACATACTGTGCCGACCCTCCGTAGGGGTAAGGGAATCTGATGATGATCACTAATAATATTTTTTGCAATTAAATATTTATTTTTACAGAGACAAAATGAATCCATTTTCTTTGGACTACTCAAATTAAGATAATACAAAAGCAGCTTTTTCTTTTGTCCACTTATAAAGAAGTCGACGCGAAATTTGGGAAACTTGTATTTTTGTATTCTTTATAACTTTTCTTTTCTTTTACAGGGTTTTAGTGCAATGTTGTCTTATTAATTTTTCTTAAAAGTGCTTTGTTATATTGCCTTATCTATTATAATAGCTATCAACCAAAGTAGAATAGTATTTCAAAGTAATTTAAATATTATTACAAAGTCCTTGGTAATCATTTTTAACGAAATAATGAGCAACTTGAATGTAGGAACGATTTAAATTAAAATATGCCCGCTATTTCTCATTGAATATTGCTAATATTATTGTCAAAATAGTTACCTAACCCTATATACGCCATCTATTGTCTGCGTATTAAAATACACATAAAAATATAACAATTTAATTAGCTGTGAAAAAAGATGGCGAGTATAATTTGAACTCATCATTTTTTTTTTAATTTCATCTTTCACATCTACATGTGTTTTATGCCAATGTTATATACCCTATGACATTATGGGGAAGAAGACGAATCGAATAACACCTCACTCGTCTAAATCGGTTCAATCGTTTAGGCTCTACACTCTCTACACTGTTACAATGGAATATACATACATACAAACATATATAAAAAAAAACTTACATACGCGCGAAAAACCTTATCTTTACATTACCATCTTTGTCAGGCGGGTAAAAATCAGTATCAATTTAAAGATGCTATGTTAGTAACATTGAATAAGGGTGAAATAGAAGTCACGGGTGCGATTACCCCGCGTTTCCTTGCGACTATTGACAATCCCAAATAGGGAGGTGAGAGGTGACACGAGCGACATCCGCCACTCATCAGAGCTATATTCAAACTGTATTAAATTACTTTAGAATATCTTAGATTATATAATAGAAACTAATTGGAGTTAAATGTAAAAGACGTATTGATTATAAGCAGAATATTTCTGAATAAATTATTTAAAATATAAAAAATATCTATTACTTTATCTTTTCTACGCTTCTTTTTAAAGAATATAAAGATCTTATGGTCACTACTTCTGACATATTCAAGATAGTATCGGCTCATGGAATTTTCTTTAGAATACTAATAATAATAATAAAGCCTTTATTGCTGAAGATAATTATTTTTACAAATTTTTATACATTTTTTTAGTTACATTATTAATTTTGAACCGGCGACTGTTATCCTTAATCTACAGCTTGTCCTAGGACAAATGCCTCCTCTAAAGATTTCCATTTCTGTCTATCCCTGGCTTCTCTATTCCATAAACGACCTACAACTTTTTTTTTAATACTAATACAACATATTAAAAACTTTGTAGCGTATGCCTTCATATAATATAACAATGGATTGCCACTTGTATAATACAAAAGCAAAGACATTCCATTTTACCAACTAGATAATGTGTTAATACAAGTTTCATCATAGAATTACACGGATAAAGACCACCTAATGTCTAACAAAACCCAACCTAATAGTTCAACAATTACAATTAATTAAATCGTGATGCATGACATTTGCTCCGACCAATGTATTCTCAAGAGAGGTTAATTCATTATGTACTAACATCACTGTTTGTATTGTATATTAATTATCTAACCGTGGGTTTCTGACACCAATCTCTGTACAAAACATATCGTCATCCCTATCAAATTGACTAAACAGAGATAACAATACGTTTAACACAGATTTTAGACTCGAAAATCCACGGTAAGAGGAATTAGTTTAGTGTGATAGGAGTATTTTTGGTAACAAACGATTTTTTTAAAAAAGATCGTAAAACCAACTAGGGACCGTGAATCAGACCACAAACATACTGTACAAATCTTACTTCTTACTAATATTATAAATGTTTAGATGGATGGATGGATGCATGTTTAGTTGAAGGTATCTCCCAAATGGCTAAATGGATCTCGATGAAATTTGACGTACATATAGACCATAGTCAGGAAGAACACATAGGATTATTGTGTTTTTTTAGTGCTAGTATATTACAAGTGTTAGTTAAACAAATAGCCTTATTATAGTAGTTTAAATGTTACCCAAATACAGTATTTCATGCTGACAAAGTCACAACGACAGCTATTAACTGAATAAATCTATAATATTGCAGATGAAACTTATAATATTTCCATTTTGAATGTGCCTATAAAACAGCTGTATATTTTCTAAAGGAAACAGAAAATATCGCTCAATGAGCAATGTTAAACAGTACCGCATTGAAAACAGTTGAAGCCTTTAGAAAATCACCCTCCTTTGGAGTCGCTTTTCGCAGTCTCCATTTATGTTTTCCACAGTTTCCATATACAATTTCGCGTCTGTTATGTCGACCAAATCTCCTATTGAATCTCACACTCGGGGGTTGTGCCAATTCACAAGTAAATTAATTCCATTCAATAGCAGACCGAAAGTTTTCATGAAAGTCCGGTAGATGGCGGGGACTTACTTTACTGAAACTTGTATTCTAATGACTAATCTGAAGATAATTGTTCGTTATTATTTCTCGTTTTACATAGATAAAATACTTATGTATCGAAATAAAATGAGCTAATATTATTTATAATTTGGAACGTTATAACGTTTTTAAAGTAACGTAAAATTTTCTTACTTCTTACCCATTTTCTCTTACCGTATTTCGAAACTGGCAACGCATATGCAATTACGTATGTCCATGGGCAACGGTCACTTCGCTATTCAGCGATTTCAGGTGGCCGCTCGCTCGTTTGCCACCTTATGATTTAAAAAAACATTTTGTCGCCCGTCCTATTCTCTTTGAGAAAAAAAATGATGATAATATTGCAATAGAAATTTAAGTTTATCAAAGTTTACGTAAACATGCCAAAATGTTTGAAAAATTGTTTCAAAATTTAACATATACGAATATTCAAGGCATAGTTGTAAACACAATACAACGTAAATCAATAACGTTTCCAACAACAATCATGAAATAAGCTATTGAATTTTGAAAATAATTTTATCGACGTGTAATAACATCAGTTTTTCATTGTGGTTATTTTCCTATTTGGTGGTAAACAAAAAGTGGCTGGGTGCTAGCTGGTAACGCAATTGGGCCACCTTTTGTTCCACGTCCGCTCCGGCGAGTATTCTTTCAGTGGCGCCTGGAACAACTGTTTCTAGAACGATAGCCTCACAATGCGAGCGCACTATTGTCGCCGCGGTAATTGTTCCTTGCCTCATCTAGTCGAGGGTTAGCTAATGGCCCAGTAATTTGGTGTTATAAATAAAAAGACCGGCAACGAACGCGTCAAGTAACCATGTTGTTACTATCGTTAAGTGAACTCATAAGGGTGTGAAGTTGACTGAGAACTTAATTGGTATAAGCTAAGTATGAAATATTAAAAAACTCTCGTGTTAATGCTGGCTTAGAACTGGCTGTTTAAATAGTAACGTAAATGTAGAGATGAGATGGCATTTAAAAATTTAAATTGCAGGAAAAGATTCTATTTCACAATTAGATCTTTGCTCGCGCTCCAACTAAAATATAGAACATTTTCCATAAAGCTATTCAGCGAGCCGGCTAAGGAGTGAATCTTTATGAATGCCACCAAATTGTATGAGAGCAGTCCTCTTTCAAAACTTCTCATGAATAGTGTTAATTCGCTATAGCGAGTTTGCTCGGCGCTCGTCAATGGACTATTTGGAGACTTGAGAAGCGTGCAGCCTCACAAAGTCGCAATATTGTGTATGGAAAACGCGGGAAATATGAATGGCGCTTCGTGGAAAGGGACACGCAGTGGGGGCGATTTTGTAAAGAGCTCTCTACGTTACTGAATATTTAACAATTCTCACAGTGGCGTATTTAACATTCTGTTGCTGCATGCGGTGGTCTTTCAGGAACAATTTCTTTACAATATTAAATATAAAACGCCCAATTGTTCTCAAGTAGGTATTTAACTTTAAATATTGACGTCACTCGTTTCTGAATTGCAAAAAAAGACAAGAGTCAATTAGTCGTATAATACGGCGGACAACCCTTGTAACATTTCAGATTCTATATCGCATCGCTTCGAAAGCGAAAAGGAAAAAACGGGGCGTGCCTGAACAAAGCCGGCTATACAATAGAAGCGAGCGAACAATGCTAACTAGAGGAGACACGGCTGTGTCTTGTATCATTCGCAGATAAAGACGCGAGAAGATAGCGGTAGTGTTGCCGCCGTCGTCGACGATGAAGTTACAACTATATTTGTGGGCGGCGATACAATCGACCAATGGCCTCTCATCACATTATAAACAACGTACACGTGTTATGAATCGAACTTGAGTGTGACCTAATTGTTAAAAAGCCCAAGAATAAATAAATATATTATTTTTACATATTATTCCAAAATGCAAAAATTTAAATATTTGTAAATAAATATTTAATAATGTATACAGTATTGTATTAATGAAGTCGACAATAAAAGTAAAATATAAATAGTAAAGAAGAGGCGCGTATAACAATCCGTATGAAAATTCAAACGACACTTAGAACATTGCACATCCGCAAGCTCAGCACTAACAACGGAGTCCACAACAATGTGCCCTCTGAAGAGCTCCGAACAATCGAATGAAGACAATAAGCAGCGATACTCCGAGACAAAAAGAGGCGAAATAAAGGCTCACTTGTTTCCTGGCCGCATTGTGAGGAACGGGAGAGGGCAGAGACAAAAGCGTAATGTGCCACGGGCCCAAACAATGGGGACTGAGCCATTATTGTTACTGTAGCGGCGCTTTAGCGAAATATGTACGCGGTGCCGTGCTAGTGCCAGCTACGAACTTGACATGGTATCGCGGCCTTGTGGACGCGCTTTCTTTGCGCCATGCATACGCTTGCCTCCTGGCCGCACTCGCGCCTCCTATTCACTAAATCACCTTATAAAATAATCTACTACTTCACTGTAATAGTGTTTATGTTAATGCAATTTAAATTATATTCTAAGGGGATTATTTAAAGTCGAGACTATTATTGTACTACTGGACAGAGGTTCCTCATTTTCATATAGTCATTGCTTATGACATAATTTCGTTAACGGTCAAAAAGCCCGCGCGCACCGCACTACGCTTTTGATCTTACGCTTTATGATTTCTGAAGAGCTTCCCGTCAATTATTATGCACTTCGTTACAATATTTAAAATTACTATTTTACTGTAATGGTTGTAGGATATTAATAGCAAAGAAGTTGTCACAAAATATTTGTAGTTCAGAGGTTCTTAACACTAAGTACATTATCCAAACCGCAAGAATTTCATCGAGATATAAATTAAAAATAGCGGTAAAATCTTAATAAAAAATAACACAAAGTCTTAATATTACGATATGACACTCTATTATCAACGGCCACTTATTCCGTCAATTTCTTTAAAAACAAAAGACAATAAATTTTTCAAAAATCGAAACGTGATTTGATTTTTTTCAATCCTTTGAATAATTAGATGCATTTTATTATATTAGGAATGGCCAGTTCGCATGCGGAGTGCATCGTCCTCGGTCGGCTGGTCATGAATGGGCCGCGGGGTACTCCCAGTCTCGTTCAGACGCATCAAAATTCAATCTTTCACCGTTACATTTTCATATTAAATTTGAATCTGATTCTATTCAGTTTATTTACTGGTGCTATTCTGATTCGTACATATGATTACTTTAGGTCTGGTTGAAATGATTGACATTTTAGTGTATCTTTTGAATTTAGAAAAATATAGCTGTCACCATCGACAATGTCTGTGCGGAATAAAAGAAAAACTTATTTAGTAGCACAAGCATTCTTCCAGAGATTCCAGTCTACGTCGATGTCAAATATCAGCGAGATCCGTTAAACCGTTCTAGAAATACCTTAGAACAAACATCCATCCATCCAAACTTTAGCATATATTAAGTAAGATCACTTTTAAAAATGAATAAAGATTTTAAATATTACATAAATGAAATCCAAAAAATTGTTGACGATGTAAAATTGCTTGGTGAAGATGACGAAAATTGGAAATAAATATTAAATCGCTGTAGAAAAAAGTCGAATGTATGACATTATTCCTAATATGATTCCATCTTTTTTAGCCAACAAGAGTTGTAATTTTCTCTTCTTAAATTAAATGTTTGCCTTCTCGTTACAATGTTAAGTCAAAATGTATTCGTGTATCTTTATCACGTCATCGCATAAATTAAAAAGAAATTGTGGTACCATTCAAGGCACCCCTTTTCTCTTAGAACGATTAATAAAATTTTGCAGAGCGCACAAGGGGTTCTTTGTCCATTTTATTCATATGCTAAAAGCGGATTTCTATTTTGGTGGAGGAAACTTCATTGTTCTTTAATGTACCTACTATGATATAAATTATGTTGATTAATTGTTAAATTGTAATTAACTGTATACGAAATAAAAATTAAAAAGATATTATACATTGAGATTAAACTTTATATATCCAATAGATGAAGTAACTTATATAATAATTAAAATACATACGTTTGAATTAATAAAAAACTACACATGTTATTTTACAGCACAAGCTACGAATTTAAGAATGGTCATAACAAATATTATTAAACTCCCTTCAACAATCTTACTAATATTGTAAATGTGAATGTTTAGATGGATGGATGGATGTTTGTTTGAATGTATCTCCAGAACGGTTAAACGGACCTCGATTAAATTTAACATGTAGAACGTAGTGTTACTTTTTAAGTTTTTATTTTATTTCGCGCAAACGGAGTCCCGGGCAAGAGCTAGTCAGAAATAAAAAAGTGTTTTAACTCTTATCATAGTATCAACATGACTAGACGACGGCAAGTCACTATCATACTAACAAAAGATAGTTCCCCGATGCCCAGGTTCGGTTCTATTGTAATGAATTAATTAATAAAATAAAGGGGATGGGTGGGGGCGGATCTTTTGTCCAGTATAAGGATGGATCTGATCTCATTAACCAGTTATTGTGACGGTCCCAGAACAAAAGGGCTGGTCAGCCGCTTACCTAACGCAATGTCGCGACGTCATCCCCCTATATAACTTGTGATACCGTTCGGTCAAGCATTTAACTTTATCTGCTATAAGTCTAATATATAAGATGAATAATTTTCTATTGAAGACTGCCTGTGTACACATTTCGTAGCACTTAACATCTACGAGATCATGTAGCGATAAGCTACGCACAAGATAAGTTATTATGTATCATGAAAAATATTGCATTCAAAGCAATTCATTTTATAAAAATAAGCTTTTATAAAATTAGCTTAACACTACATTGCTGCTTTCAAAAAGCTCTTTGTTGAACTTAAAGCTCTCAGAAATATCAAGAAAATATACAATGTTAGTATTATTAAATAAAGATGTTGACTGTCACAGTTAAAGAGCTTTACAATGTTTTACTTAATCTTGAAATCCTTACAAATTTAAAATCGAAATATCCACACAAAAGTTTCCTCCGGCGGACTGTAGATGGCGCTTGATCAAGATAACGATATGTTAACATTGTCACAATGGAGTTGGTAATGGCGCGATTGTACTGCTTGGCACAATGCTTTTAGTTGTCACCTCCAACAATGGACGCGTTCGATATTTGCTTCTAGCGGCAGCGGGCGCAACCAAACGCCGAAATCAAATCAAAATATCCTTCTTGAAATAATAGAAAGATAATATAAGAACAAGGTTTTAAACAAAGTCTTCTAAGAGCAATATTCTGATATCTATTTAATAGTTTTAACTTGTAACAGACCTTTTATTGTATTTTAATACAAAAAGTGATTATATATTTACACTAGTGGTCGGCCGCTCCGTTTGCGCAGAAAAAACATAATTAGTATTGCCTATGTGTTCTTTCAGACTATGTTCTATTGTCATTCAATATGTTATATTTGCTATATTATAAAGTCAATTCAATGCCAAATTCGTTCCGGAGATACCTTCAACAAACATCTACCCATACATCCACCTAAACATTCACATTTATAATAGCAGTAAGAAGTTAGAATCAGGTACCAAAAATCTGTATAAAATTGTAGACTCCTGCCTATCTTTAAACATATATGATACATTAAAATGGAACATTTTTAAATCCATAACATATATTGAACATTTTATTTCATTGCTCTGAGATGAGTAAACGAGTAAGAATAAAAACGAGTAACACCACAGAACATAATATGTAAATAAGCCATCATCTGTTAAAACTTGAATAAGCAATCGATAAAACCGTCCTACACCGCTGCTTGTGACAATTCGCACTTGAATTCGACGAAATAACAATAGTACGACATCACCAAATTAATCTGGTCTTCTTTATATCTCTTCGTGTTGTCTGTTTTCAACTTACAGGGTTCTATTAGAAGATTTTCAGGGATCTACCAATGGTGGACGGGGAGCGAAAGCCAACCAATGTGATGTTGTTCATTCGTGATGGATCACAATTATAGACAACATTGTAGAGAAACGAATAATAGAATGTAGTCAAATTTTATTCGTTTTTAACTTTTGATTATTTTAAGTCCAAAATAACGCTAAATTGTTTGTGAATCAATCTTGAACTCACACTGGCATCATAGTATTTAAAAGTTATCTAACAAACTATACGTAATTAAATTGGTAATTTCTATTTTTGGAAATGCAACTCTATATTTTGGTAATATTATAAATGTGTGTTTGGATGTATGGCCATGCGATGGGCATAGATGTAGAGCATACTACTAATTATTTTTTTTTCCGCGCCTACGTTTTCACGAAAACGGGTATTTACATAATCACAAATTTCAAATAATGACCGATTTAATAGCAATAACATTTGAGTGACATCAATTTGCATATCAAAGGTATTCAGGAAGCGTTGATTAATGTACTGCGGAAACAAACACAAGCGTCAGTGAGCCGTGAGGGGCGATCGGTGATCGAGAGATAAGGGTCTACTGCCAATTTACAATTGTACGGCGTGTCATACTTGTAAATACAATTATCTAAAACACTAACTACCATTCAATATATTTAAAAGCGTTACTGCAATATAAATCCTCGAGCTTTAGACATATCTTTGCAATTTTTTTTATTTATTTATTAATAACTCTAAGGTAATTTAAGGTCGTGCTTTTGGTTACATATTTAATACGCCATTCTATATTTGAAATTAATTACACTTGTATAGAGCCAAAGCCAAGAGAAGCTCAATGTCGTAAGAAATTTTAGATATATTACCAAAATTTTGATCCTGATGCATTTGATCGCTTTTGGGCATTGTCCTTTGATGTTAATAAGTTGTAAATTCCAATGTGTTTTACTTCCCATGATACTTGTAACTTATTCTGAAGGGAAAGAGAGAAAGAAATCTCTCTCTTTTGAATTTGTATCGCTATAATTACAGAAAAAAATAGTATTCGCTATAAAATGTAAATCTAATTAAAACAATGTTAAACAAGACGACGAGTGGATGTAGGGTAAAGCGTAAAATGATATAATTGAAGTATAACAAGTGGGAACATTGCTCGTTCTGATAATAGGAAAATCTGTCAACATGGGAACAATGCGCGACGTTACATGGATCAGGAATTAGTAGTCATTGTCCTTGGGACAATAGAACGCGGACTCCGCCGCGCCGGCGATCTCTACTCTAATTAGATAACATTACTATTTCATATTATCTACGCGGATTATGATCAACATAGTGTTTTACTGTGAAATTAGATTAAGAGATAACATCTAGTTATGTCGTAGTATATGTGTATATCAATATATTATTGTGTCATATGTTAGCTGAGTAAATAAGCATATACTTAGCTAGTCATCATCATTATCTATATATGCCTTTTCTCAATTATTTGGGTTCGCCTTCCTTGTCCAAATACTCCACGATTCTTGGAGTTTTGTTCGTCAAGGTCAATTTCTTTCAAATCCTTTTCGATCGTCATATACTAAGGTGGTGCATACCATATTTCGATTATAATTACCGTCACTTAAAATCAGATGAAATCATTCAAGTTTACACATTACTAGCTGTAGCCCGTTACTCCGTCCGCGCTGGATTAAAAAGTAGATTGTAGTCCATTCTCAGACCTACTGAATATTCAAGCTAATGTTAAGCCGTTCCGGAGGAGAAAATTAACTAACATTGTTACAGGAGAATGTTATATAGAAGATTTAAAAAACTTGATTAATAAAAATATTGCTTATTACAGATATGACTAAGCACAATAAATGTTAAAATACTTAATAAAAATATTATTTCTAGGTTCTAGTAAAAAGAGATGGGATACAAAATAATTTCTTTTAAAACCTTTCTTTGGAAAAGTTTATATAAGACCATGTAGAAAAACTTGGTGACAGAAATTGTTACAAACGCTTACGCAAGTTTCGTCATGGCAATGAAAACTACATGTGCATAAAGAATTTCATCATAAAAATTACGAACGAATATAAGTCAGGGGTCACGTGGCTTCAAAGTCTACGTAACAATAAATCCCGTTACCCGAAGTAATGTTACGAAAGAAAACATTTCACTTTTTACCCCTATTCTTGAGCAACTTTACAATTAACGTTCTGTAATCTTACTAATATTATATTCTTTTAATATACTAGCTGTCGCCCGCAAGTCGGTCTGCCCGGTATTTTAAAAAAATATTAAATAGTAGCATATGCGTTCTTCCAAACTATATTTTAGATCTATGCCAAATTTATGCGAGATTCATACAGTTGTTCTGGTGACACCTTCAAACAAATATCCATCCATTAATCCAAACATTCGCATTTATAATTTAAGTAAGATTAGTTATAAGAGAGAGATGATGAAATGATGTAATAATTTAATATATGTTCATTCTTTAACGCCTAGACTCTAGGCGAATTACTTTAATAATATAGTTAGGCACTGTTTAGTGAAACACAAATTTTAACCCTTTAACAGCCGTTGATGTTGTGGTCACGGACTTGGTACAAATGAGTATGTGAGATAATATTCTGTTGTTTATTCGTCAAGATACATAATATACGAGTATATGTGTAACATCAGCTTGCGACAAAATGTTTGATATATATGTATACTTATGTTAAATTTAAATTGAAACTATGTCTAAGTTTCTTATGGCCCTTGAAGCTTAATGTAAAACCAATAATTTACTTACCAAACTATCAATCGTTAGAGTTTTAGTTAAAACTTGGTTAAGTAGAAATTACGTTGACTTTATATACAATGTTACAAGATTATTTATACATTTATTTGGATAAATGTGGTTTCATAGCAAACATAAAAACATTTTTTACTTACACCCAGAAGTATATTCATTTCTTGCGTGAACAGCGTGTTTAAATGTGTTAATATTTGCTTCAATTTGTCCACCCTTAGTAAACATTAGATAAATTGTGTGTTTACATTGCACTCTGCCTAAAAGTTTCCGTTGACCATCCATTTAAGAATGCAACAAATAAATTACATTCTGTTACAAGCATTCATTTGTATATTTTAAAAAAAATACGTTTGTTCATTATAACTTCACGAAAACTGTACATTGAAAATACACCATCTTTCAAGATTCGTTAACCATTCAATATATTTATTTTATAAAATGAAAAACCCAACGATATTGTAAAATCGATTATCGATTCGATTTATCAATTTATTGAATTGTAACGCGAATATGGTTCATTCTTAACACAGAATTCGTCTGCAGAGACATGTGTATTAATTCATATTTCAGTGTCTGTTTCGTAAGAGAGAAAGAAAGATGGATAGATGGATGTTTGTTATGAGGATACTCTATAACGGCTGCATGAATCTCGCAGAAAAGCATAGGTGTATGTAGAACACATAGGCTACTAATTAAGGATTTTTGTTAACCCGTGCGGCCTGAGTTGTGGGCGACAGCTAGTAAATAATCATATTGTCATCCTTTTCTAATATTAATGCTGACATGTTCACCACGTTTAAAACATGATCTGCAATATTTGTAAAGTCACAAATCAGTGAAACAGTGAAAAGTCCAGTGGTCGTGTAGCAATGTAATGTGTAATATATTTTAGTGACAATGGGGTACAGACGTGCAATCCTGCCGCTCGAGCGATCGTATTCACCGCGGTCACTTTAACTACTCCGTAATGTGCGGGCCCTTTATGCCCGAAGGCCGCAACTTTGTGCGGAGCCTCATTGTGTAGGAGTACGAATGGTATGAATTTTCGATTGTAAGAATTCTTCTACATGTCGACCCCTATATGTAGTTTTATTAAATAATAAAAATGTAGAGTTGCTTAAATCTTTTCAGAAGCGTATAAGTTCGTATTTTGACAAATCTGTGTACAGATAATTTATCGTTAAACTGATGACTGATATTTTTGTCCGTATGTTTTTTTTTTATTTAAGGACATGGTGAGAGACAAAGTTTTTCCAAAAGGCCCTTACACAAGGCAATGTAAATCGTCGATACTAATTTTGTCTGGTTACATCACGAGAATCAAGTCGACGTAAAATATAAGGAATCACGTGTATACACGCATAATAAATTAACAAGTTTTAATCTAAAATGTCTAGAGAAGCCACAAAAACAAATTAAAGAAACTTCCTAATAAAACATTACCAAAGAAATGTAACTCTTCGTCATTAAAAAAGTAAAGAATTGGCTGAGTAAAGAATGCTGAAACCTCATAAAAATTTCAAATAATCACGTACAATCAACTCAATTCTCTCAATTCGCAAGTTATGTCGAAAGTATAGAATGTTGTTGAACTTTAACTTCGTTTCTAATAATTATGAAGTAAACAAACAAAAGTGCAAAGAAGCGGAAACAATATAATTTAGTCCATAAAATTCTCGTAATAAATAAGAATTAGGCTGTGATTCGATTTTAAAAAAAACATTGTATATTATTTAGCATAAAATACATCTACGAAAACTTCAGGTAGTAGATAAGTACGATGTTCTATCGATAAGTGGCTATCGGATGATGTTGATATGAATAGACCGGCAGTGTATGCGTCGCAACTTGCAATAGAACGCGCGGAGTCCATTGCAGCAGTTCTTTTGTCACGATTATCGCGGAAAATCCGATCAGAGGAAGTGTGGCGGTCGCATACAATATCTGCAAACTGTAATGTGAAATGTCTGAGCAACCTATTTAAAATCGATTCAATTTATGCATATGCGATTGTAAACTTTTAAAATAGCGTATCTGTATATATTAATGTAAAAAAGAGAAGAATGTATTACAGTATGTCACAAGAAGAGCTTTAAATATGCCTGTAAGGAAAAGCTCTCGAGGTTTACGGTATGAAAAAAGCTCGTAGGAAACTTTGTAACACGATGTTTCTGGAACTAAAAAACTGGTACACGCAAATTTACTAGTATGTATAAAATAAAATATTTAAGTATTTGAAGACGAGAGATGGTTGAGATTGTTACATTAGCTTATCTACTTTTCAAATATTCATATTATTAATTAGTAAGTACTGTTTTATAGCTACGTATTTGGAACAGTTATAAGCGATTAATGGACTAGTGTTCTGAACTTAATTCTCCAGATTATAGCGATCCATTGAAAATATCCATAAAAGTCGAACATTACCCGAAACAATGGAGGGGAGGGCCGGGTATTAGGTGCTGCGCCGCTATTGAACAACTTTTGTTCCATTGTATTGTCCACTAGAGGGAGGCCCGAACACAAAGACACGACGCAGACATAGACCGAAATTCATCAGCAACACGATTGTTTGCTACATAAAGGATGCCATTGTCGACAAATATGATATAGTAATACAAAGTGGATGTTGTAATTAGAGCGCTAAAATGTAACTTTGTCAGACGTCTCCAGACATCATTCACAACTGTTTTAAGGTCAAATTGCCTTTTCGATTTGAAACTTCGTCTTACCTAGACTCGAGACGTAGGACGATGTTACCACTATAATGTGTTCTGTGCGTTTTTTGATAAACATATGCGCATTCTATAAGCCTCTCAAGAATAGGCTGTAATTACAAATTCGGGGTTTAGACAACACAAATGCAACTACTATAGCACAATGTTAAAAGCTCTAAAATTTCTTACGCGCACACAAACTGTTACTGTTTTACCCTCCATATAGAAGAAGGTCAGCAGGTCCCTTCAAACTAAAAGTAAATTGGAAATTTTATAATCTGTACGCAATGAAATTCTCGACTAAAAAGAGACACTTCTGGGCATAAAAGTAAAATCATTATCAACGAAGCTATGAGTAATTCGACATTCCCCCATGTGCTGCCTCACTCACAATGGCTCCTGCCATCAACTTTCCCTTTTTTCGTATTTGAACTCACTTAAACCGACCGCGATTTGTGGTTTCTCGTTCTTTTGTTTACTCTACTTGTTTGGAGCTTTTACCCCGTACGAGTTAGTAATGACATTATTGTATCGACTTGTTGACATACAATATGCAAACTTTTCTTAATGTATGTAAATATACATTTTTTGCAATTTTATCTTATTCATATGAATTATCGTCAGTTAATAAAATCGAAAAATTATTAATGTTTTACACAAACTAATTTGTAACTAGCTGTCGCCTGCGACTCCGTCCACGTGGAGTGAAAAACTACATGTGTTTTGTGCAATACAATTTTTTTGTTATGTGTTCTTTTAGACTATATACCATCTCTAACATATTTCAACGAGATCCAAAACAAACATGTTATATCCATGTAAACTTCCGTATTTTTTTAAGAAGTAAAATTATATTTTGTCTACATTTTACATTTGTTACGTATTTAAGCAAGATAAAGGTTTTTAAGTTTTATACAGCATTTTGTACTGACCCAAAGTGGGTCTTGTGCTTTGTAAAAAACATTGGTTAATAATAATTATTATTATTTTTGTTTTTTTTTGTATCAATTTTGTTGAGGGCTTTAGTTACATAGAAGATTTGCCTTTGATTACACTAAGTCAGCGGAGCTCAGTCGTCGGTATCGGAGACGCGGGGCTGTGGGGTGTTACCATGCCTAATCTACCATCGCGTGCCATTCAAAACTATTGTGTCACATCGCTTGGCCATTGTTTAAGCAATCGATAAAAAATGACTCTTTGGCCGTTTTCCAACTGGGAATTCTTAGACTTAAATACGCTAATTTAAAATAAATCGCCATCGCATTACTTAAGGATATCAATTTAAGGAATTCTTATCGTAAAATTTATTGAATAATTTTTTTGGAAAATACTGTTTTATCTTCCAAAATAATCCAATTATCAGTGATAAGATTTTTTTTATCTTAATCTTCATCTATATTTCTTAATCGTAAGTTAAGAAAATAGACCTGAAATGAACATTTTGTACTGTAAAAAGTAGAAAGAATAAATGGTCCTATATAAGTCCGACGAAAATCTCTTCTCATCTGCTTGATTATTAACCAAACTTCGACGCACAGACTGCAATTCAGTCAAATCATGAGACACTGTTTTCATTTTAACAACTTTCCACAAATTTTACTTATGATAAGCAGTCGATATTTGTCTAAGCGGTTACCTTTTTATTAAGTCACTGTTTTTTTTACATTAAACTGGGAAACACAACTTGCGAAGCCTTTTGTTTAGGGAAATGTCGCTGTCTAAGTATACATAGATGGAAAAGTTGCGGCGGCAAAATAAATTGGGTAGTTATATGCTTAGGTAGATTTTATATAGTTAAGAAAAAACGCTTGAACATTCTTATCTCATATAAACCATCTTACATATAAATTAAATTAGAAATCTACTATGATATAAAATCATGTTTATAAAACAAAATGGAAACATGAATAATCCTGCCTCACATTGTTATTTCGAGCCTACATAAAAAAAACCTTACTTCAAACATCATTAGGAGACGAACAATCGAGTCTCTGATGAATTTCGGTTTATGTTCCACGCCGTAGTCTTTGTGGCTCTACTTTCAGCAACACAATAGGGACAAAAGTTATTCGACGACAATGCGAGCACCAAATACCGATCGTCCAGACCCCCCAAACTCCCCTTCAAGTGGGAGCCTAACCATTGTTTACTTTAATACTCTACTTTTATGTATATTATCGATACGTTTGACAATGTAATCGCTAAATTGAGTTACTGAGTTGGAAATAAAACGAAGAATTCATGACACCCGTCATTTTTAATTGAAATAAAATATCAACTCTTGTATTATAATAGATATTATCTTACTAATATTATAAATGCGAAAGTTTAGATGCTTGGATGCATGGATGGATCGATGGATGTTTGTTAGAAGGTATCTCCTGAACGGCTCCATGGATCTCCAGGAAATTTCGCAAAGATTAAAACGTAGTTCGGAAGAACACAGATAGGCTTCTTATCGAGCTTTATTTTTTTAATTTCTATTTATATTTTTTTAATTCTTAAATAAGGTTACGTACACACTTTACGAAGTAATAAATAACTTTTAAAATATTACGAGAATTAAATTATATTAAAGACACAAAATTTATTGAGTGTTATTTAAAAGTGTAAACGAATTCTTCAGAATTATATTAATAATTTAATAATTCTTAAATCTGTATTATAATTAAGTAGAATTTCTTTCTGCAGCTGAATCTTTGAAGTCAGTTAAATCCAAAACTTATAAAAGACGGCATAAGACTGAAAAATATTTCAAAAGCAAGTATTCCTTTCGACAGTTGTACAAAAACCTCTGAACGTTTCTGCAAAAGATGTAAAGAATGAACGGGCGAGGGTGTAGGGGGGGGGAGGAGAAGCCGATTCAATAGCAAAAAGAAGGGATGTGTAGTTACATAAGTATGTTTTGTGGTGCGTGTTGGAAAATGGAATCGCCTATAGAAATTTTATACAAATACAATAGGTTACAAATTTTATTATTTATCGCAGCATCTTCGTGATAGATTTTTATAGTGAATTATATCTGGTTTACATTGTGCAAATACAGTAGGATATTAGCGTTTAAAAACAGCCCTGGCATACAACTAGCATAATGTAAACACTAGCAGGCGTTTCAAGTCAAAACATCCAAACAGAACAGTTACTGTCCTACTGTACTGGCATAATGTAAACCAGGCATTAAGGTTTGATTTTGATATCATTGTCACGTCTACCTAAATTTTGTACATTTTTATATCTTAGAAGGAGGAGGCAAATGAGATGTTCCCTTGAAACTAATTATTTTTTGTTTAAAATTGTTTGCAGTAACACTGCGCTATTACATTTTCAAATAAGCATTACTAATGAGTCCTTAACGAATAAAGAGAAGGTTCTTTCACCAGTCCCTCTACTGCGGGACACACAAAAGTCGTATACTCGTTGGCGGTTTCATGAACAACTTTAGTGTGACCCCACAAAGCTGTGGAACGTCATTTAAATGCGCACGTTTCATTGGCTCTGAATGCTTCAGGGAAGTAGAAAAAGAACGGGCCAATTACGAAGCTTTTGTGGCGTAGCGACCTCTCGAAGTCTCGAGAGTAACTTTTATGCACGCAGCTCTAAGTTTATTTTCGGCTTTTGACTATTACTCCTCAGTTCTTCAATTAGTTCGCACTCTTTACGCTATGTGTTGAATAGTACTTGAATACAAATTGAAAATAACGAGTATCACAAGCCCTACCCTACAATTAAGCAGATAATAATGTTTTAAAAAATAACATAGTTTCATAATTACGATATCGATGAAAAAAAATGGTTTTTATTTTATTATTATAAACCGTTCTTTGATTTCTCTCAAACTGTTGTGACAACCCTAATTTCTCTATTAGAGAATAGAACTTCAGTTCAATTAGGGTTGTCACAACAGTTTGAAAGATTACCATATGTTATAACCACGCCTATAAAAGACACACGCTTATAACTTTTTACAAGAAAACATCCTAGCTATGTTTACAAATCCTAACTTCTTATACATGGTTTTAACTTAAAATATGTCGTTACTTAATCCATAAAATAAAAAAAGCAACATTTCTACTAGATTCCTAAGCGATTACTTTATGGACTGCCCGTCTTGAGGTAGCTAAACGCGAAGCCTTTGAAACTTCTGTTTCATTTATAGTAACCACTGCGGGTCTAAACTATCTTGATCGAAAAAATACTTTCATGAGCTAAATACTACTTCTAAGTACTATGTATATAAGTCTTCCATCTAACAAGTTCTATGTAATAAACTTTCTCTAAACTCTACATAACTAGTGAAAAAACATAGTTTTATTCAGTGTGAATAAATAAGTTTTAATTTGACAATTCAAATTAAATATAGCCCAAGGTAGTACGTCAGCTTTCTATTGGTGAAAAAATTAGAAATAACTAGCTGTCGCCTGCGACTCCGCCCGCATAGTTAAAAAAACTTAATTAGTAGCCGATACATTCTTCCAGACTATGTTCTACATCTGTGCCAAATTTAAATAGAATCCGTTCAGTCGTTCAGGTATACCTTCAAACAAACATCCATCCGAACATTCGCATTTATAACATTAGTAAGATAATTAGTCATACAGTTTTATTGTACATCAAAACTTGTAACTAAATAAGAGTTCAATCACATAAATCCAACATTTAAGGCCAAAACAAATTACAGTCGAACCTGGATAAGCCAGAATTTGATAAGCGACAAAACTCTATAAGCAAGAGTCATTGTTTGGTCACGACGGACGACTCCATTAGCGAGAAACTCAGGTGAGAGAGAAACCGCTATAAGCGAAAAAAATATCGCGATCCCTTGGCTTCTCGCTTATCCAGGTTCGACTGTATTCATCGTCTTGCTTTATCTTTTCATCTTTAATTATATTTTCATTGATATTCTCTTTTGCAGATGTTTCAATTCAATTGACATTTTGAAGAAATAAGGTACTTCACGGGCTATTTTTATGTTTGCACAACTCAGCCTTGGGCCTTTAATTATACTTGAATTATCTTTGATTACTATTGATCAAAAAATTGCAATAATTAAAGCAATTAATCTGATGCCAGCGTTCCTCATATTTAAAAGAAATCGTCAGGTTTTCGTGGACATTACTCCGAAAATAAAACCTTAGAGTTTTATCCAAATCTTAAACATCAAAACAAAAAGGTCACGGTGTGTCGCCTGTGGTAGAAGTTAATCCCGCGGTCACCACGTAGGCTGCGATCAAAATGCATTTACGGCGTTTGGGCGCTCGTTAGCAGACCGTCAATACGGCTCTCGGTCCACCCGCAATAAATTTCGTATTGAGCGGACACACAACAAAGCGCGTTTTGTCTTGCAAATGAAAACGCGCACATTTCGCGGCATTGTGCGCGGCTGTTTCGGCGCCCGCCATTATTAACGGCGAACATGAAAGACAAAAGGTTCGTCTGCAGCACTGAGGCTGGCCTAGATAGCGGATTATTGTACTAACACAATAGGAGCGTTAATTCCGCGAGTCCGCCATTATTTTGCTGTTTGCAACTTTATCGCATCAATCGATGATCGCAACCGGCTTTGTTTGCCACCATCAGCGATTATCCGATATGTTCCTGAAATCACGCGTAATCAACTATATTGTTCCGGTTTCCGCTAGTGCCGTTGACAATGCTATACCTACATACTAAAAGACAGTATGACCATAAATATCATCATTCATAATTATCATTTTACAATTCATTATTAACATTTATAATTTATAGTGGTAAAATTACTGTATTTGTTTTTAAATATTGACACGTCAAAATAACATGCAAAAAAAACAGAAAAGCAAAGGTATTTAAAACGCTTTTTATTGTAAACATATCCAAATCTAAACCCAATTAAATAACAAATTTGTTTCAGAAAAATGTAGCATTACCTGTATTAAGTTATTATAAAGTAAGTAGGTATTTATTAATTATTAAATATATATTTAAAAAAATAAGAAATAATTATCATAACTTACCATTATCTGCAAAACAGCACCAGCAATATTGTAATCCAAATTCCATAAACAGAGACACCACAAATCACAAATAATTCACAACATCACAGCACAAACATTAGTTCACTAAAATAGTAAAAATAATAATAAAAATTAATATAGAATCCAATAAGAATGTTTGGCGGGAAAAGCAGGAGCGTCGAAAAAGTTCAACTCTGCATGGAACGAAACGTTATTCGAACTAGTAAGCGAACGCGCCAAACGGCGGGCACTGGTAGACTGCGAGTCAGCCTCGCCGGTTCATCTTCCCGCGCCGAATCCTTGCGCACCACGCATCAAACGTCACCCTTTGTCGTACGTTAAAGCATTCAAATGCAAAAGCGAAATTATCTTTACATTGTTATTAAAAAATATTTTTAAACTAGAAGTATTCAAATACGAAGAAACGTTGGTATACTTTTAAAAACAATTGTACGAAAAAATTATAAAGATATTTTGGTATTTTCAGCATTTAATATTGATATATTCTAGGACAAAGATTCTCGAACTTTTTCCCCAAAACCCCTTACAGATTGCGGAGTACCGCTGCAACATTTCTTCTTAACTTGTAAACCCTCAACTTTATTTGACCCCATCGTATCGCCCTGTCGGGATTTCAATGAACCTTAAGGAACCTGACCAGTTTAAGAATCACTTTTTCAAATTCATATTTTATTCAATATTTGAATAAATTAATTTAAATCAAAGAAACAAGAGATAAGACGAAAATTGTTACAAAAAATGACTATGTCCAGAAACATCTGAATTTTTTCCTATAATTTAAAACTTTTTTATCCAATGAATTATGACGAATTTATAACTAATAAAAGTTTAAGGAAAACTACGTGTACGTCACGTGTAAACGGTCTTTTATATAACACTTTTATGAAATTTTATGTAACAATTATCCTATAACCAACACCTAATTTTTCATTTACATATCTCCGTAGTAGCTTAAATGACATAAATGCATCCAAAATTGTACATCATTAGGTTGGCTCCGCGTCAAATAAGATACATGCCTCATCAAAGGAAGAAGCCAGAGACGAGAAGAGCTGATACAATGTGGAAACGTTGGGTAATATGTCCGATGACAATGGCGCGAATGGAAGACACAAAGCCGCGCGGCGTATTGTGTGAACCCGCACAATACAACTTGCATATACAAACATAACCAATTTACTTTCGTATTCACTAAAAATGACAAGCAATTAAGACTCCTATCTGAATGCAATAAAGCCTTCGTTACCATCACATATTGCCTTTACCTAATGTAGTATTAAGTGTCAGTATACGTTTATATTAATGAATAATTTGATGTTTAAACAATATCTCACTGTAATATCAATCCATTTTGATAGAGAAAGTAATTTATTAATATGCCTTTGTCATATCAAAATTACGTAGAAACGTAGACGCGTAGCTTGTAGTCATTTCACGTAGCGCCTAATCAAAAATTGATAATATTGCATGTTTACATTTCAGTGTAACTTTTCAACAATCATTTGTGATAGTACAAGATAAGAAAAAAATAAAAACGTCTCGCCTTTTATACTGTACCTATACCAGTATTTGCGCGATGTGCGATGTGAAGGAAAAACGTAACAAGGACGACGATTAAATAATGTAAAGTTGATTTTGTACCTAATTTAATAATAGCTGCAATTTTTTTATTAAATATATAAAATCTCAAGAAGTGGAAAAATAAAGTATATTAGAAAACGAGTATATTCACTTGGAAAAGTTAAAAAGAAGTCTGTAGGGTGGTACTGAAAATAAATAAGTGTTGAGGAATAAAATAAGTTTCGCGGGCCACCATTGTGCGGAGGGCGGGCGGCCTCCTAGTCCAAACAGTATTTCCATTGTGTCTGCCATTACCTAGCCCTCTTTTCGTCTTTTGTATTCGCCTCTTCTATTGAAGTGAGACCTTCCCAATGACGCTTTATGACCGCTTTGAAGTATGCAAGATATGGTGAAACATATCTACATGTTTCTCTACATTTTCTTAGATTAAATGTTTCACTTTGATTCATTATTAAAGTTTATTGTATAGGCTTTAGAAGAAAAGTCTGTTTGCTTATTTGTTTCCGATAATCTCAAAAACCATAATGCTCATTTTTAAATTAAATAACTTAACTAAAACTTTCATATCTATGAACAATGTCTATCAACGTGTAAAATCGCGCCATGTTTATATATTAAGTCATCGTTAACAAAATATTGCGACAGTATTTGTGCGAGAATTGGCCCCAGTAACCGTAGCTAAGTACCTCCAACCACAACTGGGCTATTAAAAAATTTCTTTAAAAAAATATTTATGTCACAAAACGTGTCCATTTCCATGGTTTTTATAATAACCAACTTATCACTTAGGAACTAAAAACAAAACAAAATATTTAAATGAAGAAATACTTTTATTCATCTTAAAAGTTTGGATGCTAGGGGTTTCGTAGTAGATAATTGTTCGAATCTACGACCATGGCCAAAGAAGAGCCTGTGCTTAATTTTACATGATTGCACAAGAAGAACAAGAGTATGTAGAGCACACGTGTTCTGGCAAAACACACTGCATGCAGAAAATCTAGAAGACTGGGGCGCATAAAATACACACTCGGTAGCTCATTAAAATCGCTCACCACAACACACACATATATGTTAACCAAGTAAATGATGCTTAGTCAGGTATTTAAGATAAATATATGGCGATATATTGGTAAAAATAGATCATTCTTTGTTAACCAGCATTAGATGGTTTTATTTTCCCGTGCTCCGCATTGGGGGTGCACCATTGATTATTGTTGGTGCACCTTCCGTGCAATACGTTCTGTATGTCCGGTCTCATCCGGGGCTGAACTGAATGTGCAATAATTGTTTTCACACTTTTTCGTATACTTCGGAAGTTTTTTACTATGGGTTAGTTTTAATGGATAGCACAAAGGTGCAAATAAAAAGTTGTTAGATTTTTCACCTACAATTTTTAACAATAAATCCATGTCACTTATAATTTGTTGTCTCTTATCATAACACGTAATATGGAGTATCAAGAATTTCTGATAATTTACAATAACATGTTTTATTTTATTAAGTATTTAGCTTACCCATATTTTACATAATGCAAAACATAGGTATAATTCAGTACAGACTGTTTTCTACAAGATCTTAATACCTACTTTCTATAAAAAGTGATAATTTTTTTGTTAGTGTTTTCATACGAAAATATGAACTCCGAATTTAGTAGAATTTAAAAAATGACTATTGGCAACACTTACCTATTTGTGGTTGGTTATGGTTTTTTAACTTTTCGTTTCGTTTTCGTCGCCATCTTTGATGGTGTGAAACTGAAAGTGTGTAAAAGAGTTTAAATAAAAAGAATATGTCAAGTACAATATAAACTAGGTTTTACTCAATTTGAATTATAAATTTGGTGAAAACGGTAAGCTAAAGTTAATATCATCACATTATATTTAAATAAGTTTGTACTTTTCTTTTACTTGTAAAATCTATCAAAATGGCGTCATAAAGGCGGCGTGCCTCTTTTTCCTTTATAATCGAAATAAGTATGGTCTAATTTCTTATTCTAGTATAACATGGAGGCTACATTGGATGCGTCCTTAGTGGCGCAATCCATAAATTACCATGGGCAGCAACTGCAAAAAACATGGGAGTCCGAACGAGGTGAAGACGACTTATCGAAAATTGGCGTGGGTGGCTTGGATTTCGCCGTCTACCAGTCAAGACACAAGCATCTTACTTTTCAAGACCGGAGCAAGCGCCTCAAACTTCATCAGTTTATTGCCAAAGAAGCGAATGCATTGTTCGACGCATCACTACTAGAAGAAGCTCCATCATCTTCGAGCTTAGGAATGGATGCTACAACGCCAGAAGACAGTATGTAAAACTCAAAATTTTTTTTTCATTTACAATTAAAAATTTCACAACCATAAAAAAAATTGAAATTTGGGCTGTTCCTCATACTTTCATGAAATAGAAACTCTATAACTCGACCTTTGAAAAAAATGCCGTACTCTTCAAACAAAACGTTATTTTCCTTGTATTTTAGTACATGTTTAATACTCTGTATCAGATTGTATGTTGTAACTAGTACAACATAATGGCGTGTTTCTGGGAATTCCCTATCAAGTACTTTGTATCTTTGAGTTCTTTTTATGTTGAAGTCACAAAAAGTCAAAGTATTCTGCATTTACCTTGACATTAAAGATATCAAGATTCTACTGTTTTTTAAAAAAAACATATAATGTCATTTTAATACAAAGGATGTAATGCTAATATCCATTTTAATTCTTTTATTGTGAAGTTAAAATTAATATTCCTACTGGATATGGAAAGTAAATGTATAATTTTGTTTCAGATATGTTTGCATTAATGCCGCCATTTGAAACATTTCTAAATGTAGACAAATCAGCAAGGTTGCGACATTTCTTTGAAGTAAGTTTGGATTTATTTTTTGTATAATAAAACCTAACAATAAACTAATATAAAATTGGCAATACTGCCATAATAAAGACTTAACACTCTAACAGGCCATGTTTGATAAATACCAAAAAATACTGTGCATTTAAGACAAGTTTACATTTACTCCCACACAACAATATTGACTCACACATGTGTAGCAAAAATGGCCTCTATCTGCTGACCTTGATGAAATCTTTGTAATAAAACAATGAAATGCTAAACAGGGTCGTATTATTCATAAATTTAAGCAACTTGTGAAAACAGACTGATCATACTCAAAATATCTAGTTTTTTCATAAAAACCATATTTTCTGCCAATTGCTAGCCCTGCATTTAAAAATAATTAAAGGTGTAATTACCGTCCTTTTCATTCTTCCTTTTCTGTTCTTTACCAATAAGAATAGAAATTCCTAAATGCAATTGTGATTTGTCCAGTGATGGGGGATATATTGTGCTATATAACAAATTCAACAATCCAAACAACAACAAATTTAGCATTATCAGGTTTAGGCAGGCATTATTGTTTGCCAACTTATATAAAAAAAAATTGATATAAAAAAAATCTAATAAACAAACTTCCTTGGTTAGAATGTGAAGACTGGGGAACTGATAATTGGAGCGGTCATCAACAGAACTCAATCTGGAATGATGCTCAAGGTGTTATGCACTGCGGGTCCCACCTCCAGATATGTTGCAGATATCAATGTCAAGGTTTGATATACATTTTTATTCCTTTTCAATATTCAGTTTTTCCCAACAAACATAATATGTAAGTTTTTATGTACTTGTGTTGGTATGTTGATTTCATTTTGACCTTTAGCCTATAGTACTGGAGTGTCATACATTTATTCACGCATTAATTTTAAATGAAGTGAATTGTACAATTAAAATATGCAAATTGTATTGGGTTTTCAGCAGTGGCTCCAAGGACAAGTGACTTGAGACTGACCTACTGTGCTTTTTTTAATTTAAAATGTTTATCAACAGGCTTTTCTACCAGTGGCAAATATCATTCCTGCGGTGGACAAGAAAAATGTGTCAAGAAGCTACCTGATGAATGACACTGTTTGCTGTGAAGTAATTGAAGTAATCCCAGACACCGACAAAATGGTGTGTGGCATGAAAGGAGTGACTCGTGGCCCAGAAGACCTTCCACCTAAGCCACCTCTCGGCCTCCTCAGCACCGATGACTTTCCACTTATCTACAAGTACGTACATATTTCATTATATGTGTTGAACCAATTTATTTTTTTCACCCTTGCAGATCTGTCAATGCAATTTTTAACACTATTTATATGTGTAGATTGTATATGTTCATGCTATTTTGCAAAGGTGTTGGATCTAAGAAATCAGTGGTAATAAGTATGATAAATGACTTTTAAAGTCCAACATTTAATTGATAAGAGAAGACTGTTGGAATGGACCAAGAAATGTGATCATCTGAAGAATTGAACTATCAAACAGGACAATTTTTGGAACTTATATAAATCAAACACGTCTATGCTTTGTTGAATATTAGAAGTGTTTGTCAGAGTGTGGCGTTCACCGTCTGTTGTCTTGCATCTGTGTGGTTGAGAAAAAAGTGGATTTATATTATTGTTTCACTAGTTTATGATCACGTTTCAGTAAAATTTGACACTGCTCACCCAAGTTGTGCAAAATACGCATGCTAAAAAATACTATGCATTGACAGTTGAAAAATTAAATATATGGAATTGTGAAGAAAGTCTTATTAGAAGATTTAGTATTTAATTGTCTCAAGGATTTTATGCTGAAATTGAGTCAATTAAACAATATACACTTTTTTTTTTACTTAAGAAGGTCAGTACAAAACTTTAGGGTTCACTACATGCATTCTGATTATGTGAATGGGACTTATGATTCTATATTAAAGTTAACATTTAATATTCCAGCAATTACTTGAAACAATTGGTTGGACTTTGTTATAATGAACATTTATTGGATGTTGGAGTAATTTATTTATAATAAAATGGACTAGCCAACGCACTTATCTATTTAGCTGAGGCGAGGCTCATAAGAAAACTAAAGTAGCGGCGCAAGGTGTAATTCGGTTTCATAGGAGTTGTGTTGACGGCCGGGCTGGAAAAGGAAAACTGTTTGTCAATATTTTAGGGTGTTTTTTTCTAGGTTTAGCAACAATCCCAAGACCTGTTTGTAACACCCACTACATTGTTGTGACTGTAGCTGTGACAATTTTGGTAATATTAATGTCACATCTTGAGGCAGCATCACCTAATATATGATGTTATATTTCTGTGTGAAAGAATAAAATACCAGTAAAATAACATTTTTAGAACAGCTTCATGGCAACAGGTGAGGACAATGTACCATGTGACATTATGCAGTCAGTTTTGATAGGAATATAATGTACAAGCTAAGCCAAGTTAATTTTTAACCCTTTTTTATTTTAATTATCTGGAATGACTTCATAACATAATGAATGCAAAGGTCATTTATTTTAACAACCTCTTATTAACGTGTATATGCTTTAAACAGGAAAACCATGGAAATGAAAGGAGAAAGCTATGAAGCCATTTTAGAGAAGAGTCCAGGCTTCAATAACCGTAACTGCGTCCAATATCTCTCAGAACTCCTCGGCATTTCCAATATGCATTGCACCAATTTTGCGTCTTTAAGGTAAATTTTATTTAACTCTTGTTGTTTATTTCATTGTTTTAATATCAAAATAAATTGTTTAATATTAAATATTTACTTTTAACAGAGGAGGATTCCAACCTTCGGAATATGCAGATGAACTTCGTCAGATTCAAGCAAGCAAGTGGGCATTCCGTTCTGTTGCTGAAGGAATAGAACACTTTAAGGCTGGTCGACATTCTGAAGCATTCCAATGTCTCAACAAGGCACTGAGTATTGATCCCAGAAATGTGGAAGGACTTGTTGCCAGAGGGGCCTTGTATGCAAACAGTGGAACATTTAAGAAGGCCATAGAAGACTTTGAGACATCATTAAAACTGAACCCCAACCATGCTAATGCTCGAAAATACTTAGGAGAGACATTAGTAGCACTTGGGCGCAGCTATGAAGATGAAAACAAAATCACCGAAGCACAAAAAGCTTATGAAGACTGTTTAGCTATCATCCCGTTCCATGAAGAAGCACAAAACTCTCTAGATTTCCTTAAGAGTAAAACATCTACTACAAAACCATTGATTGAACCCACTGAACTGTTGCTACCTGGATTAACAGGGGCAAAGTCTTTTGAAATGAAAGAGACTCTTAAGCAATTACTAAATCTTACGGAAAAGAAGGACAAGAAGAAGAAAAAGAAGAGAGGAAAAGGCAAGAAGAAAAGATCCAGCAGCTCTTCATCATCATCGAGCGATACTTCAAGCTCCAGCTCGTCTTCGGAGTCGTCGTCATCATCTTCTGATTCTAGTGGTAAGGGAGTTTCACAACTGAGTCAGAGTAAGGACTATTCCACCAGGTACAAAATTGTAAAAAAGTTTAATTGTTCCAATATAACTTAAAATCTCATCATTTACATGGAAGTACAATTACAATGTGTAATAATTATTTCTACAAGAACTCTTCTGACTTGCATGAATTTGACAAATCTCTCTGGCTTTCTTAATGTCCTAATCTTTGCATTTTCATCAGTTAAGGTATTATTGTGGTTACTTTAAAATGTTATCTAAAAGTTATTATCTTATTATTTTATGTCTTACTAATACATTCATATAATGTACTAAAGTAAATGTGAATACCTCTATTGTTATACATATGTTATAAAAGTAATATCAATACTTCAAGATTCAGAGGAGCCAAACCGCAAGAAGAAGCGTCGCTCACAGTCGAACAGCAAACGGCAGCGGTCGTTGTCGCCGCTCAGCAAGCGCATGGCAATATTGGGCGACGGTGACTCCGCATCACGCACACACAACTCGCAGTTCAACCACCCCTACGGCTACCAACCCCCGCCGCCTCCCATGGAAGAGCCCACCAATGCTCCAATCCGCTCACAAGCTGATTTGGACTATGAAATGAAAGTGAGTATTCTATTATGTTCTACTCAACTTTGATTGTCAAAATATATTGTTGCCTCTATCTTTCTGACATAAGTTCATTATATTATCCACTTTACGTCTTGAAGTCCTAACATCTAATATTCTTACTATTTACTTTTTTTCCAAATCTGGTTTTGTAATGTAAAGTTATTTATAATTAGGTACGCAAGTTCCTGGAAATGACCAAAGAAGACTCCGACTATGAAGACAAAGTGCGTAACTTCCTGGAAGAGACTGCGCAGTACAAGCGCAACCGCAAGATGCAAGAGCTCGGCCAGCAGCCGCAGCCCGGCGCAGACCACGACAAGAAAAAGAAGAAGAAGAAGGACAAGTAAGTCTCAAAATCTATAACTAATGAACTTATTAGGCCGAGTGAGAAGAGCACTATTATAGCTGTTAGTTCTGTTAGAAAATATACTTAGAAATAGAAAATTACAAAACCATGACATGATAGTTACAATCCGATAAAAATCTTGCGGTACTTTTGTGATATTCTAGTTAATATAGACAGTTATAGATGATTATTATTTTGTACAGGAAAAAGAAGAAGGAGTCCAAAAGGAAGCGCAAGGAGCAGGAGAGAGAAGATAAAAGAAAAGCCAAGCTGGCGCGATCCGCTGCCAATAATGCGGAATACACCTTACGTGACCTAGAGAACATTGGAGATAAGAAACTGAGAGATGCCATTAGGTAATTTTTAATAAAAAGTCCAGCATTCATCATAATCGAAAGAAATTATTTTATTATCCTGAATACAAAACATGCTTTATACATAAAAATCATCTAGTAAATTTAACACATGAAATTATCTTTGTCAAAACACACCTGTTCTTGTCTAAAACTTAATAGTTGCTACTTATTTGTATTCTATTCTTACTAGTTTGTGGGTATTAAGTATCATCAATATTAAAAATATTAATATTGCAGGAAGGAATTGAAAGGAAAATCTAAGAGGGACCTCAGTTCCGATGGAGAATATGAAAGAAAGCACAGTGAGAAGAGGTATTTTACATTAAATAATACATGAATTAAATTTAAAAATGTTTATTAAAGAGAATATAAAAACGCCAACTAGGAGAAGAAAGGCAAATTTTTAACTTTTAAATATTTTGGTAGGTTGATGGAGGACATGCCGGGCTTGGACGACTTGGAGTCCAAGATCAGCGCGTACCACGTGATGGTGGAGAAGGAGGCGATGAAACGCGACGGCCGCGCCTCCGTCAGCCCCATCGACCAGGCCCCACCGCCGCCGCTGGAGAAACCCAAGTGGAAGATGTCCATGAGCGCAGTCAAAGAAACGTTCGTAACATTTTAAAACACACACTTTGTATGGCTTCACATGCGTTTTGTTTGAGCAAAATTTCCTCTTTTGTATCTCTAACAGTGTTCATTATGGACATTCATGACAGGGCAATAAAATGCACTAAGGTTCTAACAGTACAGCATATAGCTTAGAATTTATGGGCAATACACACAGATTATTTTTTAGTAGGGTTAAGAAGAAAGATACGCCAGTACAGAAGGGATACAAAGAACGTTACGCGTTTGAAGATAGTTCTGATGAATCACAAGAGCAAACTAAGGTAAGTTAAGATTTTATTAAGAATAAAAAAAACATGAAACCAAAAGTCCTCACATACTTATATTGAATTAATGTTGTTAGCCGTCACCATCGAGTGGAGACAAGAACGTGTCTGTGCGACGCGCCATGGCGATGAAGGAGCCCTCTGGTAGTGGGAGCACGGGCAAGTCACGCGAGCCCGACCCGCCCGGCACCGAGCCTCAGCACCACCAACATGCGCATCCCCCGGTATATATCCCTGCTTCCTCCTTTATAGTGCTATAAAGTTCATGTTCAATTGAACTTGATATATACTTAACCATTTTTAATTTCTTCCAATTCTCCTTTTCCTATTACTTCGAGAGATGTTTTACCAATGTTATTTCTATCTACATTTATTTTTAGAAATAAAAGTTGAGCATCTTTAAAAATTTATGCCATTGAATACCCATTATGTTTTCATTTTAGTTGGTTGGGTGATATCAGTGGCAGTTTCATTTTTTTTATTATTTACAGCTCGTTTTTATTTTTTGTTATTTTTTATTTACATCCACAGGTGCGCAAAGGCAATATAGTGCTAGACAAATTCGGTTCGTTCCGATTGGCGCAGGAGGGCGAGACTCCGGTGTGCGTGGGCGACGCGCGACCCGAGCAGTTCGTGACGCGCATCAAGCCGCCCTCTCCCGCCGCCCGGCGCCCGCGCTCTCCGCCCTCGCCGCCTTCACCCCGCCGCCGCTCCTCTAACTCCTCCGATGACGACCGTCGCTCGCCCAAGCGCTCCCGCAGCAGGTCAACATTCATATATACATTTTATTGCCACGAAATAGACTTATGACAAACACGCATGTGGGCCTTACAGTACAAATCTTGGTGGAATCTAGGATTCCATTACCATCCACGTAAAATTTGTTAGCAGGTCGCGGCCTCGCAAGTATCGATCTCGGTCCGGTTCGCGATCGCGGTCAGCGTCCACTGGTAGTGGATCGCCTGCGTCGCGCCGCCGTCGCTCGCCCTCGCCGCGCTCACGGAGCCGCTCTGACGCCAGTCGCTCGTACTACTCGCGCAGCCGGTCGCGCTCCCGCTCTGGATCCAGGGACAGGTAACCACACTGCACATCAAATGGGCCAGTTATAACGTCATTGTATCCATATTCAACTTTTGACGATTGGGACAACAGGAGCAAACACATGTAAACTATTCAATTTTTGAAATCATTAAAATGAATTTCTTGCAGAATGCGTCGCAACAACCGGCGCGGCAACTGGCGCGGACGTGGTGGCTTCGAGCGCGGCACATACTACCGGCCACGCTTCCACACGTACAACGGCAACAGCCGGGGCCGTGGCCGCGGGGACTTCCGCCGCGACGATGGCCGCCGCTTCCAGCCCGACTGGCGCGACAACCGCTCGCGCGGTGGACGGCCCTTCCGCCCGCGTCGTGGCGGCGGTGGCAGGGGTAGACCTTTCAGGTATGCAACCATATATGTTTGACTTATGACTTGTTTTTGTTACAAAGAGACAACGCTAGGTAAGCAAAAAGATAGCTTTCATGAAATAAAACAAGATAAGTTAATTTAAGCTTTCAAAATGTTGTTTTCAACAGAGGCGGGTTCCGTGACTTCCGCGACCGGCGCGGCGGACGATACTCTCGCTCCCGCAGCCCCGACCGCACACGCCGCTCGCGCTCCTACAGCCCCGAGCGACGCGAAAAGGACAACAGGGATAGGTATGTAGCCTCACACCTTGCACCATTTATGTACTGCATCTATAGTTAGTGGCCTCCGCTGTAGGTTCGCTACTTAGCACCACTAATAGTGTTGAGTTTGATATGAGAATATAGCTCATGTTTTTAACCACAACTCAGTCCTTTCCAAGTTATCTGTGTATGCTATAATGTAGATTAACCATAATGTCCCTCCAAAATTATATTTGTCATCACATACTGTTATAGTAAATATTTGTTTGGTTTGTATGTGTTGATGTCAGTAACAACTAGATTACCCAGAAACTAGTTTTACTTTTATTAATTTTAACCTCGCTTTTTGACATTGCTTTTTTCCTACTAGCATAGTGAATTAATATTACAGCTACTCTCGTTTGTCCGAACGCAACAGCCACCGCAGCGAGGGCGAGTACGAGGAGGAGCGCTACGTTGACCGCAAGGAGTACGACGGAAAGTGGGCCGACGGCAACGAGCCCGAACGATCCCATCAAGAAGAAAAGGCCCCAGAGGAACCACCCAAAGAATAGACCCACAAAAACCCCCCACCCTTACCCCCGACGTACATGTTTCTTGCTAAGATTAGTTTTTAAATTATACTATAAGGTGCTTACAGATTTAAACATAAGTTTCATTTTATGTAGGAATTCAAATTGTAAATATATAAGTGGCTACAAATGTAACAATTCATGTTGACTCTTGCATTTTGTTTTTATATAAACAATAATTTTATTGCATTATTATTCCTTTTTGTGTTTATTCAATAACTTGTGGCTTTGTATTATGATTTCTCACAAATAGTGTTTTAGTAATCATTCCAGTGTAGCACTAAAACTCGACTAAATTACAAATATAGATAATTCTATTGGTGTGTAATAATTGAAAATAAACATTAAAATCAAATTTTTTATTTTAATTATTTCCTAATAATTTATATTAACATGTAAAAAACAGGTTATTAAAAAAAACAAATATAAAAATAGGATTTTAAATACATTCTGGTAACAAACAGAATCCTGTTTCCCTCTTCCTGAATCTTTGGTCTGCACAAAATTGCTGGATCATAAAGTAAGAAAAAGAATGAAAGAAAAAATATTCTATTAAAAAATTTATTGATAAAATAAAGGAAAACAGTGCCAAGTAAACTGTTACAACAATTGTTTTCAGTCTGTACTTAATATTATTCTAACTGGTGTACAATTTTAACTCTACTTTATTGTAATATGGATGACAGCAAACAATCTGTTAATGCCAACAGTCAATTGACATGTTAAGGCACTAGTAATTTACAGTAAAATCCACCTAAAACAGCGTTTTCAAGACCCAAAACTCCTTAGTAACAATATTGTTTCTTACTGTAAAATTGACTGAACAAACAGGAAACTACAAATAGCATTACCATGTTATTTAATGATTTTTTTCTTTTTAAATAAACTATTTACTACGATTTTACTTTTCAGAAAAAACAGTGATTTGTTAATGTTTGTAGTTTGGTTTCCACTTTTCCATTATACTGTACTACACAAAATTGCCAGTCCCTCCATAAGTAGGTATAAAAATAATTTAAAATATCTAAATAATCAATCACCATACTAATAAAAAACATCTAATTCTTTGAGTTTTATGTGCGCTTCTTTTTTTTCTTGTTCTTCGTAGTTGTTGTCTTAACATTCCAGTACCAGAAGAGCTGCAGTACCAATGCTGCATTGGTGGCAGTCGACACACAGTATGTAAGGATGATGATGGAGTCACCAGTCTCTTGTATTGAAGTGAATATTCTAGCAATGCTTCCACCAAACAGCAATGCACAAGTTACTGCCGATAACTGTCCTGTGCTACCATTCTTATAATTTGTTATTATTTGTATAGCCTGAAATTAAAATACTCAATAAAGTCAAGTCGCAGACTCGGAGAGTCAAGTTAAAAGAAACTGTTTTAAATTCAAAGTTTGTTAAGTAGAATAAATTAACATATTTTTTGTTATATGCTAATGTAAATAAGATTTTACCTTTGCAATGACAATGATTGGTACATTAATGGCTTGCATAGACCATAACACATCCTTTGGAGTGTAACCACTGACAAGTGTTGAAACAAGTCCTACATAAACAGCTAAAAATGTTGCAGCCTTCAAAGAGTTCCCTCCATAATGTAACACAAGGGCAGCTATGATTGCTGTTTGTATTGCGAGGAATGTTCCTTCACCCCATGCACTACAAAAATAAAATTTCAATAAAAAAGTTCTCATTTAAAACTCCATGGATATTATTCATCTCAAAATTACCTGAATGGAAAGTTCATAACATAACTGTATGAAAAATTTGCAGTAATAGCAAAGAGTTCTAAATAAACTCCATAAACATTAATGCCTTCAGCACTTTTACTACCCAATATTTTCAAAATTTGAGGTACTTTTACCAATATCGATCCAGCTATAATGCCAATCCCAAGAGCTTTGCTTAAAGTGCTTTTAAAACATGGTACTGAAAAGATGAGAAATTAATGAAATATAACCTATCATTAAAAATATTTATTTGGTTGGTTTCACAAACTGCAAAATATGATATATTACTTACCATCAAGAAAGTTGTAATTAAGAAAATATTCGTCGTAGCATTTTTGCGATAAAATCGATAATAGTAGACCTTTGACAAAATCAGCCATTTTATTTTAATTTCGTTACATTTATTTATGTTTAATCTATCGTTAAAATATTATCAAGTAAATAATTTAAATTGTAGTGTAAAACTTAGCTATTTATGTTATAAAACCTATAATATTCAAAATATTCTACTCCACTTTATTGGAATACTGACATGTCGTGTTGATACCGCAAATTATGACGTTGTCAACAAATGTCATTCCACGTCGTTCCTTTTTAACTTTCTATTGATTAATATTTGTCATCTCATTTTTAAAACGAATGTGATAGGATACCTGGTTATTTAATGTAGATTTTTAATTTGTAGAATAGATATTAATTATTAAGGCAGGGCCACGCGTTTACGCGGATTTCGGTTGGATGATGCACCGAGGTTGTATCATGTCTATAACCTAATATATTGTAGCGCACAATCATATGTATTTCGATGACTCCATTCGTTCACATAAATAAAACAACACATTTAATGACATCATTTATTTTCAAGTAGTTCTATTTTACGGTCATCATTTGCGACATTTTCTTACAAGTGATTTGATGAATAGTGGTGATGCTTGACTTTTCTTGCGCCGAGGACGTCTTTAAAGTTATAAAGAAATCATAACACTAAACGAATATATGGAATTAATTGTTCAAATAGATCTATTTTTGCATAATTTCCTAAAACTATAGCATTACAAATAGAATAATAATTAAAACGAACCATGACACATTAAATATGCAAACATAGTGGACATCAAAGTACAAAAACATATTAGAATTTAGATTTTAAATGTAAGGAAAAACAAGATAAATTAAACAAATCATACATACATCAGTATCAGAAAAAATAATAAAATAACAAATTTCTTGTTACACAACATGAAATATTTGTTAATGTTTTGATCCAAAGAAAATTTGCCAATATGTAGAACACTATCTTAAGAAAAACGTTTAGTACGATGAGGTTAGGTAATTGGGTAGTTTTATATCTAAGAAAGTATAAAAAATCGTTTTTTTATCATAATATTGTTGGAAATTCAAGTATTAAATATATATTGGTGTGTTTATTTCATACTATAAAATATAAAGCACTTATTGCCACATAAAACGTGTGGAGTTATTAAAAAAATCTGATAAATTGACACAAATATTCCCTTATCTATATTATTCTATGTACTCACAATACATTGAACAAACCTCTAATTCCGCTAACATGGTGTTTAGAAATCCTGGATTTGAAACACATTTAATGAATCTTCCAACGTGCAATGTAAGCCAATCATTTCAATTTCACAATATGAATTTTACTTTAACTGTAAAACTGTAGCTGACTTGACATAATATTGTTTCACCTTATAATTTCACAAATTAATCTAGCCCAGTCAGTGATGCTGTTATTGCTATTAGTTCTGTCAGGGGCTGCTTTAACTTTGACCATGGGGCTAGATAAATTTGCAATTTTTGCATTTGTTAAATTGTATTTTTTACCAAATTCTTATAATTATTAGCTATTCTTCAATGATCAATAAATTTTATCTATTATCAACTAGCGTCACTCACTTTACTATCGAATTTGAAAAAAAATGTTAAATCTATTGTAAATGAGCAAATCTTATGTTAAGTCTACGGACTTTTTTCTAGCTATTGTAATTTTAAGGCAAATTTAAACAATTTCATGTATCAAACTTTGTCAACTGTTTCTTTTGTCTTCATAGTTATAATTATTTGAGAAATATTTGTTGTCAAATTCATAAAAGGAACAATTATATACATATTTCCCATGGTCCTGTGTGTATAGTTCATTTCACATTACCATTTGTACACTATCCACTCATGAAAGAGGTTTCAACGAGAAAGACAATTTAGGTCTTGAATTATTTTTGCCCAATATTTTCTTTTGTTCTTCCTTAACTCTCTTTTCTTGTTCTTTTTTCAACTTCTGTCTCTCTTCATCCATTTTTCTTTGCTCCTCTATCATTGCTAACCTCTCTTCCGCCTGGATATTTAAAAAAGTTATGTTAAGAGAAAGGCAAAATTATTATGTATGCAATAAAATGCAAACTCTAAATAATAAAACTTGTTTAAAATGTTAATGGAGCTATTTAAAAGCGAAACCAGTTATTTCAAGGATTTTTATCTTATTTATATTGAAAGAAATACAATTCACTTTTAATGGTAATATCACAGAAATAATAGTGTATTATTTTAGTTCTATTAAGCTATTTCTATCTTTTTGCATATTACGATTTTTAATTATTATTTACTAGCTATTGCCCGCCATTACGACCGCGCGGAATTAAAAAAATGTATTCTTTCAGACTATGTTCTATATATATGCCAAATTTAATCGAGATCCACGCAGAATTCTGGACATACCTAACTAATATCCATCGAAACATTTACAATTAAAATATTAATAAGATTTATAACTAAACATATAAGATATTAACAAAAAAGATTACAACTTACCAACTTTCGTTGTGCCTCTTCAATTTTTTTGTTATTTTCCGCCATGATATCCTCCAGCTCTTTCCTTTTACGAGCTTCTTCCTCCTGTATAATAAAAAATTACCATTAATTGCAATCCCCCACCAACACCTAGTTGCAATAAAACAAAGAAAATAACAATAAAAATCATAATTCAATTTACATAACACTGTAGCATCATGTGTGCGAGTTCAAGTCGTTTGTGTGTACAAAAGCCTGAGAATAACAACAATATTTTAATACAATAACGCATAGCATTGTGCAAAATTTCTTTAAACTATCAACTAAAACATATCGGTATCATCCCTAAGTACTAGAGTTGTGTGGAAAGTGTATTTGATGGCACGTCATTTTTTATTTATATTTATCATGACATTGTATTATGTATTTTAAACATAAAATGTTGTTATACAAAAAATAGATTCAAAAAATACCTTCAGTGTTCACGACAGGATCCTCAAGCTGCGTCTCCGAAAAATTCTTACGGCTTCTGGTCTTGATCAGTCTTCTGACCTGACTTATACACTACGTGACTGCCAAGGACAGTCAAGTGAACAATTTTAAAATGCTAGCCTGAAGCCTTGTCGGCGATCTTACAGTTAGGCAGTTCATGACAAATACAAGTCTGCCTTGACAGTGCAAATGACATGCATGTGGATTAATGGATGTTGAGTTAATCATTACAAGATTGTCAACAAATACTGACAACAAAGAGTTCAAGAAAATAATTCTTGTAAGCACTCGTACTACACCTGACCGGACCTTTAACAGATATGATCGAAACAATACTTTAATTAGTTACTCTTGTACATATGGTTGGCATTACTTAAAACATTGAAATGTACAAATTGTGTTTATTAGCTGTAAAAACGCTGTGGTCTCACAGCGTCAGTTTGGCCATGTCCAAAATCAACATTTGCCGTTGTTTGTGCACATGGCTGATAGGAGTAAGGCGCAGTTACCTGTCTAGCAAGCTCCTCGCGCCGCTGCTGTTCTCTTTGTCGCTCAAGCTCTTGCATCATTTCTATTTCCATCTTGCGTTTAGCTTCCTCCACTCTTTTCGCCACCTCCTGTTCTATTTCTTCTTTGCGTTTTTCTAATTCCTCTTCGACTCTTTTCTTCACAAGTAACTCTATCCTTTTTGCGGCTTCTTCTTCAACCACCTAAATAAAACATTGAGACTTAGTGTTTCAAAGGTACATTGAGACATAGACATCAATATGACATCATTAATTTACAAGTATAGTGAAAAACTAAACAGTGATTACTTTATAATACAAAAACTCTACATAATGTCACTAAACTTGAATGGGTTATATTCAAGTGCAAGATATTACATACAAATTATAACAATTCGGTGTTTTATTTTAAAATCAGTTGGTAAAAACATAACAACTTATCATCTTCTTTTTCCTTGTTCATTTTTTCTTATTTAACTATTTATACAACAAACATTCCATTTATTTTAATTCAAATCCTTACCAATAACTGCGAATGAATAGTGCCAGGTCACACATGGGAGGCAGAGTGTAAAAAAAAATTCAAGTATAAAAGCTAAATATTCAAAACAATTTGGGTACAAATAATTTATTAGTTACACTAAAATATTTAATATGTTAAACAAAATTATTTATGTGTAAATGTATACTCCAAATAAATTAATTAATGTTATTTTAATTTCATATACAAGACAATATTCTCTTTAAACATATATATGTTTGGTATTATTAAATAAATAGTACAGTTAAGATGTCTTATCCCGCAGTCTGCTTACCTTTAGTATTTTAGAGGGCGTAGTAGCAGATCTTGTGCCTGGCAGGGGTTCCTGCATGATCGAGAGGTGTGCATAATGAACAGGTAAAAGTGAGGAACATCTTTTACTTTCATACTGTTACATTTTAGTAATAATAATTATAATCTTTCTATACACATTGTTTTGTATAATATGGGTTTCTATTCATGAATTAAATTTTTATTTACACACAACAGATTCTAGTTGTATTGTAAAGATTTTCTTATTTTTTTTATGTTGCTACATTGTCATTGATAGTCCAATACCTCTTATTATGATTTTGCAGCCATAGATAGCTTTGAATTTTCCAATCATTCAGAAAACAAGTAATGTAACAAAAACATAGTTTTTTTTCCCGCATCTGTATATCTGCATGGCCATTTTGTTTTAAGGAATTATTATTAGGAATCTCTAGAGCCATGGGTGGACCTTGCTCTGGTCTTATAAATTTCTCCACTACTTTGGGCTTTTTCTTTCCAGTTAAAATTAGTTTCAATAAATAAGTGTTTGAGTGGGACTGAAGCATTATTTTACTATTTTAAATTAGGTATTATAATGATATAGAATCATGAGGCCATTTATTTTTTAACAACTTACTAAATTAATGCATGAGCAGTTCTAATTTAGTTTTTTGGTCTACCTATCCAAAATTTACATGTACAGTGTTTTAAAATGCTACATACAGGGTATTAGACTATCATTAACAATTTGTATTGATAAAAAATTAATACTAAAGTCAGTCAACAATAGCATCAATATTTTTGGTTTATGATTATTTGAAATATTGTTGAGATTTTGTGATTGTATGCTTAATATTGTTGATTAGTAATTGCTTTTTATGACAGAATATTATGTAAAATAATATTTCATATTATACAAAAGCGGTATAAACTAATTTACTAGTTAAAATTATTTAGTATTAAAATATTTCAAGGGAAATAACATTTGTATAAGGTTACATGGAAGCGACTAAGCATGTAAACGTCTTTACTTAGTTACCTTTTGTTCAGCTTCTCTAACACGTCTTTGCCTCTCCATTTCAGCAAGCCGATCGACTTCGTCCATTTTGCTGCGTCCCTTTGATTTCTTTCTTCTGCTGCCATCATATGATGCATCACTTGTGCTAGATGTTGAAGCTGAGCGTGACCGTTTTCTATTAAAACAAATTGACATAGCCTTAAAAATTCTTACTGACATAAAATTAAAAGTTCTAATTTTATAGATAGTCACTAATTTATAATGCAATGATTAAGAATACCTTGATTTGGAACTTCTTTCCTTAGATTTTTCAACATGTTTTGAATTCCTGCTTCTGGATGAAGAACGATCTTTAGACCGACTTTTCTTACGTGAATGTTTACTGCTTTTATGGTGTCGTCTCGGTGATTTACTTCTTGATCTGGATCGGCCCATGGTATTTAATTGAGTAATTTCTAACTTTTAATGTTAAATTGTGGTAAATTGATAACGCTACCACCCCAGCTTTTTTAAGAACATTACCAAAGAGTATAAAAACCGGAGTAAACGAAATCATAGATAAAAAATGTAGATTAAAAAACTGGTCAGAGAGTAGCTCATCGTGGCGGAAAACCAGAAAGCTTATTTCGACACCATGAGGAAGTGGGTCAAGTGGGTAGTGCGGAAAGTTGTTTGTTTGCAATTTATTTTATAGTAAAAGATGGAAAACAAGTAAGCAGCCTCCCGATTTTACTAAAACGTCCCGTTCATAGAATTTAAAAGTTATCTGATGGTTTATCATTATTTTTCATATCCCAAGCTCCCAAGCTATGCGTTGTCCCCTCCCCCCACATCACACCACTAAAATTGTGTTCTGCAAACGACTTGCGCCAAGTTAAAAGTTTGGCCTCTGGTAATTTTGCACATTTACTTATGAGTGACAAATTAGTTTAGTCCTAGGACCAAAGATACTATATCCAATAGTAACTTTGTAGATATTAATACGGTAACGTGATGGAAATAACAAATGCATTTTATATTAATTGTATCAGTTTCATAACAGCAATTGTGGTGTAAGCATTATCCGTAAAAAATTATGACAAATTACGTAGCATTGTACACTTTTTCTTTTTCACTAATAAATGTTAAAATATCTGAAGATGCTTGGAGTACATAATCTTTTAATTTTTTATCAATATTTCCAGAACTACTATTTAAAGGTTTATTAACCGATTTATTGTTCTTCCTGTCTTTCATATTTCTAGGACTACTTAATTTTTGAATTTTCTTGCACTTTTTCGGATATTGTCTCATACTCTGATTAAAAATAGCATTAAATAGATTTAAATTTGAAAGGACATGATTTTGGAATAAGGACTTTTTCTTTTTACGTAGTTTTTCTGTCATTTCATTAGGGAATATATCAGAATCGTTTCTATCAAAATTTTCTTTATCGCTGGTGAAGCTAGATTGTTTTTTGTGTTCTGTTTTCTTGTCATTAAAATTATCACAAAATTGTTCTTGAATTTCATCCTCACTGTAGATTGATTTAAGTTTGTTAAGAGACGATTCAGCTTCATTTTCATCACTGGAATCCCCAAAATGCTTTATTCGATTTATTGATAAATTGCCTTTGTAGAAATAGTCATTGGGTAGAGCACATCCTCGTACAACAAGTTCTGTTGATGTACTAAATCTTGGTACAGTCATCGGCTGTTGGTAGATACATTCAAACATTCCAGTGGACGCCTTTGGATCATTGGCGTGATCTAAAACAACTATAAGAAACTGTTAGTAAATGAAAACGACGAAATTACACAAGGAACCATTTAAACAACAATGTATATACCACGCTGTTTAAAACCAAGACATTTTTATGCACAAATAAATCGCAAAAGACAAATAAGCACCCTAAATACTCCACTTTTACCGATGGTAATTCGGGAATTATTTGGATACGTATAAGAATTATTAAGTGCTCATTGATTTTACAAATTTTGTCGTGAAGGTGCGCTTATTCTCTATGGATTGGACTATACTTATATATTTTATATAACAAACCTTTAATAACGTCGTCCACAACTGCAGGGCAGATCTTAGCGGTCACCTCTGTCGTATTAGTAAGATCAGGACATGAGTTTATTTCAATCAGCCAAGGTGTATACTCTTCGTCAAGCAGGAAGTCGCAGCCGTACAGCTCAAAACGGTTTTTGCATAACGGCAAAGAATCTTGCCCGCTGAGCATAATTCCAATAATCGATTTCTTCATACCGGGATAAATAATATGGTCCCAGACTCCATCGCCACCAATCTTACTTAAATATTTTTTATACATATTTAGTTCCCACATATTATTCATAGGTAGCTCTGGATGTCGACCCGCATAATTATTATATTTCTTTTGAACCGCGTTGTTCGTTAGATGTATAGATTCATGATAGTTCTCGAGGTTATAATTTTGCGAACTAAACTTCAAATAGCAATCTTTATACATCCATATAACCAGAGGATATGTACTGGTTACCAAGTAATATTGTCGTATGTCAAATTTTGTTTCGTGAATTAACAATGGTTTTTCTGAAATTCGTATCAAGACTTGTAGAATTAAACGATTTGAGAAACAGGATAAAAAATTAAATTCAGATGAGTTGATTGACTTACCGATATATTTTTGAACGACGTACTTAGAATTGGCTTTGTTCAATAGTTCTATAATAACACCTAATTTAGAGGCCATTCTAATTCCCCTGCCTCTTGACCAATGTCCAGGCTTTATAATCCAAATATTTTGATACCCCTCACATCTTACTTGTGGACGATAAACGTAAATCTTTTCCAATATAAATTGAGCGTATCCAATATAAAGAAGTAGTCTGTTTTCTTTATCGGCTTCAAATAGCTCCTTGTTAGTTATAACACGATAGTACTTTTTTAAAAAAGCATTCCACTGTCTTGGGCTGACCGGTTTAATTGGATAATCAATATCTCTATTACGTTTCTGTAACAAATATTCTTTGCATCTGTTCAATGCAAAGGTCATCACCTTCATTGGGATGGTTCCTGTTTCAGCAAATACCGTAACATTATTTGCAAGCATAGATATAACCCATTGTATAAGACTAGTGCACGCTGTTATTCTATAATCTGCAATAAATTCTTCGATTTCTCCATTATCGTAACTATTATAAGTCCGTGGACAGCACACTTCGGCTACATCTTCTATATAAAACCAATAATTAATCTTCATATATGTGCACAAACCTTGTTTTGTCGTCCACAAGGCGTCTGCTTTAAGCTTATTGACAATAGTTTTACATCCATTTTTCATATCGATGGCTGTGTCATAATCTTGTTGTGTGTCGCGCCAAACGAAATTAGGATTACATTTCTCAACTAAATTCGACAGCATAAGTCTCTCCAGCTCGTAATGTATATCGGTTTTGCTAGACATTTTTCCATTGTTTATTTTAAACATATTTATACGATTTGGTGGAATTTTTTCTACCCACCCCCTTTGTACTAAAGCTTTCCGCACTGCGTTGCACGTACCGAAGATGGAAAAGACTTTATTTTCCCGTTTCGCTTTAGAAGCAAGATCTTTTAATTTTGAATATCGAGAAGATTTATTTTGCAAACTTGATATTATGTAAGACTTTTCTTTTGAACTAAGTCCTAGCGAACGGATTGTATTTTTATACATTGTTGGATCTTTTTTACAAACAATTTTTTTTCGTGTTGTAACACTTTTTGCTGATTTGGTATGAGCTGAGTGTGGCTCTTTGAAATCTTTGCATTTGTTATTATTGAAAGAAATCTGTTTCTGAAATAGATTAGACTTGTAAATAAATAACTTATTACAATAAAAAAATTATTGTAAGAACTTAAAAGAAATGTAAAAAAGGAAAAATAAACGGAAACGGAGACTCAATATTTGCCCACGCGTCGTGTTGATGCGGAAATACCAACAAAGCAAATGAACAGATCATTATCAGACTTATTACGCACAGCGAACACTTTTAGGGATTAAGTATTTATTTTTAAACTAGCACATCCTCGTTTTAAAATTTAACAGCCTAGAAAAATAACATTAGGTACCTTTTTTGTCCGTTTGCTTTGACTTCTGACGAGCTTTTTTCTTGGCGGCATTTTTGCTGTTTTTAATGAGTGGGGCCTTTTTTTAATCATTTCATTTTTTGTCTCGAGCAAATTATGCTAGAAAATATTAATTTCTTTAATGACGGATACTTTCTTAGATGCTTCATTCTTTAATTTTGTTTTTCAACTTACGGCGTTATGGCTTTTGTATATTAATTACTTTAATTTTGAATTTGTTTAGGTTTAGGAAAAACATTTTAACATATTTAAATATATAAAGACAGTGAGAGATGAATAACAAATACTTAAATTTTAAGCGTACTTTTAAATTATATAAAAAATCACTCCATACACAATGTACATATATATTAAAAGTTTACCTGTTATAATTCCGAAATCAATTGGGATATAATTACATAACTTCTTTTTTTCTATTATTTTTATTGCTTAACATATTAAAATTTGGCATGTTTTTAATTTTGATGACACTGATGAACCATAGATGGTTTATTTTTATTTTTTTATTTACCTTTTACTCTAGGACTTAACATGGCAACATTAATAAGAGTGAAAATAAAAAAGGTTAACACGGGGTTTATTTTAATATTTATACCAAATAAATATTAAAATAATTTAAAGTAACTAAATAAATATCAAGATTAATCTAAAAACGCTTGCAGATGAAAACCTTTAGCTAAACTTTATATAACAACATATTGTTATACGTAATGTGTCGACATACTCGTATTATGTACGATGATAATCCTTTTTTTGTGATGCCAATTTTATGCCAATGCTTTATAGCATCAACTGTGCATGTCGCAGCACAATGTAGTCCATGGATTAAAAGATAAACTTATGGAATAATGTGTGTTTATAAAAGAAAACTAATCATGCAAATATTATTATTTTATTTGTGGAAATAAAAATCTAAAATTTCAACAAATGTAGTAAATACCATATATCTTCAACATATTATCTGTAACACTTTTTTAATATAGATTCTGTAATAGTAACAAAGGTTTTCATAAAGTTGGAGATATTTGGATTGCGGTCTTCCCCTTGAATAATGTATTAGGGGTTTCGCCATTCGGAGGCAATACCACAACTCCGTAAGTCGGGTAAATTGATGTGCAGCTTTTTGAAAAACTAATTGATTTCTGTTTTGCTCTATTTTCGTTTTGAATTCTACAAATGTTTCTACCGATGGCGCTTAGTTTTTTTAATGAGTTTGAATCGTTAGCACAACTTCGTGAGCTCATTGGTTGCAATAAAGACTTTTGGTTGACACCAACGAGACCAGATTTGGTTTGTCTTAAAGGCGCAAGATTTTCAGTACGAGCTGCGAGTTTGTTTTGAACCGAAATCGTGGATCTTAATATGCTGGCCGTCTCTCGTTCCCATTCTACAGGGTCGATGTAACATCTCTTGTTACCAACCGACATATCGATTTTTGGCTTATCCAATTTCCTCGCCGACTCGGTGCGATATTTTCTGCTCAGCTTCGCCTCCTGGTCGTCATCGGGTCTGCAGCAAGAATGTCTCACCACACGTCGTCTAGATTCTTGATTTTTTTCGCGTCTTCCTCGGATCCTAGAAGAGAGCGCGGACGTTTTACGATTTTTCAAACCAGACTTTAGGGCGTTATTTGCTTTAATAACAGTTACTGCTTGGCGTACCGTCAGAGAATCCTTGGGGCCTAGTAGTATACCATCTTTATTGGTGGGAAGGCTGTCGTAAGGATTCAGCCACGTAAGGAAGTCGGTGATGATGGGTCCACTGTATTCCGGTGGCACCGGCTGGAGGGCATCTTCGACGACGTCACCGATTTGCGTTCGAGGTGCCAACGGAGTCACGCTTCTGTGATGATGTCTGTGTTCCTTGAGCTGTTTCTTGTGGAGCCTTCTTCCATTGATGCATAACGAGAGGCCGAGGTACGCAGGTGCCTTTGGTATGACCTGCTTGTAGGCTAATTCAAATGTGCCGGTGTCAGCGTCCACGTTGTATCGCCGATCTAGCACAACTGTAAGCAGAGCAAGATCATTGTAACATGGACATGATTATACGCGTTATGATCAAACTTAGTTACGTTACAACCTTTAATTACATCTTCAAGGCATTGAGGACAGAGTCGTGCTGTGACAGACGTCGTAGGCGCCAGGTCCGGACTAGAATTTATTTCGATTAGCCAAGGTGTGAAGTCTTCGGTCAACATGAAATCAGCTCCGTACAATTCAAAGCTGTTTTGCCTTTTGTCCATACTCTCTTGACAAGCTAGCATTGCTCCGATGAGGCATTGCTTGATGCCAGGATATATTTTTGAGTCCCATAACTCAGACTTTCCTATCTGTCTTCAAAAGTTTATATAAATAAAAGAAATAATAAAACATTAATTCATTAGCCAACTTAGACATTTATTTTATTACAGGTTTTATTATTTATATTTACCTAAGGTAAGCTTTGAATGAATGGCAGTCCCACATATTTTCATCGGGTAAGGCTTTGTCCCTCTCACCATTATTCTTATATTTTGATTGGACGGCATTATTAGTAAGATGTACAGATTCATGATAATTTGACAGACTGAATATTTGCGAGCTGAACCTTAGATAGCTGTCTCTGGTAAAAGAATAATAAAATTTAAAGCAAAGGAATTCATAATTAAAACATATTAATTTGCGTCCTTACTTGTATATCCATATAGTCAGTGGTTGGCAATTCGTTATCAAAAACCATTGTCGAATATCAAACTTTGTATTATATATTATAAGCGGATTTTCTATAATAGAAAATTAAATTATTAAAAAGTAATAATACGCTTAACAACTCTTATAAAAATGGTATACAAAGATTTACCGATGTATTTCTGTACGACGTATCTATTTTTCTGAGCGGGAATATTTAGAAGACCAATGATATCTTTAATATTATTCATGAGCTGGATCCCTTTACCGCGACATTTGTTGCCCGGCTTCACGATCCAAATGTTTAAGACCCCATCGATGTCTAGTTGCGGCCAATACTTTGCTATCGATGCCAAAGCTTTGCTGGCTCTCCTTTCTATTTGTCTGGAAGTAATTACATTCTTGTAACTGACTAGCTTTTGCCAGCAACTTCGTACGCGCATAATTAAAAAAAACTGGATGTTCTATATCTGTACCTATGCCTATGTATTTCAATAAAATATGTTGAACCGTTACAGTTATCCAGTTAATATGTAAAAACAAAAACGTATCTCGCGGAAGCCGTACCTAATATTGGCAGTTGCCAGTGTTTGTTATTCACTTCCACGATATCTATGAAGCCGTTCTGATGATACCTTCTAACAAACAATTATCCATCCAACAATTTGCATTTATAATATTAGTAAGGTTATTAAGATATCATAATAATTTGTGGTATATTTAATATTAATATTTACCTAACGTTGACGTTGGAATCTGCCATAAATTTCGCCTTCTCGTGCACTAAAAGGTAGTGATGTGTTAAGAATTGGTCCCACTCGTGTTCCCATATATGTTGAATTTCGTCATCAACATTATCGATATCCTTATGGGAATAGAATACGATGTATTCATTTAGTCTATTTATTGCAAACTCAATAGCACTGAACGGCACTTTCCCGCGATTCGTGACTGGATTGTTTTCATTGTTCGGTTCGAACATTTGACAGAACCATTTGACAAGACTAATACATGCTGTTGTTCGGAAGTCTTCAATAAACTCTTCCAGGTTATCTGAGTTATGGATATTGTAGCAGCGAGGAAAGTTTGTCACAGCTGTCCCGGGATCCGTGTACCAATGCATTTGAGTGAGCGATGCAGTAAGACCTTCCTTTGTTGTGAATATTGATCTACAAAACCTGGTGAAAGTCAAAGGATTGGTGTCTACATTTTTATATCTCTAATAAAAAATGTTATTTACTTATTTAGTACCAACGTTTGTGTTTTGGAAACATATTGAGACTTTTTTTACCTACTAATAACGACCTCCTTATTGCTCAATAACCAGTCATATTTATCCCTTTTTGTCGTCCAGAGAAAGTCAACGGAGTGGTGTTCCATAAACTTGTACAATATCATCCTCTCTACTTTCGAAAGTTCTTTGCCAACCACTTTTTTCGGATCAATATTTGCCGGCGGATGACGAACCTTTAAATACATTACGAAATATTGCAATTTTATAACTGTATACAATACTTTTAATTTTAATAAACAACCGAATTTCTGATTTTATCAATATAATGATATCTAGGGTCGGAAATGATATTTTTTTTGATAAAAACGTAGCATACCTTATGTGATTCATATTTCTCGATCCATCCGCGTTCTGTCAACGCTCGACGTACTGCAGGAAATCCACCGCCCTTGATCATGAACACTTTGTGGTCCTTCATCGCGGTGTCCGCTATCTTTTTCAGCTCATTCCATCTTTCACTGCTTACCCAGCTCTTATACTGCTTTAATTGTTCTACAGAGGACGTTGTTTCTGTGCGGTGAAAGATCTCAATTGATTTTAATAAAAAAATAAATAAACAGCAACCATAGTATCGATAAAGAAAAAAGGTTTTGTCTAGCTATTGTAGAAGGATACTAGCTTTCGCCTGCAAATCCGTCCACTCGGTGTTAAAAAAAAACTTGTTAAGCAGTATGTTTTCTTCTAGTCTTTATTCTACAATCTGTGCAAAATTTCTTATATTTCTTAATTAGTAAGAATATCTTCATATCCATCCTTTCATTTGCAGTCTACCATCAGTTAATAATAACAGTTGATACGACCATAGAAACCAGGGCTATGGTTGCATCGAAATAAAAAACCATATGGTACCGTCAATATACGTGAAATAATACATACCGGGTCCATGTTCAGACCTTGAATATGAGACGGCGCTAAGTGGCCGCAGCTCCTTCTTGTTGGTGCTGTCCTTGTGAAGCTTTGAGTCGGACGAGCTCTCTTCCAACGCCATTGTTACAGCCATGGGCGCTTACTATTGAAATCCCTGTAACAGTCCCATGATACAACCGTCATTTTTAATTCCGTATCATCGGAGGTCTTCTCGGTTCAGTGATTCAAAGTGAACTGAATGTTTAAATATAAAGCAGTGCATTAACCCACTTTACATTTTAACCTACATAGTGGATAGGTGCCTACGGTAGCAGGGCCGAGCGCATCCCCGCCTGGTACTGTGGGCAACTGTGACGTCGTACAATAAGTGTGTCCTTCGGCAAATGCGCAGCGTAATACGCGGAAATTAATAAACGCAAATTAGTGTTACCTCTGCAGTGGAGCAATCAGGGAACTAGGTTAAAAACAACACAAAAATGATTTTGTAAACTGTAAATTTTTATGATGGAATGTGACGGTTAGATTTGACAAAACAGTGTTTTAAAAATTCAAAGATTAAAAATCATGGTAAACAAAATACAAAAAATTAAGCTTAATCCATATAAAAGCTAAATCACCCTGATCTTTACTAGTAAACCTTTAGGTAACGCCTATAGGTAGGAATTTAAATTTTCTTATTTGGTATAAGATTTGGGAGAGGAAGTGGTTTAGTATACACACTGCAAAACATGTATGTAGGATTGTTAAAGTAATTTGTAAGTAACTAATTAGGATTATAAATATCACATTGATATAAGCTTGTACACATGCAGAGTAGAAGCGAAACACGAAAGATGCGGTTCGGTAATCGCGTATTGAGCCTGCGTGAACATTTGACGAAACGAAAAAATCTCATGAATTTAAAACTAAAAATGTATTGAGGAAAGTGAAGAAGGTTTTCTCATGGTAAAACATATTGAGTATTATACGAGAAAAGTCTAAAAAAAACAAACATCCGTTAAAAAAAAAGTAAATTCTTACAAATCAATGGTTGAAAAATCGGTGGTCGCAGTTAATGCTACACAAACTAGATGGCAGTATTTTCGCAAAATTACGTCATCTTTTATCACAAAATCTTTTATTGAAAACTTTAACGTGTTGGATTTATTTTATATTAGAATTTTATAAGATTATTAAGACTATTTGTTTTTACATCTATATATCAAGTTTTGCTCATTGTTGGAAATAAAATGTTGTGAATGATTTTTCCAATGTTTGCTATAATTGATGGCATATTTTTTTTAAACTTCATTTGCTAAAGTCAATTCATATTTTTTTATTTCTACTTTTTTTGGAAATAAACTTTAGTCGGTAGGATTTTATTTTTATGCTGTCAACCTCGTCTGCATTTGACAGATTCAAATCTAAATGTTGCCATGTTGCCATTTCTGATTATGACATGAAAGCAAGATGGCGAGTTCATCTCCGTTTATTAGTTTGTTCCGTGTTACTTCTACATACATTAGATGAGTTTTTTCTATTACGGTTTTTATCGAAATATCGAACTGTAAAAATAACAAAAATACAAATTTTATTAGTGTTGTAATTTTTTTAATATTACTAAGATTTTTAATTGACTGAGACAGATGTGCATCTATCCCACCTGAGGAATGTTGGTTTTTTTTCAGTGATTTGTGATTCGGTCAGGTGTTTTCATTTTATAATTAAAATTTGGTCTTTGCGCAGTGAGTGATGTTACTAAGTTCAGATGTATTTGTGTCGAGGGGCTGTTAAATGTCTGGACTTTTTTCAATGTTGGAAAACAAAAGCTTGAACTATTTGTTTTGATAGACAGTGGTAAAGTAAACTAGAAGGTCCGGATCGAAGCTGAGGTCCGGCCAGAGTGATGGCCTTCAGTGAGGTAAGATTCTTTTAAGAGTTCTTGGTAGTTAATATTTTTTTTTATCGAAATAACGGGTTAACAATTTGCTTAACTACGTGTCATACAAAACCAGTACGTATTTTGTTAAACTTGAACGCAATTATGGTGCTGTAACAATCTGTAACTTATTATCACTTTTACTAGAGGCTAATACTTGCTAAGACAACAAACAAGATTGTATATAAGGTGTTAATTGAAGCCTCATGCAAAACTTTTTAACACTTGTTTTTATATGCTATTATAAATATATATACACGGATGTGTTTTTTCTTCTATCAATGCAAATGTCTTAAAAGAGAATGTTTATCATATTATTGTTAACTGATAAATTTGTGACTGTTTCTGATAGCACTTAAATAAGATAAGAAGAAATCCTATATGCTCAAGTACTTATAAGTCTGCATTACATATCTAGCCATGTTTATTTTATAATATATTAACTTTTTAATTAAATTTATTTAGGTATTTTAATTAAAAAAAAACATAATTTTGAAACTCCCTTTATATTTGGAATTTAAATTTAATATTACATTTTAAACATACCAATTAGAACTTGCAGAATTGAATAATATTGTCTCAGTTATTTACAACTCAGAATATATTTATTACACTCTGCCACAACTATTATGTTTATATGTGTTTGGGTAGTAAGTTATAAAATAGGATAAAAATAATTCCAAATATAATTTTCATATGTTGTAAGTAACAATGCATTCAGTCATACCAATGTAAAGTCATCATTATAAACAATTGACATTTCTCACAATGCTTCTTCAACAATTGAACATGATCAAAATAAAGTGTCATCCTTAAGAAGTTCAATAATATGTGAGACATACAATAATATATGGAATCAACGGTGTGATTTTAAATTTGTCTCGTTGTTTAAAGTAGAAAAAAGGTTATATATTTAACATATGTTTAATCCTTTCTTAATCTGTATATTATTATTATTTATAACACTTCAATATACATTGCTTATGTTTAGAAAAATAAATTAATTAATCTAAAAATTTAAAGATAACCAAAGTTCCAATAGGAATTTTGAATGTGTAATTTGTACACAAAATAATGTTAACTAAACAAAAATTTCGAAATACCCACAAATCAATAATCTAAAGAAACATATTTCCAATGTTTGTACGCAGCTTTTTTTGTAATGATGAATAATCAATGTATATCACCAAATCTAAATTAAAAATTAAAAAAAATAGTTTTAAAAGTAATAAGAAGACTGAAATTGATTTTCTAGTATGTTCTCCAAGTAATACTTACTATATTTTCTGATACTTGTTATTTATTGGTACATAACATTGTACTAAGTATTTTTATGAGGTTTTTCACAGGTTGTCCCGCTGACAAATTGTGAATGTCACCACATGACCTTGGTTCACATCCTTCATACTATCAGTTATTCTAACATCCTGTTAACGAATGCCTAATGGAAATACATTGTTTAATAAATTAAATATCATGTAAACATTTGAAGAGTTATAGATACCTACTTATAAATATGAATTATCTGTTTATCTATATTTCCATATTGCAGTCATATGAATCACGTCGGAGTCGAGTCTCGTGACGCAACAACCGTTACCGATTCGCACGGACCCGTTTCGTTTCTTAAAAAGCCTTTCTAAGTGTTTTTACTTATTTTTGGTGCAATTTAAAATAAATAAATCCCGTAATACTTGTAACTTTAAAAATATTTGTATTGAAGGTAAATGAATGTGCTTACGATATTAAGAATTATACCTAATATCTAAATAAAGTTCTAAAACGCTAGTGTCAAATATAAATTAAACACATATTACGTAAATCGCGAAAATATCTCACCTATGTGATGATATTTTTTTACTTGCTGTTTAAATAAAACAAATTTAAAGAATGTAGAATTAATCACTAAATGTATAGACAAGGTTAGTCTTTATATTAACGTAGCTTTTCAGTTCTAAATTAAGCCTAGTATTTATACCATGCCTAGATCAGTATGTGGATGTAAATGATCCATAAAGATCTAGACGTTTCCTCGCCAATGATGCGTTACTATTGACGTGATAATGTTTGTTTATTAGCTACCGTTAGGCCTGTAAACATCGACTGTTATTTTTACAGTTTAACTATTCTGCCAGTGGTATTCGTGTACTGGATTGGGTGGTAGGTCTTTCATAATTGTGTCGTTTAAGTGCGTTTTCCCACGGTTCAATTGTTATTCCGGTCTCGGAGAGCTACGTGCTTGTTACTCGTAAAGCAAACGCATCGACGCTGCGTGGGACAACTATATTTAAGTTTTTAATGTCTTACTCTAATTTTATGATACTTCTTAGCCATGAACAGATTGGCTAGAAGTGTAAGATTGAGTAAAGTAAAACTTTATTTAAGTGGGCGAAATAGCGATAGAGTTGTATCAAAGAAATATGTGAATTCCACCAAACTTTACTTTTTATTTTTTTAAGTCGCCTTTTTAAATAGTAATCATAAGCCAACAAAATGCTTATGTGGTTTACATAACTGTCAAAGTGACAGCATACAGGTTATGGAAAGTAATTTGCTGTCTGTAACATCATGACAAAGTTATCGAGAAAGTAACATAACCTAAATAAGTTGCGGTCTGTTTTCAAACTTCGATCGTATCACCTTCATTTGCGACTTGAGAATTTTTAACGCTTTCATTCGAATCGAATCATGTTATACTTTGCACACAGATATCAATTTGGTTAATGACAAATGAATTGAAAACTTAAAATTGTTTAAAAACAGATTCTGAATCCAAAATCTCTATAAAAAATATAATATCGTCATCCCCGTGTTATCTGTGACATAATAGAGATACAATAAGTTTTAAATGGAGATTTTGTTTTTAGAAACCCACGGTAAATCTCACTAATATTATAAATGCGAATGTTGTTTGTTTGAAGATATCTCCAGAACGGCTGAACAAGTCTGGCTGAAATTTGGCTTAGACGTAGAACATAGCCTGGAAGTACGGGACGCGCGGACGGAGTCGCGGGTGACAGATAGTGGTTTATATCTTATGTAATAGGGCACATCTGACTGGGTTTGTAATTCTATTGTTTTGCAACATATTTGTATTGTTCATTGCTGCAAATAAGTAACAATATTAGTAACGTTTTCTAATTTATTTAACATCACCCGGAAGTTGATTCGACAATGTGGTGGCTTGTTAGTTGAACGTATACAATAGGGGCGTTTAGTTGGTGTATAGGCAAATATTATGGTGCTTGCAACTAGTTTCTTATCTATATAGGCCGTGGTTTCCTCGTAGGCCCTGCGACTATGCCCAGTGAGCGGTCGTTATTTACTACTGCCTAGTGAATGCCATTTTAAAACTATTTACATTACAAAAGATATGGAATTCCAAGTTTTTTGTTGCTACAACGTTGTTAAAGCGTCCGTTTGGAATAATGATATGGCGACATAATTTGTGTGGACTGTCATATACGTTACTCTTTATTAGAATTCCTTACTGTTTTTAGTATAATGTAAATTTTTAGCTATTACCGTTTTAACAGCGAAACAATATTTACAAAGACTGGTTATGAAATGAATATATAATTTTATTGACTTTCAACTTCTTACGGCGTCTTTGTTGTAAGTCCAACATTTGTAATGAACTCGCTTATGTTTGACCAAAGTAAATAAATTTTGAAACATGGTTGACAAGACAAAAGCATCTTGCACATTGGTTTACAAACAGTTTAAATATCGGTCTGTAGAGTGTAAGGTCCGAATGAGGCAAGATAATTTTAAACTGTTTAAAAAATCCGTTTTCAATGTTATAGTATCCTTCACTACTGTTATGGCTATATAATAATTACCCTACGTTACAATAAAAACCAAATAAGAATAGTAAAAAGCTCTATACCCCCGTTCTTACCAATTCGTTGAAAATGTCGTTGCAGCTTTTTTAAAAGTAAAGGTTTACTTACAAAACGTGAATGACTGAGTCGATCCAACAACTGAACGTGCCTTTTGGAAATTTAATCACCTCATCGACGGAGTCGCCTCGCGCTGCGCCGTGAAATTGTTGCAATAAAAACTTTAATTGAATATTCCCGTCGGTCATCGTGTTGATTCAGACAAATATCAGCTGGCCTGCGAGCAAGGTCTACGACCGGACTGGGGCCTACTACTAAACAAATGTAAAATGACAATTTTCGCATCCACAAAATAATACCCTATAACAACTCCATTCTAGAAAAACATTTATTAAAAATTTTCGTATACTCAGGGTTACTTCAAATTACGAAGAAAATAATAGGTGTAGCAACATTTCAAAATCCTTGGTAGTGTTTTGGGAGTTCTTTAACAATGGTAGAGCCTACAATATATCTTTTGCATGAATGGGTGGGCTTCTCTGTCGAATGAAGGTAGGCAATGCAGCTGTAAATGCCTATGAGAAGTTGCCGCTTCGCTCATTTGGTGAATTCAAGCAATCACTTGCTCGTTTACCACCTTTTACTATTTAAAAAGTGGAATATTTTGATCGGCGTGTCTTTCATTTTAGATAATTTAATCATCAATGTATTCTAATTAGAAAGGTTTTGACGTGACATATACTATTGCCGCTGGAATTCGTATAAGCAAAAAAGAACAAAACCGACCAGCCAATGTATGCCAACTCTACGACTTGGATAACATCCAAGACGTTTGTAGTAACGTTGTCCTGTTTGTTGTTCATTGTAAACACCTGCTCCCTGCCAGATAGTCCGGTCTTATTTAACCTTTTTTTAACTTTAAATGCCGTAACTGCCCTTTATGTTTTCTAAGTATTGTTTTGTACTTTTGAATAACAACCCATAAACTTCTTGAAGTTGACGATTAAATAACAGCCTCATTACTTTTAGCAAGTTGTTTATATTATTAACTATGTTATTTATGGAATCAAACTTTCTACAAGTCGATATTGGCTTACATCGCTTATGGCCCTATCGCCTGATTCCTATTTGAAATGAACTATTCGCATTGGAGCGTTGAAAGGGGGTAATGTACTATTATTACCCTTTGTACGGTTCGTTCGTGTGGTGTGATGTGGTACCAGTCGATACTAGAGCGCTGCACGAGCACCCCACTTGTCCTACTTGCCGATCATACCCAACAAGGTCATATTCTATTATAAAATATCATTGGATAAATATAGTCGCTAGGGTCCGTCCCCACCGACGGAATTAATAGTCGGACCTATTTGTTAATGTTTAATGTGTACATTTCCTACGTTTCACCTTCATTCAAGAACGTGATACGATGCTTCACAGTTTACATTCACTGAATTGTTAGAACTTTATTCATGTATGTCTGTGAGGTGTGATATATACGAATAAAGCGTCGAATGTTGATATGATTAAAGATAAAGATGCAATTGTAGGGTCATATATGTTGGCATCTTTTCCGAATTGCCCCGTTTGCAGTATAACTAGAAACCGGGTCAGTACAGACGTTAAAGTAGGCCGCGTGAATTATTTCACAATAATGTTACACATAGTTCGCCTAATTTCCAACAAATTGTTTATTAAACGCCTCGTCAGTTGCCTAATCACATTCACTTTTGCTTCAACAGCATTAAGTAGAACGTCGACAGTACGAGGATTAACGAAACTGACCTCCTTTCTTTATAAAAAAAATTATGAAAATATTGAAAGTTACGTGTGTAAAATGAGACGTATTTTGACGTATATTCGCTTCGACTAAGCGGCGATCGTTCGATAAATAAACACGCGTGAAAGAATGCAAGCCAAGCGTTTCGAAAGCCACGTATCATCGGCGGGCTGCGTTATTCTGATACAGATTATCCGAGAAAGCGATTTAAATGCCTGCTAAATGTTATTTGACGAATAAAAATTCTTTGATATAAAATGCTTCCTTATTACGTTTACGATCCAATTTTTCCTTGCCTCTATTGATAATTAAATAATTTATGTTCTTTTCGTGAAAATTGATTATTACCAGATATTTGGTGGGAGGCCTAAAGTGAGATATCACGTGTATTTATTTTCTAACTTACAATGGAAATTTAATAAATAAAATATGTCTATTATACTAATATAAAACTTTACTGTTTGCATTGAATAGGCATCGAATATTTGTACTGTTTTTAAAAATTCTTTCACTGTTGGGAAGTACATTATCCTCGGGTGACATAGGCTTTTTACGAAAACACGTGATTTAGATGGGGGAGAAGTTAGTCTTAAACCTCAGTTGTAAGTCAAAAAGTTGCTAAAATATCACTTGATTAACAAAGGACCCTAAATCAGACACACATTTGACTTTTTAATTCATGTTTTCTATAATAACGTTCGCTGTATCTATGTTTATATATTTAAAGATCAAACATTTACATCATTCTGAAATAACCGGTTCTTTCGATAACCTATCACGAGGTGTCAAAGTTTAAACATTTATTGGTTAATAATTGTACGCTAAAATGGTCCATCGTTGAGGTTGCTGATGTGACAGGCATTGAGGCGTGGCGCAAATTTTGATAGAAACTTTAAATATTCATTTACGGCAACCGAGATCATCGCGTCAATATTTATAATTTATCGGTTCTGTAGCGCGCTGACTAACTTAACAATTGTACGAAATATATTAGTATTGTATCCTGCATTGCTCCTCGTATATTACATTTTATAGGCCATATTGTCACAATCATTATTGTTTACTTCGGTTGTATCCTTAATGAGGTCACGATCGTATCAAACCAATTTCCGTTCGTGTGCATTTCATTTGTTTATTATTGTTAATCTACATCTATTATGACTTTTGTAACATATACGACATAATTCTATAAAAATAGTTTTTTAATGAAATAAGAATGCAATGAAGAAGAAGGTATTATAGGGCACCCAAAACCGACGTGCATGAATGTAGAAGCCAGAGAGGTGTGTCAGAACCGCGGCAAATGGAGGTCCGTGGTCTCTGCCCACTTCTTATGTTTTTGTTATTGTTGTAGATTTTATTTACATACAGTTGTATATTTATTAAAATACCAAAGATTTTTTTAATACATCACCTGTATAAGTTACGTTTAGTAATAAATTAAATATTTAAATGACGAATTTAGTAACGTCATCTCTGTTCGCATTCCGTGACATACTTGTGTGTGTGTGTTTGTGTTTGTACATTGCATGACCCACGGAGGAAACATGTCGGCCTCAAAATATCAGGTTTATGTTTAGATTAGTTAAGCATCAAATATTATGATTGCTTTAAAATTTAACGGTTTCCGATAAGATTATAAACAAATTTTTATATAAAGATTGATATAGCACGCGACTTCCTTCATGAGGTACTGTCGTCCTGTTGTTTGCTGATTCAATATTCTGGTAAAAATATCGGTGGAATAATATAGTGGCAAATTGGGTTACAAACAAGAGATTCCTCAGTTGTTTAAAATGCTTTTTCTCTATTTCGAGTACCTACTTATTTTTATTTTTATTGTAACTAAAATTCTCGTATTTGTTTTACAATTTGAAAAAGTATTAAATGTTATACTATTAATCCTTATTGTGGCAAGATTTCTTTTTTGAAGAAAAGCAAAAAACTAAGTTAAAAATTATTATATAGTGATCGTATATTTTTATAAAGTTGTATGTAAGGTATACTATACAAAATGAACATAAGGGTTAAAAAATTCTTACAGCAAGCAGATAGAAAGTTCGGTAAAATTAAATTTTAAAAAAATCAATGTTTTTGATCTTGTTTCTTTTCAAAAGTATAATTTAAAAGAGTAATCATCCCTTTGTCAGAGGTCCCATCTGATGTTTGCACTTCTGTAGGGGTGCCCTTGGAGCACAAACCCTTTTCATCTTAGGTCATTGCTCTTTTTCCTTTGTCTACGTGAGACTGCTACGTGTATTGGCGTCTAAATGTCAGCAATGACATTTATACATAACCTTGGCAAGTTGACACAAACGTAAATACATGTTTTTGTTTGTATTTTAAAATAAAAAAAAGTTTCGCTTGCATCATGGTAGCATGAAAACCGAAGTTGTTACTTACGTCGTATGGAAAGTTTTAACTGCATTTTTAACTTTGTTGAAATTTCAATTGTTTCTATGATAAAATAATAATAATAAAGCCATTTATTTCTGTACAGATAAATCATATAATAAAATTTATAATGTAACTACTTTTTTTATATATTTTTTTTAACTATCTGTAGGAATCCCTGTTCGGGTAAACGCCTCCTCCAAAGATGCCCAATTTTCTCTATCTTGAGCCACGTGTGCCCAGGTAGTGCCGCATACTTTCTTTATTTCATCTTACCGTCGTGTAATCGGTCTTCCTATTCCTCTTCTTCCTTGCGGTTCCTTTCATAAAGTTGTTCTAACTGTCTGTGTATTACTTGTTTAAAATACATCTAATTAATTCAAGTACCCATAGAATTGGTGGATAATAATCGAGTTGTAACTAATTTTCGGTTTTATCTGTTTTCAAGTTATCTTGCATAGTTTCCTAAAGTAAGTACAACCTTTTGGTCAGGTGAAAGTAAAAAGCCTACATTCTAACAGAGATCATCATTTAGTAAATGTAAACCGGTATTTTGTGAGGTCATGACATTTTCGTCGGTTAATTCGTTTAACGGTTAATGCCTAACCCGTGTTACGGAGAATAGGAATAGACCTATTTTGTAATCGGATCATTGAATTCCAATAACGAAAGATGCAAAAATTTCAATGTCATCAATTTGCATTCACAGACAAACACGTTACAAAATATTCTACATAGTTCATCGTTCATATGTTGTAATCTTTAGATTCCAATGCGAAGTCATCTCGATTACGGAATTTATACGTTATTTTTGCAAATCGCTTTTTATTTGAGACAAGAAGTCGTCCTCCGTCCGCACGGCTCTTCTAGGCTCTGTTCAACATGTCCAAATTTCATAGAAATCTGTTCAGCAGTTCTACAGATACCTTCAAACAAACATCCATCTAAACATTCGCATTTGTATATTAGTAAGATAATGGTAGAAGTTATTTTATTTTGTAATAAATAGTTAATTTTTTTTAACTGAAATGGATTAACAACAATGCATATGTAATTGCGTATGTCTATGGGCAACGGTCACTTCGCTATTTTAGCGATTTCAGGTGGCCGCTCGCTCGTTTGCCACCTTATGATATAAAAAAAATTAAAAGGAATTAGAGGAAAACCTAATAAATGTAAAATTAAAAAAGAGTATTTTTTTGTCTCGATTTTGGTTGATTTCCTGTTTGTAAGTTATTTTCGACCTAACAACGCTCTATTGGAATAAATTACTAGCCTTTGTAACGTTTGTATTAATTGGTTTGCGTGCACATCCGTCCTTGCCCTTTTCATTTATAAGTACAGGTAACTAACACGCGATTGCTTATACGCGTTATTAGACAAGATTCAAATCATATCTATGACGCATATCTTTTTGTGTTATTAAGTTTAGAACGATAACAAAAAATCCCTTTGTGTGATTCATAAGCTGTGAAAATCATGTGTCCATCAAACATTTACAATTTAGTTTCCGAAGTTTCAGAAAACAAATAGTAATTTATATAATCTACTAGCTGTCGCTCGCGACTCAGTCCGCTCGGGATACTATAAATAATAGATCATCATCAGCTCACTATATGTCCCCACTGAGGGGATCGGAGCCTAGCCTACATACGGTGACGGAAAACATCGTGATGCAACCTGCACATATCTGAGAAAAAATTCAAAGATATGTGTGAAGTCAACCAACCTGCACTGGGCCAGCGTGGTTGACTAAGGTCTAGTCACCCTTAACTTAGGGTAAATAATATATAAGGGATAAAAAATACATAGTAGCCGATTCTCAGACCTACTCAATATGCTCACAAAATTTCATGAGAATCGGTCAAGCCGTTTCGGAGGAGTATGGGAACGAAAATTGTGACGCGAGAATTTTATATATAAGATAGAACTGCAAAAAATATTCTACTGTAAAAATTTATTATACTTTGCTAGTTATTATAAACCGATATTCCTAAATACGACGTCACACGTTTCGATGTTTGCTTACGCACTTAATAGGCGATAGAACTAATGGAATTACCTAATTGATTGGATTAACTCAACCATAACGCAATTTAAGCCATACAAGTATGGATTATGGATTTCTTAATCAATATGTTAACTAAATTCAATTATTCAATTATGATACTTGAGACGCAAAAATACGTAAAAACAGAACCTTGAAGCTAACAATAAATAGTTTTAATATCGGATAACTATACGTGTATAATTATGAAAGGAATACGGATTATCTTTTTATGTAAAAAAGATTCGTATGTTTATATTTATCATATAATTTTCTTTTGTTTCCAAAAGATATTTACTTTTTTATTTGATATAACTAATTATCGATGACGTAAAATTTTACCAAGTATTTATTCCAATAAAATATACCAATAGGCTAGCATATTTGGTGTGATGCCTAGCAACATAGTAAAATGCTTAACACTTACAAAACTTGCTTGTGAATTACTCGGTCAACATGACCTTGGCGCGAATAACTCGTGTGCTTAAAGCGAGTGGTCTTAAGCAACTCTCGAAGCAATGGTTATATAAAACAAAGTGTATATGATAAGGCAGCGGACACGTTTCGACCAAGCGCCTGCTGGTAATGTAATATGTGAGTGTTTGCTCGGCCCCGTCGCGTTGCGAGTGGTCGAGTGGTCTCTATCTCTCTCTGCTATCACTTGACCGTGACGCGCGGCCCGATGTCCACTTACCTAGAGATATGAAAATACAAGCCAATTTTTGTTAAACTTTTTGTAGTGACGGAGCTTTATCGACTGGTTTGTCACGGTCGAGTGTCTGTCAGATGATTTTGGAAACGGTGACGGTTTTTGTTGCTCATTAAACTTGTTTTGTTTGGTTCGAAATGCAACTGTATTTATTACGGGAGTAAATACAATATTAAATTTAAAATAAAATGAGCCTCCTATATCTTCATGTAAGTCTACTTCTTGATTAATAGAATATGTAAATAATGAGGTCTCAAAACGTCCCATCATAAAGTGACCTACTATAACATATTTTAATAATATGTAAGGGTGCCACACGTATATTGTAATTGGTCCTTTAACTGTTCGCACCTCGCTTGTAGGCAATTCAGATCGCGTTCGCTTTAATCGGCAATTCAGTGTTGCGTGACCGGCCGAGTTAGCCGCGGGCGCTTTCCAAATGTAAGCCCATTCCACGACATGAGGCTCTGCCATGCTACAATAATAGTTATACGAAAATATCATTTGTCAATTTTATATAAATTGCTGTATTCTTTATTGCAGAACCTTATGATGCTATTAGTACCGATTAACAACTTTTAGTTACTATGGGAATAATTATGATTTATATACCATGTGAATCATGTCTTTGTATTTATTACATGCAGTAGACAGATAAAGGCTGATGATGAGAATGATGCAATGTGAAAAATGTTAATTTAATGTGAATATTCTAAACATTGCATCATTATATATCAGTGACAATAAATCTATTGAAGTGATGCTAAACAAACATTTTCTGAATAACGTAACAGAGACTAGGAAGGTCTCCTGTTACATTCACTTTTGACTACCATAATTATCATAATAATACAACGTTAATAATGTATAAGTTGTAACGTTTTATCCTTGGTAGTAATTTGACTCTCGTGCGCTCTCCATTTGCAAGAGATGTTCACATAGAAACGAGAGCGATCTCGATCGATTTACGTGACAACGTTTTTATGCATTTAAGTGCATTCCATTCGCATGCGTTATCGAAGAAAGCTATTATAGTTATATTTCCAATAGAGTTGTGTCGTATTGTAACAAGGAATGTAATCTATTGTTTGCATCAAGGAAACACGCTTTAAAATAATCAAAATATATATCTCATTTGATTGAGTCATTATTTTATTGCTAACAATACTGTTATTCTAATGTATGTAGTTACTTGACATATAAAAGGTTAAAACATCATCCATTTTTTTTGTAATAAGTTTTGTTTAATAGTATTTTAATTACAAACGTTTGAAATTAATAGAGCAAGCATTAATTAAAGTTGTTGATAATTGGTGTTGTTAACCTGAACTGTTAAATAGCGTCAGTTTTGCGCAATCATGGTGTCCCAGATGACTCGTAATTAAACGATTGCTGTAATATTTTTCAAGTGCAAGGTGAACTAAGAATAATTTCTAATGTTGAAGGGCCATGGTTTGAGTAGCGTTTTCCCCACAGTATTGTTGTCGACCTTACTCAAATTTGTTTAGTGAAGTCTATGGGAGTCCCTTAGTGTTATAATTTTATAAGAGTAAGTTCTTACTTCTTACTTAAATAATTTGAAAAAACTCTTGTTTTTTCAAATTATTTTCGACATCGAAAGTATTCCGACATTTTGGAATCTCACGTCCTAATATTTTTAATCAATATACGTATTAGGCAAAGTTCACACTATTCTACAGGTACAGTGGCATCAAACAACTGCAGTTTTTATGTGATACCTATTGTGTTTCGTGTGGTCAGTAACGGTAACTGAATACCAAATGACTGGTAACCAGAGTCTAATCTTAGTCCTTAGTGATAACGGTTTACATTTGTATGGTAATTAAAGGTTTTTTTGATATGTTATAGACGTTTCTGGTATTGATTGTTCAACTCTATATAATTTTTTACTATGAATGTAAAATTGATAAAGTACCTTTTTTAAACTTTATGTCGAAGTTTTAAAATGATAGCAAAATATAAAGCCAGTATTTACAATGTAGATGGAGCGGACACGGTGGCGCTACCTTCGATTTCCTTCACCTCCGCTACGTGGCGCTATTGGAAATAGCTTTTTACGGAACGTTTGAACAGACTGTCCCTATTGAATAATCGAGTGCTCTCCAAGAGGACCTTATTGAGATGTTGAACATTTTATTGGAAGTCGCTCTATCATAATATTTTCTATCTTGAAAATAGAATGTGTTTTCGTGGACTTAAGTGATGCATCGCTTTGTCACTGTGTACCGGTTTTGTAAATTTAGGTAGTGGATGAATGGCGCACACCATTTTATTTATAGTATGTCAGTTAGTAAAAAAAGTGTTTTTAATATGTTTTAAATGTCTGACATTAACCTTAACAATTACAGATACAGTAGGAGGAGGTAGGTAGGTGTGATGGATATTCGTGATGCCGTAAAATATCCTTGGAAATAGCTATCCTAATATATGCAGATTATGGGTACGTGCGAGATAAATTACGTGACACAATATTTGAAATTCACAGAAGTTTTGATACGCTCGCGTAAAACGTAAGCAAGCATGTTGCTCTTCTTAACTTTATGTATAGAATTAATCAAGCAAAGTGCGGTGCGCGCGAAGTTGTAAGGCAACAGTTACTAAAGTTTAGTAAGTAGTATACAGATCGCTAAGATGCCAGTAAATATGTAAATGCCGGCAACAAATCACGTGGCGAAATGAACAGTATCGTTGCTTGCATAAATAACTGTAATATCAAAACTGACTACCGCAGTGAATTACCGACGGCATGCAGTGTTCGATATTACAATATTCCTTTATACGCGTAAAATTTCATCTTACTTCTTACTAATATTATAAATGCAAAAGTTTAGATGGATATATGTATGTTCTGTAGAAGGTATCTCCAAAACGGCTCCAAGGATTTCGCTGTAATTTGGTGTAGATGTCATAGTCTAGATGAACACATTGCTACTTACTATTTTTTTTAATCCCGCGCTAATAGTCGCGGACGACATCCAGTACATACATACGTATTACGTTATTCTAGCGAATTAGCAAATATTTCGGGGTTTGCAACTATGACTGCTACTATAGTTAACCAATCAACATTTTTTTATAATATAAGATGGCAAACGAACGAGCGGCCACCTGAAATCGCTGAAATAGCGAAGTGACCGTTGGCCATAGACATACGCAATTGCATATACGTTGCCTACCTTTAATCGACGAAACATACGGGGAACTGCTTTATGTAGCTTATCGTATCTCATTCTGTCTCTATGTTCTATGTTTTACCAAATTCTATTTGTCTTTGCCTTTAGGTTTACTGCACAGCTTACTTATCACAGGTACAATAAACTTTATCATTCTGACTGAGGTCCGCCCACTCGCGTGTAATTTACCTTGATACCTGCAATTTACGGTACCTTGGTATAATTATCAGACGAAATTATCCTAATGCGCAATACTCTGTAGGAAATTCTAATTATGAAGTACACGAAATACTCGGCTAATCGTTTTTTCCATTGCGCTAGAAATGACTGTTACCAAATACCGAGTGATTTGTTTGTTACGAAACAACGAGTAATTAGAATGGCCATCAAATTGCTTAATTTTGCTTTTCATATTGGAGTAGTTTAATTTTTTTAACAAAGAAATATAAAATACTAGCTGTTGTCTGCGACTACGTCTGTGTGGGACTAAAAAAACTTATTTAGTAGGTTATGTTCTACATCTGTGTCAATTCATATTTCAGACAGAGCCGTTCCGATGAATGTTCACGAATTTACTTTATTATGTTTGAATATGTATTTGATTTTCTAGAATAGTAGAAAATATTTATGGCACTCAATTTGTTGTAGAATGTCTAACGTAACATATTGTTCTATATTTTATAACCGGTTTGTATAATATAGCAATACTTTCACTTCTATGTTCTTGTAGGACATAATGACATTAAGGGCTTTTGAAGTTTTCAAACAATTGTGAATCGGTAATAATCTTTTTATCATTCATAATGCATAAGGAAGATGGATTTTTACTGTTTGTTATCTTGCTTCATATTGACCCATAAAAAGAGAAAGGGTTAGGTCACTTTAAAGATCTCTGAATACTCCAACATAACTCTTTTCTTCAAATGATTTGATATGTTCAAATACAGGAAGCTTTTCATCACAGACGTGTTACTTTGGATTTCTAAGACTAAAATCTCTGTTTAAAACATATTGTTATCTTTGTTTCGTCAAAGATAATGACAAGGATGACGATATGTTTCATACAGAGATTTAGGTCTCAGAAACCAACGGTTAGTCATTACAGTGCTGTATTGCAGTGCCGGTGTGCGGTGCGGCTCCGGTCGGATATTGCGCTCTTACGCCGTCCTCGCCGATCGCTTAACCCGTTTCCGATGTGACGCAAATGGGATGTTTGGAACATTCGCACAATATTCGGTCGCGAAAATAGATATTGAATTACTCCTATAAATTATTTAAATAGTGAAGGTGTGAACTAGTTAGTTGGTTACTATTATTTACATATATGCTTACTACAACTCCCAAGGACTTTCGTGAAATAAAATATTACCATTTTGTTCCTGACACATTTGTTTAAAAAAATAACATACACGACCTTCAATGTCTTTTTCTACAGTTCACTATTTCATAAAATTCTATCTTAATTAATAATTATTTAAAAAAATACTTTAAACCAGCACAATTCAAAAGTAATTGCGGGAATTGTTTCCAAACATTGCGGCGCGGTGGCGTTGTTCGAAATCGCTACTAACCGGATCGCGTTTTGTTTAATGTCGTTTGTCATACACGCATTGGCGTTAGTTTCTCTCATTTGTTTGCGTTTATTGTTCGACGTGGAATTTATTGTGAATTATGGCATGTTTTAAATCAAACCTTTGTTCTCTCCGCGTATTGTTTGCTTTATTTTTTTTCCTGCGAACAATAAGAGGAAGATTATCGCACGTAGAGCTATTTCAAAAATAAATTATCAGCTCGCTTATTGATAATAAAATTGCGGGTTCCTTATCGGAATTTTAATGCGTGTATAATGTATTCTATTTGTTCAGTTGAACCGATTTACGATTGAATGCTATTCAGTAGAACCTTATTCTCATTCAGTATTCATATGGGAATATGTCTTGGTGCGTCAATTTTAGTAATGCTCAGGCATCGCCGGTAGTCGGTTGGATGCCTTCGTGTTTACTTTAGTCTATTGTGTAAAAACAAACGGTATTTCACAACAATCGTATTATTGATTCGGTGTTTTTCGTGATAATGCAAAGTATGTCTAAATAAATATTTTTATAACAAGCCATGACGTTCAAAGTCGAACTATTTATTATTAATACTTGGATCACCTGTATCTTATTAAATTGATTCCACTCGCGCTTTCCAATTGTTGGACAGGCCCTATAAAAGAATCTAACGGTCCGTTAACCAAATAACTCACGTAGGTCGCGTTGTCACGTGGTGTATTGGTAAGACGATAGGTAGTTCTGGTGTAGAAAAGTGGAATGCATGCGGCATGTGGAGGTCGATATTCAGCTCACGGTCGCTCGGCCGCTGACTCCTCGGGACAGTTCAGCCCGCTACCATCGCGCGGCGCATATAGAATACTAATGCAAATTATTGTATATACCTACATTCAGACAAATGCCACGGCACGACAGCACATGGTATTGTAACATTTTTTGTCAACTCCAGAAATCGCTTCGGTGTATTCATATTTTATATAGGATCGTAAATTGCCTGGTTAGGTTAGGTTAGATAAAATAAATTGTACCTTGTTCAATTAAGTTGTTAGAAGTTGTGGTTATTTTTGCGTTTTGTTTATGTGATTAGTAATAAATCGTGCGTTGATGTTAGGTACGCGCCTTCGTACCGCTTGAATATCTGCGTTGTCTTTGCGCAGAGGTTTCGCCGCGCCTCGTCCGCGCCAGCTGCTGCACGCTCCAGTGCGGCCGCCGCTCGCCGCCCGCGCACCGCTCACGCCCCTCCTCTGGCCCCACCGCCCGCGCTGGCACCCGCGCGCCCTTGCGAAAAATCATAATGCAATTGCCAGGACGGGCGGTGTGGAACGGCTCGCCGCGTGGAACCGACCAGCACGCAACCAGTCTACACTCAAGTGCGTTCAAACTCACACGCCGTCCATCATGATGGATTAGACGTCGGGAGTGATTTCTCTTGCGGCGCTCGGCGCTCGGTCGACTGGAACCGAGCCGCGCACGGTTACCGCCGGATACCGATATCCAGTGTCGTTAACTCGCGAAGCGCGCCTGCAGAACTATCGGCTCACAGCTCCCGTTCTATCATATTTCACGAGACGTACTCTATGTTCCGCTATTGTCGCCATTTGCGGTTTTATAAACGGGTTCACCTTTTTTACGAATTCGCTGACTGAAATATTATTCACAAGTGAACCGGCATATCTAAATAACGTCAAGTTCATTAGCGCCCTTATACGTCGTAACAATCGTCCGTCAAACATAAATTATTCCTCGCGCGTCTCATATGCATCCGGCGATGTTCGCTTTCCAAGTGTTTGTTACGAAGCGATTGTTTCCTCGCAAGCAGTCGGTCGAATCGCCCGCCGCAGATTGGTAGCTCGGGCCGCGCGTTATCATTATTTCAAGTAATAAAAGTCGATGATCGAGCTAATTATCACTATTAGGTTGATAAGGTTGTTTGTGAAACTCACGGAATGTCGAATTGCGTTAGTAGTGCGATAGTCGTCGGTGCGATGGTCGATCGGAGGTGATGCTCCGTGCGAACGAGTGTAAAAGTGCTTTATTAGTATGTGGGGTGCTGCAGTGTCCAATCCTCCGCATTACCATTATGTGCAAGGACCAAATGGTGCGGGACCACAACGTGGACCGGCCGGGCCTGTATTGTCGGGGCCCGGCGTGAAACATTTGCGGCCCCAGTCCTCGTACTCGCTGCCACACGGCGCCAATGGGCCCACACGCTGGAGTTGGTCGGGAAGCAATGCTTCCTCTTTCGATCGGAGGCAAGCGAAGGTGCCGCCGCAGCCGGCGCGCCCCGCTCCCTCGCGCCCCTCACACGTTAGAAATAATTCTACATATGTAAGTAAAAGAAAACAAATGACAAACTGTTTTGTTAACAACATCACTGATTTTTTTTAAAATCCAGATTCATTACTAGAGGTGCCTAGCAATTTTAATTCATCATTTATGACTTTATCGTTTTGTTTATTATTAATATAAGTAAGATTATTACACTGTAAAATATTTACAGCTTTGTACAATTTCTAGTTTACGCAATGCGCACTTTGGATGTAATGATATTTTGTGTGGTGTCGCAAGGTGCGTAAATGGCAAAGTTTGACACGAACTTTTTCGTATGTTGCAATGAACTTTGTGCGCACGCGCCGCTTAATACAACAGTGCGGATCTTACTTATAACCTTATTCTTAAGACTTTTTTTTTACTTTAAATCAATACTTACGATATGATATAATCAAGTGTAAAATGTATATATGTATGTATGAGCACAATTTGTTCATTGTTTTGAGAGTTGTAATTTATGCAAAATAATTAACATTCTCGTTAATACAAAAATGTTGTTTTACCGCAGGGGCTATAGTTTATCATAATAGGTGTAAATGGAATGTAACGGTGTGTGGCAATGACATCGTTTTATATTATAATTGCCATTAACAATATTCTGCAATAAATAATGCAATCAAAATTAAACGTGTGTTACACCTTGGTATTGTTATTTGTGCTTCATTTACTATTTCATATTTACGACTGCTTTACACACCTTTATATTTACCATTACCTAACTAAATAAAAAAACCTAATTGAATAAAATTGATCTTAAATAAGATAAAACTTACGCTATTTAAATATTTATCCTGATAAATGGAGATACGAGTAAATGATTAAAAATATTTCAATACAGCACTCTAGGAATGTCCCATGTTTACTTATTTACGTAATGCGAATGTTTAGTGGAAATATACGGATAGCCGAGCGCATTCCGATAGTCTTTATAAGCGAGGTAGTTTTCTTTATAGGGCAGAATGTAATGAATAGTAAATGTATCTGAGGTCGATGCGTCCGCGGTGCGACTGCGACACGATACCGCGACCTAAAAACTTATAACCGCGGATACCGATTCTTGTTTTACTCTCTTCGTAATTTCCTGTTATTTGTTTGATTTGCATTTCTATAGAGTAATAAGTACTAGTATAGTCTATATAAATTCAGCTTATTAAAATGGAATTTTGCCAATGATTTTTTTTGTGAATTTGTCTCTAAGAGACATCTAATAAGATTTTAGTCTTTATACTGGTTATCATTGGAATTAGAATCAAATTTTTTTAATTAACATAATTATATTTCTCATTTCGTAAAAAGGAACAGAGAGAAGTAATAAATAAAATAAAGGATATTCGGATGTTTTTTTTTCACTGGCAAAGCTCGTTGTTTGAAGCGATGTTACGCTTTTTAATTTTTCACAAAAATATTGTAGGTGTAGTTTTTATAATAGTCCGGTAAATTCTGTGTATACGATTTGTGTGTAATCAAAAATGTACCTTTGATTATCAGTTAAATGACGTCACTGGTTTGATAAGGATTAATCATATAATTAATGTATTTCCTTTTTGATAATGCATTCCTTATTATTTGATGATTTCTATTATTTAATGATATGCTAATTTTACGTCAAATGTACAGATAAATAATATTTATTATTAAAAAATATTTCGCAAATTTCTTCAACATAATTAATTTCTTTAACATAATTAACGGTTCATTTACAATGATTAGTACCCAGACGTGCCAAACTTGTGAAAACAATTTAAACGTAAGTTAAATTTATTGTCTTTCTTCAACAATATTATCACGTAACTTTTTAATCTGATAAATTAACTTTTCGAATAAATTTGAACAAACTCAAATATTTCTTATGATGTTAATATAAAAGTTTAGATTGAGTCGTTTAAATGGACTTAATGTTTAAGGGATTTATTTAATGCTTTTTATTTACGACCAAGTTTCTTAAATGTTTAATTTATTTCTTTTTTGTTTGTAAAATTTCAAAGTTTTAATCTGAAATATACGTAGCTCTCTTTATTTCCAATATTGAAAAAAAAAACAACTAAACTAATTAAACTGGTTTTGCCCTATCACTGGATATAACTTTTATGTTCCTTCTTTGCCTTGTATGGTAACGTTATGATTAAAAGTTTTAAGTGAACGGTGGTGCAATAAAACGCAATGGCCTCTATCCCTCGCACTGAAATTTTAAGCGATTTTTATTTTTAAGCGCCCTGTCCGTAAAATTGGCCGGACCAACCGATTAAACGTTTTGTTTACGACATTACCGTTTTAATCATTCCTAGCCACTGATTTTTTATTAGGTCGGTACCGCGTCTTAAATGTTTTACACCTTATTTTCTTCATTCATTCTTTCTACACGTTCATTTTACCGTTCTCCGCTATTGTCTTACTTGATTACTATTAGTCACAACATCCTCTGTCGAGCGACGCTTTTCTCTGCCCGTAATAATAAAATTTACCATTCAAGGCGTGTTCTTTTAGACATTATTAATTAGAATTCTTTAGCGCGAATGGCCCTTTTGTTACGAAGTCAAGTGTCAGATTGATTAGTGAGGGGACATAAACGTTAACATTTTAATAAGATTAGTGTTGCGCCGATATACCGGTACAGTGTCGGATTTTCTTCCTAACTGTACCTATTTTGTACCCTTTATTTATTATCTGTATAAATAATAACTACTTAATTATAATCTAACGTAACGATAGCATTTACCATTCTTTTAAAACTTCTGAAAATATAGTTTTAAAGATCTATTCTCAGTCAGTTTGTATGAAAAAATGTGAGAGTGATTAGTATACCACAAAAACAACCCGCGTCATATTTCAAGTGACATTGTCGGTAAAAGTCAAGGCTCCATATGTATGAGATGAGTCCGAACGTTTTGCGACGTGACGAGTATACATAAAGCTATTCATTTATTGTGAAAACGTCAGCGTTGTTGCGGCGCTTGAGGCGTGAAACATCAGGCTCTGTGTCATTCAAATTTACCAAATTTTGTTGAGGAATTGTTTAAAGGTTCGTCATCGGCTGTATGGAAATTATCACCTCCGACAGTCTGTGATAGGAGTGAATTTATGTAAAACTAGATAAACCGGTTACAAGGTACGATTTGACAACGATTTATGTCGATTTCGATTTGCGATTTGAACAAAGTATTACGACTTCTATTGGCATTCCTTCGTCTTTGATATTGGTTATCAACCCTCTACTTTACTACTGAAATTACTCAAATTTTTGGCGTTTTCTTTATCGGGCCAAGTAATTATACAACTAAAAGTAGTATCCATAAACTAAGTTATCCGTTTTAATAAGTTACCTCGAGACAAGTTTTTTTTAATTTTTCTGTCACTTATTTACCGCAACTTGTTCTATGTTATAAAGTATTAGAAGCAAAATGTTACTCAAATGTATTTTCGACTTATTTCTATTTAAATAGCGTTTTGTATTACAAAAATACTTAAAATAAGCACTTCCTAACGTTATCAGGTTTCTTTGACACAGACAAAGCTGATAAAATGTTTGTACAAATTTTGGAACATGATAATATTTAGTAAATATTCAGATGCTTCACTTATCTAGTTTATATATAAAATTCTATTTTCAAACTAGCTTTTGCCGGCGATTTCGTTTGTGCGTAATTAAAAATGTTTAAAAGTATCGCATGAGTTACTCGAGACCATGTTTTTATATATGTGCCTTTCAACAAAATGAGTTGAACCGTTGCGGATTTATCGAGTAATCAAAGGTTTTTATAGGAACCGTACATATTTCCTGGAACATAAGTAGCTTACATGTTCTTAACCAAATTTCATAGAATTTTGTTTCGCCGTTCTGGAGATACGTAATAACAAACATCCATCCATGTAAAATTTGCCATTTATAATTTTAGTAAGATATAAATTTTATCTATTCTAAGTATGTAGGATATTATCGTAAATATTTTCCAGCTGTGCTCTAATATCCTATTTTATCGAATTCCTATGTGATTAGGGGTTTAACTATCATAAAGTTATACTTTTGTTATTCACCTTACTAAAGCTTAAAGGTATTAAAATTATCTTATATTTAAAAAGGTACTGATTTAATCAGAATTATATATTATTCGAGTCTTCAATAACAAAAATCAGCAATCTGTAACGTATTTTTAATAGTAATATAGAGATAAAACCGCCCTTTAACTATGATTGCATTCGAATTGATTGTTTATGGACTTTTGCTGAAAAAGTTGACGCGACTACTGAAATTCTTAGAGGGTTAAAAAAATCAGGTCATGAAAACACTATGCAAAATATTACAACAAAAATAGCATTGATATTGGCTTATTAAAATTTATTCCAGTTAATTTTACATAATATAGTAATAATTAATATATGATTTTTTTGTTGACAGAAGGTCGACCCTGAGCTGATCTTCACGAAACAAGAGAAGATCGGCAAGGGTTCCTTCGGCGAGGTGTTCAAAGGCGTCGACAATAGGACACAACAAGTTGTCGCTATCAAGATCATCGACCTCGAAGAAGCTGAAGATGAAATCGAGGATATACAGCAGGAGATCATGGTGCTGTCACAATGTGACAGTCCATACGTCACAAAATATTATGGATCATACTTAAAGGTAAGTCATTATATTAAAGTATTAGGATGAAAATCCGACACTGTGCCAGTGTACTAGCACAACACTAGCCTTACTAAAATGACGACGTTTATGTCCCCTCACTACTCAGTAATCATTTTGACATTTGACTTGGTAATGAAAGCGCGCCATTCGCGCCAAAGTTTTCTAATTAATAATGTCTAAAAAAAGTATAGCCATTTGTCGCATATTAAAAAGTATACGCTACTTAGGGTTAAGAATTCAAAAATATAAGCTTATGCTGTGTACATTCGTTGCCGAAATATAAATAAATCATCATCCTAGATGGTATAACATTGCTAAATTGGATTGATAGAAATGTAAACAAGGAAGCCATGATCTTGTCTTTGTCCTTCCTATCAAAAATACATCATTCAACCACTGACAGGTTACATCTGCACTGGTAGTTAAATTGCGGGCACATTATGAAGTATTTTCCTATCGGGGAAGGCCCGCCTATGTAACGGCCATCAATCATTGTCTGAAGCCGGCACTGCGGCTGTCTATCGCCGAACCATTTTGGAGATGAGTACCGTATATAACGTTCATTCACGTCCAGTAACATTACCACTCAAGAACAATCAGTACTGAAATGTTACGAAATAATTAGACGTTATTTAACGTTGTTATTATTGATTTTAAACATCTCAATATGTAACGACTTCTAAGAAAAATACAGTACTGTTTTCACTGTTTTTACCCCACCTTAAATTATTCGACATTATTTCATATCCTCCGCAACGTGACGTACGGAATTCCATCGCCATTTCGCAGTGTTATTGCCCGCAACCGAGTTGGAATATCGGAAAGTGTCAACACAATAAAACGTTAGACTGTTATTGCCGACAATTTGCTGAAATTGGCGTTGTCTCTTTTGTAATTGCACAAAGATAATGTTTGGGCAATTTGAATAGTAGATTAAATTTTTATTGGCACATTTATAACCACTAAAATAGTTCACGTATTGAACAGATATGAAACGGTTATTAATAATAGAAGATAACGAAACGGCTGTTATCGAGATTTATTGCATCGATTGCTATAATAATTTAAGTTCTATTTTGGTTGTCTAAAGTAGGCACGTCCAATGTATCATGTGTTGCGTTTTCGTGCACCACCAGGGCGCACTAACAACTTTGCCGTCACGAAGAAGTAAGGTCAAAACAAGGCATAGCGACCGGTTTATTATATTCAGAAGCGTATGAACTCTCACGAAATCTGGGACACGGTTTCACAAACGTATCCGTTGTGGCTGATTCACGCTAGGATAAAGTCTCTACAGCTTTGGAAGGACATTCTATTAATCACCAGCTCAATGCCACACTTAGCTAACGCTAATGTGGGCGTCGCCTTAAATGGTCCCGAGAACAATAGCTTATTGATTGTTGTGTAAATTATATTAGGCGCAGCTTATTGTTAATTATCTTATTGAAATATGTGTTTATAAATAAGCTTCTTTATGACTCGTATATATATTAGAGATTTTTTTTAATAAAATATCAGCAGATTTTTATGTAAATTTACTAATATTTCTTTTACCATTCCAAATAAGCTCGAAGCTTGTACTAGGATATGGTTTATGACAATAGTCGAATGGCGGGATTCGAACCCCCGAACTCGTGATCGGAAATCCGTACCCTTAACCATTATTGATGCCTTGATTGTCTTTCATCACTTAGAATTACGAGAGATTTTAAAATGAGACATATAGACGTGCAGAGGTATGTGTCTATTAAAATGTTCCAATACAAATTTGATGGTTAATTTTATATTTATCGTTTATGGATAATGCACAAAGCTGATATCCCGGATCGTTCGCGTTCGCATAGTTGACGATCGACATCCATTTTCATATCATTATAAAGTTTAAAAAAATTAAATGACGTGTCACCACGGCGTCTTCCCTCCAAAATGAAGAGCGGGTGGTGGAATCGTGTTCCATATTGAACAATAACGTCACCGCTCTCCGCCGCTGCCGACTCTCAATCGATATCTGCATTTTTATTGTTCCCTCAGTCTCGGTTTATTATTAATGGTTGCCTTTTATTTGCGCAATAAACGGAGAAAGTACTATCAAAAAATCTTTTATGTTCATTCGTTGGCGGTTTAATTAAATTAAACGATTTGATTTCAAATTAATGTTTTTTTTATTGAAGTAAAAGGTTTATTAGAATTTCAATAAATGTTATTAAAAATTATAAGTGCCAGAGAAAAGTATGTTGCTCAAAACATAAGCTTTTCTTTCTGTTACTAAAGGGGACAAGTTATAGAAGAGATAAAGCGAGAATTTTTTACGTTAATTTTTTTTACTATAAATAATTAACGCACTACGAATAAATAATTGGCGGATGTAAGTATTTTTATATAATTTACGTATGCAATACGTTCACTTTTCGTTATTTTTGATGTGTTTGCATTATAAGGAAGCGTCTTACGGTGCAATAGGTTTTGACGTGTTGCATTTGTCTGTCGGCGAGCCGCGTCGGCGCTGCGGTATCGCAATCTTGACACACTTTCGAATGTTGTTGTTATGCGTACCTTGCAAAACACGATGCAATGCAAACCAACGGCATCTTACAGACAACCCCTTCAAAATGGTACTGAGCAATGCATTATTATATTTGTCTGTATCTCAAATTATAAATGTGAATGTTTGGATGATTGGATGGATGGATGTTTGTTAGAAGATCTCCTGAACGGATGCATGAATCTCGCTGATACCTGACATAGATGTGGAACATAGTCTGGAAGAATACATGAGAACTAAATAAGTTTTTTGTTTAATTTCTCGCGGATGATTTTAATGAAAAAAAAAAACAGTGGGAAATCTATCCACAGTACGCCAATGATATATGGACAGAAATTTATTAGAGTACTGCGAAACAAAAGATGTGATTACTGTTTTGTTTTACACTTTTAAATATTAACCACATGTGCACTCAGTCTACTACGGTTGCACTTACTACAATTAGTCACCGGCCACATTCACACGGTCGTAGGTGACCGAGTTGCTGAGTCGTCGGAGCTAATCGCGCTTCATTTGCATATACACCAAACAACGTGGCGTGAAAGGTGTTGACGTTTATTACTTGTGAATAATATACTCTTGTTTTTGGCCACTACAGTATGTATTTACTTGTAAGCATGAGCTTAGAAAGAATAAAGGCGTAGAAAGAAAAAAGAATGTTGTGCAGGATATACAATATTTTTTTTTTTACTATTTCATAGAAGTAAATTATAGATCTGTATAGTTAGGGTTCTTTGTCTTATTTTACGTAAATGCGGTCTTCATTGAAGGAGCGCAGGTCGTCATTGACGTCAGCGCTATGAATGGATTCAAATGTGACGCGAATAAACTGCTACCTGCTTTACTTGTGGTGTTACCACGCTTGTGACGAAATGGGGACGTACTTTTTTTATTTAATTCACATAAACAACGCTTATTAGTCTGATTTATAGTGTAACAGATTACGTTTTAAACATATTTCCTATTTATTGTTTTTGGATAACGTTGATATATTATATCTAAGTAAACATACTTGTATAACATAACATATAGGAATTACACGATTAATAAATAACGCATAACTTTAAAAATATTTAACCTGATGAATTTATTTAGATTAATTATGTCCTTAATAAAACAGAATGTTTGGATATCCTCGGTGAATTTTAGCAGGTAAAAATATCAAAGGCGGATGTCGGGACGGCCATGAGAGGTGAAGGACGCCGATGACTCACTGTTTTGTTTCGAGGGGGAAATGCCAAAAAGACATCGAATAAAGCTCGAATTAGTATAAAAATGTTTAATACTGCCCAACCTATTGAAAGCATAATGTTAGCAAATCTATTGGTTTCAAGAAATTTTATTTATCGTGGAAGAGAAATAACATTTAACGTTAGAATGTTTACCTGTCTCGTTTTCTTTGTTCTTTATATTTTGGGTTTTTCCATTGATCAAAAGACCTGAAATGATTTGTTACATCCTAAAATCTATTTAATGGAACACAAAAACATTTGATATCTTTTGACATCAAAGCGAAATCACTCTTTACCCGTATACTTTGGGGTTTTATTTTTAGTAGGATAGAAGTAACAGCCACTGGGCTCGTACGATGACTATAAAGTTCGCTAGGTTGATAGCTATAAACACATTATAGCTACCTTGACCCCGACAGCCCGTGGTGTCAAGGCTCGGTCTGTCCTAGTGGGGTTTTCACGAGTCCATTACACAAAAGGTGGCCCTTGAAGCGTCGTCGCCAAATAGCCAATTGTCTCGCAACGGGGGCCGGCTAAATTAGCTTTTGCTGTCTCCACAATATTAAGGGCAATGAAGCCATTCAGTTTTATTTTGTTACTCGGAGCATTGACATTCCATTTGCTATGTGAAAGTCAAAGTAGATTATTTATATATATTTTAGTACAAACTTTATGAATTAAAGCTATGTTACTACTATTTAGTTGCGTACTTTTAGGGTTCCGTACCTAAAAGGAAAAAAACGGAACCCTTATAGGATCACTTTTTTGTCCGTCCGTCTGTCAAGACTAAGTTCTTTCCGTTATCATATTTGATTGTTCCTAACACGCAATGCGAATTTTTTTCCACGATTGTTGTTCCGTTAACCTCGGGCTAGTGAAGGCGACGCTTGAATCCTCTTTCTTAGCAGTAATACTTTAGTAGTAATAACTAAAATATTAATGGATTGATCACAAAATCAGTAAAGTTTTGAATTAGACTTGGCTCAAATCACTGTTATTAAGAATTTACATTTTAAAACGTATTGTGTTATTAGTTGTAATCTATTGTAATTAAAAGACTGGGCAAAACCATTTCTATTTGAAGGAAAATTGATTACTTGTGTTTAAACTCAGACGTTTGTTAAACATCTGCATAAATGAATATTAGTTGTTATTGTTTAAATTTAACAAAGTTCTGTATAAGTTTAGGTCTGGCGTTGAATTCTATTTTGGCGCTGAGTACTGCATTGCGGGCCTAGCGTGGAGGAAGACAGGGGGCGCGGCCTCTAAATTGGAAGGTCAAGTTCCGAAAGTTTGGAGTCCGCATTATTGGAATTTGCTTCAAGCCCGTCAAATTCTCGCTCTCATTTGATAAGAAATGCCAAAATACGGAGTATTGGGAAAATCTTTAAACTTGAGTTTTAAACTTTAAATACTTAGAGTTTTGATTGATTCTTAAATTGAAGTTCAAGTTGTTGATAAACAGGTTGACATTCTGAAACTGTTGGCGTTTCGTAACTTATAATCACATTCTGCTTCTTACTCGATCCGTTGACGGCTACAAGCGGTTCCCTGAGATTAATGGAGTTTCTAATTTGCAGCAATTCAAATGGAAGCTTTAATTAATATGCCTTGTCGAAGGAAATATATTTAACAAGGGTTTCTCTACTAATTCTACGTATCCTTTTGAACTACATTTAGAATATTTTACGCTTACAATGTGGATTTTATAATATTTCTATTTCGTATCATTTTTTAACATAAATGTTCTGGAATTTTCTATTTATCGAAATAGCTAATTCTCGTAATCATCAAGATGAAAATATCTTCTTGTTTTTAAAGGCACATGTCTCACAAAAACTGCTTATGTAGTGCCACGATCAGTTTTACTGTAGCAAGTATTCGTAACAACATAAACTGTTAGCCGGCGCCGGGTAATCCTCGAATTATTCTCAAATACAGACTGGACTTAGAGTAAATGAATGCTAACGACCCGGCTCCCGTCTGGCGAGCTCGACTCAGGTCTAGACGTCGACAGAGCGGCCGCAAACAAAGTCCCATTTAAAGCTCTTATTACAACCCTGTTTATTCTTCTTAAACACATAAAATATTTCTTATTGAATGAATAAATCTTGTCTAATATTAAAATGTTTATTACATTCTATTAATTAATTAAATATTTTCCTTCTCATTACTTTTAAAACACAATGTTCTAAGAATTATGTGATCGGTTGCGTTTAAATGGTATTTTTATTATTTTTTTTAATGCGAGATAATTATTAAAATGTTGTAATTTACTGATAGCTCTTGGATTTGAATATGTATTTAGTTAGAAGAAAACATTTATGCTAATTTATACATTACTAATGTATGTTAATATTAACAAGTAGGTACTCAATACTCTAATGTTATTTTTATTCACGACAAAATCCAGTTAAATAACGTATGCAGAAAAAACAACATCGTTGAAACACATTGATCGTAAAACGGTACATTTTATGTTTATTACTGATTTCTTTAACAGTAAAACGGGACTAAACAGGTTCTATGTGATATCAGGATATCATATTCCGCTTGTGGTCTGATTATTTCTATACAACGCTCTTTAGATTTACAATGTCACTGTGACACGCTCTGATAAATGATCCGGCTAACAATAACATGCAAAACACTTTATGAATAAACATGAATCTGATTTCAAATTAAAATCTAAATGCATAATATGTTTTTAGAAATTTTACTAACACTGGCAAGATCAGGAAATAAATATTTTAAGCGTTCTAATTTTGAGTAACATTGGATTTTAAAAAGTAAAGATAGCTTAAAAGTCGTGGGAGAAAATTGCATGATTACGTTGCGATGTTTGATGCAGTGTATGATTGATGCGCTTTGGAATATTCAGACGGGAACGGCTCGGGGCGTTTAGTAAAATTATCGGATAAACAGCGCTCTGCCATCGGACGTGTACGCGCCCCGAAGGTATTCAGAAATGATTCGCGTGCTAGAGTCCAAGGTAGAGTTTAAGGTTCAAATAATTGTAAAATCATTCTGCTACCCTTGTCACCTATCTTATGAATAAATGTTTTAATTATATATACCTACAGGGTTGCTTTTCACGTGTATTTAGAAATGCCAGTTCTATAAATGTTAGCTTCTATAACTTGATGTGACAGATATATTTAGGTAAAAAATATATTTGCTTCATATGGACCCAAATCGCTATACATTTTTGTCATAAGCTGCAAAACATTCTGATTTTATTTTAGTAGCCAACTGAGACGCACCGTATAAGTGACGGTCATACTTTATTCCATTTTATGGTTTGTCCGTGAGTGATAATATTGTTATGGGCATAAAGAAGAAAGTGGTCGTTTGCGTGTAACGCAATAGCACACGATGATACTTGATTTTCGATTAAACGCCTGCGGCTTCGACGAAGCCTTATCCCTGTTCTAATCTCGCCACGGTGTAAGTATTTCACTCCTCTTTAAACCGTGGTAGGCAACGAACTAAGGAATATCTGAATTTTACCAGCTTTGCGTTAGATTCTATCCTCGCCGGTGCGCTGTCGGCTAATCTCATTAAGGGGCGTAGCGTCGGGGCTTCCTTAATAACTTAAACGCTACGGTCACTAATTCCGGACCCCGACGACCTGCCGACTAACCGAATTGAATATTTAACTTAATGTTTACTGCATTAAGGAGTTGCTTTCGCCTTTATTTTGTACATAAAACTATTTTCTTTGTGGTTATGGCTTTTATTGTCTTTGGGATTGCTAATCGTGTTATTATCGTAATAATTAAAATAATTGAGAATCCACATTACGTAGTCATCTGGATAAATGAGGCTTTATTACTTTTTTATATGTGCACTTTTCTTTTTATTTGTTTACAAACATTTAATTGGCGCGTTTCTTTTGTGCTAGCTATGTTATAAACTTTTTAAAGAAGGATATTGATAGATAACATGTTCATTTGAAACCGTTACAAAATGACTATGTAATTTTGAGTCATTTTTTCTTTCTTCCGATCCATAATAAGTACGCCGTGCACGCTTCGAGCGATTCAATTATCTATACGTTACATGTCAATGTTCCATGTATGAGCTTTCTACAACCGCTCAAGTTTATTCGTTAGTTACAAAGGTCATCGCAGTCATTGCTTTTAATTGAATAAGCCCCGAATTCCACTGTATTTGGAATATAATTTATAGCGCAACTATTGCCGCTTTATAATGGTTATGGTCAATTTACACGTAGCCATTGTTGAGACTAAGGTTATCGACTTCCCTGACTATGTTATGCGACGTAACCTCGCTATGGGTCGATATCCTTTTGCGATCTTGTTGTAAATTAAACATTGAACATGAATACTTCATTACTAGTTACGAAGATATTTCTGAACTTATCATCTCCCTGGCCCTATCTTACGTTGAGTCGGTGTACAAGGTTTTATAAACATTAGTTTTGAATTCATTTTTTACAGCCGGCCGCCTGCGTGTCGCTAAACTTACTTAGGAGGAATATATAATATTTTTTAAGAAATAAAAAATAATTAAATATTTATAGATAAATACTAATTAGTTCTAAAAATACACCAATAACAAACATAAGCAATTAAAACATTATAAATAGAACAAAACTTTAAGTTTTTGTTGATAGGTCCTGATCATATATTTCAGTGGTACCGCTATTATTTACCATACCTATATTCTTTATAATTGTATATTGGTCTTTCAAATCTTTATTATTAATCATTTGGAATGCCAAGTGGCATTGATTCGTCTGAACTATGATGAACTAATACGCCGGTCGATTACAATGTATTAGATCCACGCGCGAAGAGAACCGGATTTGCGCGCGTTCGTAATGGCACAAGCCGATGTAATCCCACCTGTTGCTGGTACTAGTTTTTACAGCTACAACTGTAACTTTTATGTGTATGTATTATCTCACGACGGTTGCAACCAGTTCATTATAAGAAATGTATTAGTCGTTTTTAATTTCGTTCAATGTCTATTGACGATTGAGGTTTGATTGCTTCGGCAAATGTTAAGACATTATCCTCGCTTATTTCGTTTCCGTTTACTCAGGCTCATTGGGCAGGTGATTGAAAGACGACGGGCGTTCGCTCGCACGGAAACCGTAGATAAATTCAGCGTTATCCGATCGCAGCTGAGTGTCCGTCTGGAAAATTGGAATCGGTCCCGCTCCTTCGTCTATAAGACTTTCCTCGTAGTTGGTTAAGTTTGTCGTTCGCTTTGAACAGCGTGTATTCAAAGGCATGATTTATAAATCGTATTAAGGAATTTCTTGAAAAATTTCTAGCTGAAAGATTGAATTGGCAAGACTTTTCCAATTTCTTACATTGAATAGTAAGTACTTTTAAAGTTTGGAAATGTAGTCACGGTGCACGTCGTTTCTAGGTCGACACGAAAACGTCGTTAATGCGGCGCGGGAAGCAATTAGGCCGAGCCAATAAAACTTCGCCATTAGCGGACACGACCCGTGTTTCTCTGTGCTCTATGCACAATGCTAATATAGTTTTATTTTATGCAATTACGAATACCTCTCGAATACAACAGAATGAACTGAAAGTGTAATGTAGTTATTTACCTTAGATAAATATAAAATTCGACTCCATTTTAGGTTAGGTACTTTCGCCTATTGAGCTCAAAACTCGGACATTCCATTGATTTTGTATCGTGAAACAAAATGAGCGAAATAAGGCATTCTCATTTGTCATCTTGGGATGTGTGAGAAATGATCATGAGATCAATTAGATTATGAGTTAATGCAAACAAAACATATTATTGATTCTTGACGCTTTCATCATCGTATTAGCTTTAATTAGTTTATCGGTGCGTAAATTGTTTAGTTTAAATTTGTTAGTACCGTTCTGTTACGATTTGCCTGCGCAGAACCGGTGCGCGGCGCCGATGTCAGAGCTAAGTGCCGTCGCACTCGACGTATCGTACAAAGGCCGCTCTCTCCGCTTTGTTCCGCCTCTTTGTTTGACTTGACGAAGGCACAGTAAAAAACATCCGACTCGAATGCCGGCGACCTCCTCGCCTGATCTCTCGGATCAAAGAGAACAAGCCTTTTATTGGCCGTTTCCAGCTTTAACTAGACGTAGTCGTAAGTGAATTGCTCTAATATGTGACGTGGAGTTAACGGTTAAAAATTTGTACTTACCAATATATAACCATCAGATTTACAATTTCTTTGCTAAGCAACAGTTATACTATGACTGACAAGAACAAACACCTGTTTTCCGATTAAAAGAATATGTAATTATTCACGAAATAATTATGTCAGGTCGATATGACAATAAATTATATTACAGCAATGGAAACACAAACTAGTAAAATAAGAGAAGTGAGGCTAAAATTAAAAAAAAAAACATTTTCTCAATGTATATCGGAGTCTTATTAAAAATTTCACAAAATGTAATATACGTATTTTAGGCGTGAAGTGAGACTGAAGGGTCGTGCGTAGAGGCGTTTATGAAGCGTCAACTTGCGGAAATGATCCATTGTCCCATCTCACATCGCCAGCTGCGTATGGGGTCCGATATTTGCGACATCATGTGTGGATCAAGTGTCGCTTTATTAAGTGCGCCGTACGTAGGTAGTTTTATTACTTCCCATTTACACTCGTTATCCGTAAAATGTGACGGTTTTTTGACAGGAAATTATTCTGAATGACACTATGAATTGGAGCTACAATTTGTTTTGTCGTTTTGTATTAGAATATTATTATATGAAATCATCATCGACTATTTCACTCGTTTATGGAACTTCCCGTAATTGAAGCCCCCATACATACTTCTTCCTAAATTTGTTAGGTTAATATCGCTATTGTTGTAATTAGACGTAGTTACATGTATGGTAATCAATGTTTGTATGTTCCGTCACCCATTAAATTAATGTTTTCTTCTAACTAATACATTGTATAACAATAGCGCTTGAATTCATTCGGTAATAATAATCAATCGTTACCCACTTCCGTCTCACGTAAACAGAACCGAACCCCGTGAGACAATGTTAGCGTTTGCTTACATGATGTAGGCGGTGTTTATAAACAAAAGTTCATTACACATCAACAAACATCTGCTTCCTAGAACGAAAGAGAAAGCTAACTAAAACTGTAATCGTTATAAGGCTATTTCGTATATTAGATATGTCATAATATGTTACCATAATTTCTAAAGCGAAAAAACAGTTATTATATCTATGTAGTGATCGTTGTGTTTGCTTTTGTATCCGTTTTATTAAATAGCCAATAAATTCATCAATTGAAGCTTCCGTTTAAAAGGAGTCGAGACAAGTCTTCGAGCGATCGTGCGAAATGTATAACAAAATTGACCTTTGTATAGGAGAAAGTTGACACCGGGTTGTAATAATTTCATGAGGGTCTGAAATATACCATGTTGTGTGTTGCACTGTGTGAGGTCGTCGACCGTGCGTCGCGGCTGACCGGCGTCGGCGTCGCGATCTGATTGCGAGGCCAATAGGCGATTTGCATGCGTCTGCGCACCCTGACTTCAGTTAATTACAGTTCTCTGAACGCTATGTATACGTTAAATGTTCAAGCAAAATGATAGACAAAAACCGCTTGATAATTCTTAATTATTATAAGTTCTATCTTGACCTCACATAAAAATCAACTCTGGTTATTACGCTTAGAAACTTGCACTACATTTAAAAATTAAGAGAAATGCCGTTGTGTTGGAAACTTAATTTTTTTTTTGCCAAATTTACTCGGAATTGATCAAATTCCATAAATTTAACTTCTCAAAGTATATCGTTAATTATTTCCGTAGAAATAATTATTTTGAACTCCGATTAAAACCTACCATGTGTTAGCATCACCATTCGACAATATTCAGTTTAAGGTTTCAGGAAAAAGTTTGTATGGATTCAATGAATCACGGAGTTTTATCCGGTTTGCTGGTCAGTAAATACAGTACAGTTTGTTTGGGCATTTTTTTTTGTTCCAGTACAACGTATTGTAAGTTAGTGAATACAACTCGTTACAGATAAAAATTTACTATTCAATGCTGTCCACTAGAGACTAGAATATTCTATTGCTGAATGTTTTATATCGTTGTGCATGTTTTGTACGAGGACAGAGCAGTAGCCAGCACAGTACTGGTATTGTTTGAACGTAAACTTACCTCCAAAACAATTGTGTCGGTGTTGGACCCTCGTGTGAAACTAGCATTATATAGTTACTCGCTGAAATTAGAAACTACATATTGTCTATGCATATGATATTGCGCTCCGGTGCTTCATAGAATAATAAAACTCTATTAGATAGACGGAGCACTTCACACTGTGACGTTGGTCTGCAGAACAATAATTAATTTTAGTTGAAACGTCGCACACGTCGAAGACAAATTGAAGTGATCGACCGATTCATGGAATTGAATTTGCTCCGAACGTAAGCGTGTCTTTCTTATACCAAGACTGTATGTAGAAGGAAAACTTTCAATGTTTGGGACTATCTGACTATCTGAGTTGTGTCCAACTATAGGAAAATAGTGTGTCTGGAACTCTAAAAGAAAATTCTTAATGGGTGTAAATGAAATTAAAGTTTTACTTTTAAAATGATTACAAGGAAAGACGTTGACGTATTGTAACCACTGATTAGGGGCGCTTGAATCTTTCGGTATAACAATATATGTTTTATTGTTCCTTACCATGTTCACACTGTCGCCAGGAGTATGTTGAATAAAATTTGAACATTTTATGCTAAAAACCTGATTTTAAAACCTTGCTGGTATAAATGTAAGATAACTTTTCACTTAGTTGGGAATATTTCCTTATCTGTTATAAAAGTGCTAAGAAGTTTTACGTCGTCGTTGTTTCTCAACTACTTGCCTTTAGGAAATTCTTAGAGACATCGTCTCTTCTTTTAAACGAGAACTTTTACAACTGCGTTTCCACTTGTGTTTGTGCATTTAAATATTGATATTTTAACATAATTGTAATTCACAATTTTACAGAAATAAATAAAGACTTTGATTTTTAGTATAAAAGTAAAAAAAAACAACAAGATAAATTAAAACTTTTTAATACTATCTTGCGTATTTTCGCTTCGTTTCGCAGCCGCGATAGTAAATCATCTCGTTTAATTTCCTTATGCATTTCCGTATCTGCAGAAATGTAAAGCCAGAATACCACAGCAGGCGGCGCTAGCGTAGCGGTAAGTGTCACTGTTAATTTACGGCGGCCGATAGTTTCAGCGCGCCGGCCGAAAAGCTTTTATCTCTATAGAATAAAGTTGCCGACAGCTTACAACGAGATGTAACTTATTGCGTCTGAAACTTTTCTTTTATAGCGATAAATTGATTTACTGTTTTAGAATTGGGTTACTATGTTATTTAAATTAGCGATTGTAAAAGAGTGTTTTTAAGAGAGAAGGTTCTCCTGCAGTAGCAAAGATGGATTATAAGATCGGTCAATCTATATAAGACGAATACATAGTTGTTTACTTAATAGACTAAATACAAGGATTTGGGCGCTAGAAATACATTAAAAGTTGGAATTAATATTTAACAAATATATATATATATATATATATGCATCAACCTCAAATATAATATAGTGAAAGAAAGAAAAGATTACCCTTTTGATAAATAGGTGACCCACCGGCTGCGCCGTTTAAATAATCTGTGAAGATAAAAATGGGTTCAGAATTAAATTGTATTTATTTGGGGTCATACGGTGATGAAAGTTTATAGTTTTAACAACATTAAAAACATATAATTTATTGAAATTCGTTACGTAATAAAACGTAAATTGTGCGGGCGACGACGCGATCTTTTATTTTGTAATCATTTTGATGAATTTTCAATCGCACACTTATGGCATAGTGATGTTAGTATAAGGTCATAATGATGTCATTTGAAGATTTTCCATGTGACTTAACGTTTTTATCTATGTATATTATATTACCACATACATAATGGATTTACAAGTTAACGGATAACGTAATGTATGAACGTGTAGCCTAACCATTGATTTCCATTGCCGGAACATTTGTACATAAAGCATAGATAATGTAACTTTTTTTTCCAAGGGTATGAGAGGGGTAACAATTTGTACTTGTACAATTTCAACATTGGAAATCCACGGTTACAAACTCTGTCGATTAGGCCAATATTGATTCAGTTAATTGAACATTAATCACCCTGTTCACAAAATTGTTCGACGGAAAATTTAACGCTCAGCTTACCGATTAGTTAATTTAAGCCTATTTTGGCCGCCTAATTAGTCCGATGAGAAACATGCTCGTGTTGTTCATGGGACTAATCATGCTCATGTTCGGTGCTTTGCGGATATTTTAAAAATCTTTTTAATGGCTTTCACGGTAACCGATAAAATATGGTCTTTAAAGTGTATGTTTTTTTTTAAAAACGGCCAGCATTCTTTCAATGTGTCCTTACATTTTTTGCAAAGGTTGGCAACACCGAACTGTGTGAATACAATAAAATAGCATTTCGTTAAGTTTCCTTAACACTTATCTTCCTCATGGACATGTCTTTTCCATTAGTTCGAGTTGATTGAATGTTATGAAAAACCGATGAAAATTGTAATAACGCCAAATTGATATCGGATCATATCACGCGAGTAAATAGCCGATTGAATTATTTCTTTATTTTTAGCTGTGCTGGATATTTGACCCAGTTTTATTTAATGCAATCGTTTGTTTAATTAACTATCAATTTGTCGGTCAATCTGAATTAATTTATTGTCGATAAAACATGAACTCTACGTCGATCGTGTAAATACAATCTTTGCTATATTTCGACCAAGATTGTCTAAAGATCCCTGATGTAAGTGTCTCATTGCATGATACATACTACAGTAATCAGTAAACGGTAGTCAAGACAGGTGAATAAACTTCACGTCACAGTTTACGAGAAACAAAAGAACTTTTGTAGAAAAAACTATAGAGTCATTGCATATTGTTATTATTTACAAAACGGTAGCATTATCTGTTGAATGATTCAGAGGATATTGACTGTTATTGTTGTTTTCTGACATTTCAATGATTGACAATCACCTGATTATATAGTAGGTTTTCACTGACGGATCTTAACAATAAAAATATTTCTATTGAGTCTGAAATAACCTGTCGGAATTTAAAAATAAAAAATCTTGGTTTTTTGCAAGATTTTATTATTTAGTATCTTACCTATCGGTTCGTTGTCTTATAATGATCTATAATTACTTATTTTATATACATTATTGGTAATTAATCAAGAAAATATTATGGAAAATGAAATGAATGCTTCACAGAATTGTCTCCTGATCTGAGCCATATTTATATAGATCATTTCAATCTTGTTCGAAATTAAACCTTATGAATTCTTTGCGTAAAGTTAGTGAGTCAAATGTCTATAAAACAATTGTTATCGGAACGATGTGTTTCGATATCGACAGACAATCTCTTGTCGTTGTGGCTATCTGTTGCGGGGATTGACACGATTTGTGCATCGAGTGTTGGCTGTTGCGAAACTGCTTGCTCGCTTAACCTGGATATTGCGATGCTGCCTATTCCTCTGACTCAGCTAAAGCCTAGCTGCCCTTTGTTTGGTTTTATTGCATCGCTTTTTATAACATTCTTTGTTTTTTTTTGTCTTCGTAGTATATTGAATTTGAAATGCTTTAAGGTGATGTCTTAATATAATTGATGTAAACTGGGATATGGAAACCGCGATATTATCAAGGATTTATTCGTCTAGAAAGCGAAGTTTAAGCCGAACCGTTTTCAAAAGTGCAAGTTGCTGTAATGATCGCCAACCTTTGATGGCAGACTAAAAAGTTGCTAATGAGAATAAAATTCGTAAACGAAATGAGTAAAAACTCAGCTTCGAATGATAAACCCTTAACAATATCACATTGGCGAGTGAATGTGCGTCAGTATCCGATGTTCGTGTGGTATGTGACCGCAGCCGGAATCCCCGCTGTTATCGTCAATGCCTCCTCACCCCTGCGGTTGCATATCAACGATCATTATGGACGCATGCACTTTACTCACTACCGCACGTTTAGATTATGAGGAATTGATACGAGGGAAATTTCACTTTTGACTACTAAAATTTAAATTTAGTATTGACTTTTGTGAAAAATTACTGGTTAGGATTGTACATGACGTGTCAAATTCATCGCTATATTATTTTGAAGAAGAAAAAATCTAATCGCAAAACATTAACATGAAAAATGATTATTATAAAACACTAATTTACAGTTATTCGTATTCAAAGTGTAACTTTTGTTAATTAACTCTAAGAGAAAGAATTTATCCTTGTCTGGTCAGTTCTTGACAAATAATAGTCGACATTGGAAGAAAACCAGTTACCCTACCTACATAATGAATGACAGCATGATCGATGGATTTCCACAATGACCGTCACAGTAAACTGATTGAACTCGAGCGAAACATACCAGAAGCTTGAGTTTACTGTGTTTCGCCAATACTGTCACGTTTAATTGATCGCTCTATTTATTCACCAGATTCCCTTAGAACTGATCTGAAATAACACGCGTGTTGCATTCTATCAATAGAACCGAAGTCATTCGTTCGCAGTTCGGAAGTTAATTTTCATATCACGACCTGGTTTTGATCCGGCACAGGCGTCACTGAATTTTTAAATGCAATTTAATATTTTCATATTGATTTAAGTGTTGGAGGTTTTGTGTTTTATTTTTTTTTATATTAGAGTATTTTTTTTTATTTTAGAGAAAAATAATATGAAACTCTTATTACTCCTTGCTATAATAATAATCAATCTCTTCCGATAATAGTTTCAGGACTAATAAAAATATGATGCAATGGGTAAATGTGTGAAGTGATTTTTATATAAATTTTTGTAATTAATTATAAGGTTTGATTTATTTTTGTCTTCTAAAGTTAACTTTAAATGAGTCAATAGTAATGCTTAAAATATGGCCAGCTGACTAATATTATATGCCATATTCGGCTATTTATCTGAGGTCTATGCCTTTTGCTTTACGTTTATATTGTTCGTAGCACATTGCCAATTACTACTTTATAAGAAATCAAGAACTTGATATTTCAAAAGCGGTTTAGGTCATTTTTTATGTAATCTGATATCAAAGAGTCGTGTTATATTTAACAACGTTAATTGTTATATTAACGTATGTATAAATCTTGCATAAGTAACTTAATTATTCATCGGCTTAGTTGATTATTACGTCACACGAGTGCAAACCTGTCCTTGTATAATGGTGCGTAGGCGGCACACAATGCCACCTTTCTATTCCGTACCTCTCATATAACAATATTCAAAATTTACAGCAGCTTGTGGTTAAGCATATATTATAGCTAATGTGTACCAAGTAGTCCCAAATCAGAAGGAGAGGAAGTACCATGCTCTTGTATAACTTTACGTCGCACTGTGATTTGCGTAGCGTCGCGAGCCTCCTTTACCTTTGTATGGCACTCTACCTACCGGCTTCTTATCTAGTGAATCACCCGCATATATGCTCGTATCTCTGCCGCATCGTCAGGGTTAAATGCCAATAAAACCCGTTTTTATCGTTATCGCTTCGATACAGACGTCGAGTGCCCTATTGATTTATTTATTGTCTATTCTGTACTAGACCAACCAAAGTATGTCACATAGAATTTTATGCTGAATTTTACCTACCTGGGTTTCAACACAACTCCTTATATCTAAAAACCGACACTCTACCACTAAACTATCGGGTGCAGCGTGTATTTTAAAGCTAATCTAAAATAAGCCAGGCATGTGAACGAATTAATTTTCCGAGCTGTGAGGCATGCGGCTCTCGCGGCGTCTTCGTGACCTATAAACTTGTAGCACTTTGAAAAAAAAAACTATGCAACAGAAATAAGGAAGCAACGTTCCTAAACCTGTCGAGAACGGTCAAATTAATGTCCAATAGTTTTAAATAACATTAATGTTATTTAGAAAATGTTGAACTGAAAAGTTACTTAACATAAACAAAAGTTTTTAAAATTCTTTCCAAATGATTAAGTATTTGGAGGAATATATCAGTCAGGAGACAGTTTATTTGTCTATTTTAGATCTGGATGCATTTGGGTTAATGTAGCGATTATTAAAGCCAACACCGTCTTTTTCAAACTCTCGATATTGTACTGAAGATAACTTTTATAATCTTTGATACACACCATTAGGTTTCGAGCTTGTCATGTGATAATAGGAAGACGTAATCTCTTGTGAGTATATCGTTTGTTGCTATATCCAACATTCCTTCAATTAGATAACTCGACATGATTACAGGTTAGTTTTAGAATTGGCAAACTATTTGTAAACATTTTTTTGTAACATTGCTCATAATTGAGTTTTACGATAGTATGTTTTATTAATTTCCATTTTATGAGGCTCATACATTTTATTGTTTAGTAATAGATTCTATTGATACGTATTTTATTAATTACATATAATACCGCATACTAAGTAACTAGTTTAAGCGTGTTTCAATAACATCAGGATTATAGGGTATTCATCAAGAAGGCCAGTGACGACCATTAGCCGGCCTCTAACGTACCGCCGATAATGAACATATGTCGTCTAATTGCGCTACCAGCCCGTCACCTAATGACCAAATACGAACAGCGTCGCATTTGAATCCTTGCCAACTTTGGATATAACAATGAAAGCAATTTTCCGCTTTACTTGTCCGTGCCGTGTGCAGTTTTTGCTCGTCGGCGCGTGCCCGACGCGCGACTGGCCTAGGCAAATCCTAACAATTGTGCGATGACAATGGTTGGTGATAACTCAAGGACAGACCAACCTTTGTATTGTGTGGTTCCATTTAAATTGTCCGTATGTTTGCTTATATAAGATCCATCGCTTTAAATATTATGATTATTATATAAAGGCTGTTATTATGGACTAACTGGAAGTAAAAATCACTTTTCGTACCATAAATCCCGAAAAAAATTAGTACTGTTTATTAGCTAAAGGATGTTTTAGTTGATGTTAGAGCAGCCAAGGCCTTGTAACGTCATATAACGTTATAGTGCGAAGATTGATGGACTTATGTTGAGATCCATTATGTAGAATATTTGTTTTTGATATGGTGGGCGCAATCATTATGACAGCTTTGTAACAGGATGACATATTGTACCACTAAATTGCCATCGACGACATGTTAATATTATTAATTTGGAATATATTATCCTGACTATTTAATATTATTGCTCGACTTAGTAATAACGGTCGAAGGTTTAAGAGATATGTAAGTTTCTAGGTAGCTTTAGACATTATTTGTTAGAATCCTTTGGCGCGAATGGCGCGCTTTCGTTACCAAATCAAGTGTCAGAATGATTAGTGAGGGGCCTAAACGTTGTCGACGTTTAGGCCCCTCTCTAACTTTAGTAAGAATAGTGTTGCGCCAGTACACCGACACAGTGTCGGATATTCTTCCTAACAGTAGTTATGTCTTAAAACTCTCCCCATTTTTCATTATCAGCTCACCGTACTATACGTCCCTACTAGGTTAGGACCCCACGGTTCGGAATCTATCCTAAGTTAGGTGACTAGGACAAAGTCAACCACGCTGTCCCAGTGCGGTTCACACTTTTAGATGAGGTCATTTGAAGATTTTCACTTCGTCAAAATCATTGTTAATATTAAGTTTTTTTTGTTTATTAGATGTTCATAAAAACGGTCGATATGATTTCATAATAAAATTTAATTAGGTTGTCTGATGTAATTAGTCCAAAATTTTCAATAAGCAATTTTTATTATTAAATACTTCGCAAAGTTATATAAAATTATTGAGTTAAGTAATGACAACGTTAAACTTTTGAAGGAAACCACCTCTTTGAGTTGTTTTGAAACACAAACTCAAAGAGAACTTTTCAGCAAACTGTAATGACAAAGTTCCTGTTGTTTCAAACTCTAAAGTGACAGTTTGGTTGAAGAGTTTAAAATACATAAATTGAAGTATTTTTCCCAAAATTTGTGCTGAGAAAGTAGTAAAGATTCTTTTATTTGGAATATTAACGTTGGAAAAGTTTATGACAGGAATGATTCGAGAAAATACTCAGGTGTACATAATTTTGATCAAATAGTTTAATGGATTGGTTTCAGTATGTTTTTTTTGGTGTAAAATTGCATTTTCTTTGTCATGTCGATGTTACACGAATGTTCTTTGAGTATAGCACACTGTTTTATTGAATATATTTAACTCTTGAAATACGATTTCAAACTGCTCTCTTTCCAAAGTTCCGATACGAAAGTTTTATGTTTGCCAGCATACGTTTGAGGTATTACGTTTGTATTTTTTTATTTCGTAGAGTTTTGAAAAGGTATCGCTTTAAACTGTGGTTACGTTTTAAATTCAATTTTAGGGCTTTGCTTATTCGTAGAAATTCTATAATTCAAAATTATACGGGATTTTGTGAGATCATTCGATCACAAACAATTGCGGTTTTGGTTTCTTAATATTATCAAAACCTGACCTAACGGAGTTATTGCAATGTTCGCTTAGGACGTGCCTCTTAGTCCAGTTTATGCGACGTGATTCTGTTACAGCCTGATTGTTGCAGACAGTTGCATAACTGATCTTAAACCAATCTAATCTAGCACGAACTGACCTAACTTGATGTATACCGTTTCATCCAGCTTCGAACTGTGCCGCGAATCGTTTTAAATAAATTTAGAGTGCAATAATAAATAATGCGGCCGATTAAAACATATATCATGCTGGATAATGTTATTGTTAACAAGATGATGCATCAAAATAGCTCTGGAAATATAAACTAAAGTAAAAGCTTTTAGAATAAGAATACTTGTGCTTGTATCATCTCGTTATTCTGTAAACAATTTACAGCTGACAGAATATTTGTACTTCCTAATTGTCGTGTCGACATGATACTGTGTTAAGGTATTTATTACCTACTATGTAGTTTCTGATAAAGTGAATTTCTTAGCAAGGTCATAGTAACGTTATCATAAAGATTTTGTTATTTTTGTTACAGGTGAGTGATACGGACATATGCAGCCGGAGAGCACTTCAAGGTTTGTGACGCAATACATTCCTCACGTCGCGGCCACTTGAACAAATTTCGACTGTTTACATTGTACCACACCTGATATCATGTATCTAACATTGATAAATTTATTCCGAGCCTCTGGACTTAATTATCTACGCAGTAGGTGTAACATTAATTTATTCTGCCATTCATGTTTTTAGTAAGGTTATATAAGATAACATTGAAAATTTGGCGATACTCGGAACGTATTTTGAAGATTTTGCTAGCTGTCGCCCGCGTCTCAGTCTGCGAGAAATTAAAAAGAAACTTTAAAAGTAAGCCTATGTGTTCTTTCAGACTATGTTCAACGTGTGTGCCAAATTTCATTAAAATCCCTTGAGCCTTTTCGGAAATACCTTCAAAGAAACATAAACCCATCCATCTAAACTTTCGCATTTATTATATGCTTTCTTGTTTTAAAATTTATATTAGGTATATATACTATCGTCGTATTATTATAATAGTCGACCTCTTTAAGATTAAATTCTTTATGATCCTTATCAATGATTCGTTATCGCTTCGCAATACGGTTTCATATGATATCTATAATTTTAACTCTTTCTATACACGAGATATTATAATTTATTCAATTTAGATCAAATCTTATCGGGAAGGGAAACTTTACCTTTACCTTTATATTGAAATATTAATTAGCGTAAATCGATAACCAAATTAAATTTAATATTGATGAAAGAGCAAGATTGCAAGAGCTGGATGAGAGTAGCCGAGAATCGTGCTCAGTGGCGTGCCATGGGAGAGGCCTATGTCCAGCAGTGGACAAATATAGGCTTATGATGATGATTGATGAAAATGTATAGTGTTAGATACTTAATTGAAAACTTATTTAATATAGATTATACTTGTTTTTCCTTTATACTTCTTGAGTAAGTTGTGGAAGTAAGATTAACGATCAGACAGATAACTTTTGAGGTAACATTAATAAATCGTGGCTGCGGTTGTATCAAGTTTACTTACTCTTTTGTCTAAGAACTAATATCAAAAACAATAGTTTTAGTTGGCTTATACCGTAGTCTATATAAATAAGTGAAGTGTTTAAGTTTTCAAACTGAAAAACATCGTAATTCTGAACAAAGACCGAACGTTAAACTTTTTAAAGGTTGCAGCGCATTTCTGTAGACACTCTTGGATGATTGCCGGTTGGTTTGGTCGTGTTATCCGGCTGGCTGCGCGCGCTGAAGGCAGTAGGATGCGGCAGTCGCTGGTAAATTGTTTACGGCCCCTTGCCGTCGTCGGAAAGGCACTCGTCCCAGACTATACGCCGGAATGTACCTTGCGATACTTTCTTTGCTACAGAATTCATTGAGCAATGTTTACTCGTTGTTCATTTATAGACAGGTTTAGAATTTTAAAATACTTATTGTTTTTAGAATTCTGTCCATCAAAGATTTACTGTTTTTTTATGTAATTTAATTTGTAACTTCCTATTTGCTTTTATCAATAGCCAAGAGAATTTTAAACACTGCAAATATTTACGTTGACAGTTTTATGCGTTGGACCACGTGTGAACAGTAAAAGTAACGATTACCTTGTTTTAAACTGTTGCGCAGTAAATTTGCTCCGTCGTGTTGCTGACGGAATAAAAGAAAATTCACATCTGTATTATATCCGGCGTGTGCGGGGCGCCGGAGATGGAACTTCACAAATGTATTTTACCAACTCTACGAGAAATTATTGATGGTTTATTTTTTATGCACCGTAAATTGTGAACATTTGTTTTTGACGAATATAAAATAGCCTTAGTTATTGTTATCGTTCGTCGTAAACTATGAAAGTTAAATGCAATTTAAAAACCGATATTGATTTAAAAAAAGGTTGTTCCAATACATGCGTTTTTGTTGTTGCAGATAGAGTATTATGTCACAATCTTTAACATTTTAATTGAATAAAATCGCTTATCAAAAAATGTAATCTAAAATAAAGAGAAGAAAACAGTGTCACGGATATAATTCGCTAATGGATCCATTTAAGTCTCCTGTACAATTTTTCCTCGTAAATTTCCACCCATTGTTACGAAAAAAGTCACAATATAACAGGTGATTTTAACAACGTTCCTTTTTTCCCTCTTTACTTTATTGGGCTCGTGCTGATTTTGATATCTTTTATAATACGTCGTTGCGAAAGAGCCCGCAGCGATATTGTCTTTTGGGGCGGGCGAATGCTCGAGGAAATCCGCTAAGGATTATATTCGTTATTCCTGTAATATCATTTTATGTTATATTTTTATTGCTCACGTTTTATAGTGAAACCTAAAGCGGGTTTTATTGTTGATGATTACATCTTACAAAACTTATGCATTACATGAAGCAAATATTTCTAAAGATAACACCAATGTTATCGGTGATATAGCTTTCAATCTGCTTAAAATATATTTCCATTAAGCTACTGTGTTTATTGAAGTCGCGCTCGTGCCAGTGGAAATATAATAAAAATACGCATAGAACAATAATAGCAGTCGTGCTTATAAAAATAATAAAAGTTGTGTTGAGTGGGAGTGCTTAATTAAACATGTTTTTTTTCTTGAGACTGAATTAAAATATGAATCGGATCTCACCGTCATCCTTTTATCAAGTTTACGTCACGTTCGTGTCAACTTAATTTTATTGCGCGTCCACAATTTGCATTTTACACCTGGCTTTTGCTTTTATTTGCTGTCAATTCATCTTAACTGTTAACGTATTTTCGATGCAGCGCAACGAGAGCGGACCGTCAATTACTACATATTATTCGGACTTACGGACGTTATAAAAGTTTTATTTCGTTCAGTTACTATGACGCAAGCCGTGTGTGCATAACGTCATCGTAAAATGAAACGTTTGTATTTTTAAAAAGTTGTCTAAAAATATTGGGTTAACAATAAATGTTATGTTCGCCGAACCTGAATATTTTATTGCTAGTGTTGATATGGATTTGTTTTTAACTTTTTTATTCTACTTTAATATGACATAACAAATGTGATACCAAGCAGTCATCTATCCTGTCAATTTGTCTTGAATCTTTTAACATGACATCAGTCAAAGTAACATTCGAAAAGCGAACATGGCTAATCGTAAAGTCAAAAAAGTATGGAATGACAATAACTTTCGATATGTCACGTGCATGTCACGTATTTTTCCTATATATTTTGACATATTTTGTCGATTCTACTGACGATAGCTATCATTGAATATTATATAGTCTAGCCTAGCAGCTCCATTTAGTTTAACGAAAGCAATACTGTTACTGAAAGCTACTCGTTAGTAAGTGAGGATAAATGCAGTGTGCGTTACGTTGCCCGTTATGTCACGCTCACGCGCCATGTCCGCGCGAACTGGCAACGGGAAACACTGCTGTGCTGCGCAAATAAAACAGCTTGCGTCCACGCAAGTGTGGCAGTGCATATACATATCATAAATTTATTATTAATTATAATTGAGGTATTACCTAACCTATTAGTACGAAGGGAAAATGGATTAAATATCGGAAATACTCTATGTTATTGCGGTATTAGTGAAATAGTTGCTATCGCAAAATTAATATATACATTTAGAACAATTCTAACGGATATTCGTCCGCAGTGATAGCCCCGAGGCCTCGAGTCTCAAGAGATACGTTGTTAAAAACGAACAATAGATCGAGTAATTGATTTCCAGCGAGGCTTCACTCGTGGGATTTTTGTATATGGGTCACATCGCTACACTCACGAATTGTATTATCTCAGTTTTAGATAGCATTCACTATACGTGAATAATTAATGGTATTAAGTCTTAACTTGAAATATAATTGATAAACAACACCATTGGTTTTGTTATATATCCAAATGAAAACTTCATGGATTCTTGTAATATCGTAAGCTGAAAACGATAGCCTTGACCTGAAATGTTTATTGGGGATGTTAAGGAATGTTACTGTTCTTGATTACGACCATTTCCGGTATCGCATTTCCTCATGATTCGAGGACAAGAGGGCAAAGATTAATGATGGCAATTTACGGTGGATCCCCGCTTACGTAGGCTTAGCGTTGGATTTGTTTCCGTTTCCTATAAGGTTTAATGTATTAGAGGCAGTTCGAATTATCCACCAGAACGGAAGTCGGAATCTCTGCTACAATTTGTCTTCGGCAATGATGTGGCTTTATAGTGCTGAGGTTGCTATAAACAACATTTACTAGCAGCAAAAGTCCCAACGGCAGTAAGACTATTACCGTAAAATTCCACTGGCGTTTTACTATATAAAATATATTCTAATCTCTTTTTTTTCTAAAGTGAATGAGAGGGACGGCAATACGTTTTTGTGTAGGTGCCAATGTAAACTTACGGTTTCGCTTCATCGTCAGTTTAGTGCAGGGATGGCGAACTTTTGTGTATCGACGTGTCATTTTTTCTCAAGAATTTAACTTTATGATTATATTGGTAACATTTTATAGAGTATGACTGGCATTTTCTCGTCATATAATACCTACTTGACACTATGTTGTAATGCATAAATAATTTTGTCACCACAGACCCATTAAACATTGTGTCGTGTGTCATTAACAGTACTTATGCCATTGATTCGCTATCCCTGTTTTATTGTGTGGTAAAATAGTCGTGATTATCATATTCTTAAGTGGGTAGAAAATGCTTATACACTGTTCTCTTGTTTTTTAATGAATGACATGCTAATGTGACCTGATTTTAAATCTCTCATCTTGCTCTACTTAATTTAATGAACATCTTGTTCGTCGACAGAAGTGAACCTTTACAATAAACATATAATTTTAATATAATACTTTACTTACAATTTATAAGTAAAGTATTATACAGAAACAAACAACAGAAAAATTATTGATTAAATTCAAAAGCTTAAAAAATGTCTGTAAAAATGGTCCTTCGATAGCAAAATTCACAAGAAAAGGCGATTTTATTCTCATTTTGATTAATATAAGGTTACACGTGGAAATTTGATAATAACCGAGGTACGGTTGAAGATTTTCTTTGTATACTACGGTACACAACAATAGATAGTTATCTAACAAGATGAAACAACACTGCCATTAGAAACTAAGCCGGTTCGTGACGTAAGCAGGTTCATTGAAATAATAACTCCATAACATTGCCGGTATGTACAGAGTACTGTAACTTTGCTCGCTACGGCCGCGTGATACTGTTGACGTGTGGGAAGCCATTCTATTGTGAATAACTTGCTGGATTTGGTTCAAGTGATTAGTTATAAGAGCTTTAACACGTAACGAATTGTGAAATAAGTTGAGCTCAAGGAAATTTTACATCGTTTTTATTAATAGTACTAACTTTTGTTTTAATAAGGATTTAATAGAAATGAGTCAATTAACCTAAATAAAATTTTGGATCAAGTTATAATAGGCATAGTTTAGTCTGCAGCTGCGTTTGTGGAAGCTTAAAATAGTAAAAGTGCACGCAGGAACCGGCTGGCGTTTGGGTCAAGGACTAGTCGCTTTGTCTTGTTCCTATAGTAATAATGGAGGCACGCATTTACATTGCCGATCATTACAGCCTCATGAATTGTTAATGTCCCGAGAAAAGCAAGGCGCAAAGCTGCCGTTGCTAAACTCAATGACTTGTGAAATTACTTTTTTATGTGCTGCTATTGGAGTTTTATTTTAATGAGTAGCAATCGTTAATGATCTAATGTGTCATGGTACCAGTTTGTTACTTAAGCCCTTGTTTTACTAGAGTTGACATATAGAAAAAAATGTAAATGAGTTTTATAGCTAATTTTATTTTTGTATGTAAATAAATTTTAATATCTTTGATTTGTAATTTTTTAATCATAACAATTAGTCAAATAACAAAGTATTATAGTAACAACATCGTTAATATATATGATGTGTGTAATTGAATTGTTATTGCCCACTTGTGAAATACCGTTTTGTTTTAGTATTGAGTACACTAATTTATGTAATACTAATCAGGCGTTTCTTTTGCCCGGCGAGCTGGTGATAATGTAATAGAACCATTAAATTTTAATAGCCACAGCGCGAGAGCTGACTGGCACCAAATGTAATATACCCAATTTACCTTACAGCATTGTAACCCAGACTGCACAACTATATATGCATACACTACGTTGACTCAGCCCCTTTCTGACGAAATTACTGTAGCATTTGCATTCAGTTGCCATCGTAGAGACTGACTGAAACGGGAGTGTGACTGCCGTCCCATCCTGATGTGATTACCCGATCCCCCAAGAGAAATATCATTCAAGTGTAACCATGGGTTTACACAGCCAAAGCAGCAACAAAATCATTCTGTTAAAATACAGAGATGATAATATACTTTTGTATAAATGTTTCCGCAATGGAAACCGACGGTGCGACATAAATTTTGTATAAAATACTTCCTCATTGCTGTACTTAGTCGAAAGTAACTGCGGTAAAATTTACTAAAGAGAAGTTTAAAAATTAAGTGAATTCTCGAAAAATCTAATTTGTCCCGCCCTCAACTTAATTGTCACTTCGCGGCGCGTTGAGAGAAGGGCTTGCAAAATTTTATTTAGGCGAGGAACTGGATCTACTTAACTCCAGCGTACCAAGTAACGAGGTCTTTTAAAGTTGCTTCGAAAATTTAGGCACCTTTGAAGTGCTGGCAAATTTGTTTATGTTAATTTTCACGACACGGGAACCTTTAGTTGAATAACGGACGAATAATTGTACTTTTTACTGCAATCCTAAACACTGTGATCATTACTTTTATTATTACATACAAACTAAGCATAATAAAATTATAGTAGAAAGCATTTTGATAAAAAAGCTAAGCCTATTCCGTTACTGTGTTGGGTGATTTCCAATCATCCGATTCCGGTCTGTACGGTTTAAATCCGAAACACGTGGATATCCTGGCTGATTTCAATCAACCGGTGCCGATGGAATTTGTGTCGGATTTCTCTCAATGGAATATATGTAGTTTGTATGTTACGTGTCACGTACGCAGCGTCCGAGAGCAGTGAATCGTTATTGTCCTGTGTGCCGATGACCTAATTAAATGAAATATTGTGCAAACAAACCATTGATTTGATGTGGAAAAGGTGTAATACAAACACCATAGTAGTAAGGTTCGGATTAAATAATCATTTTAATATAAAAAAAAAAATTGTTTACTAATTTCGAAAAGGACATTTAGTTTTGATTCAAGTTAAGCTTTAATGGTTATAAAAACTAAAGACGAGTTTCGTTTTCTTATGTTATCTGATAATTGTCATAATAAAACAATCTTAAACAAAAAAATATAATAATATTCATGGTATTATCATATTTATGTATAAACTCATAGTGCGGCAATAATTTTAAGGATAATGACACAAAGAGTTAAGTTTTAACGTTTATAAAACGTGTTATTTGTTTAAACATGTTTAAATAACGATTATTATTCATGTCGTAACAGTGATAAGCTATGGCTTACGTCAGTATTCGCCCCGGGGGTCCAGGAGTATGGATCACTGCCTTCCAAAGTCTCGTGTGACGTATTTGTCTCCTACTGTTTATCAAGTATCATCTTTGTTAGACACTATCTACACTATGTCTATGTAACTGTTAATGTTTGGGGAATATTGTTGCATTGATTTATGTTCTGAATTTTTGAACAGATTACTTCATTTTGATGAACTGATTTTTTTCATATCAATTCCGTCGATTCACGAACTAAAGCCATTAAATAGAAAACAGAGGAATCAAAGCGCGAATCGTTTCATGTTTATTACGCGACTGTAACAGTCACGTTAGAAACCTTTCTCGTCCCCTCACAGGGTTGGACTGAATAATTGATTACGCATACGTATTCATAAAATGAAGTACCTAAATCGTAAAGCGCCGCTTTTCGTATACGAGGCTCTCGTTACAGCATTGTATCGCGAGGCCTTAAGCCAAGTTAAAACGCGTGCGTTCCAATTTCACTTTTGTGATTGCGTCGTTTAGGTTTTTACGGTTATTAAGATAAGAGCTTTATTTGTATGGATTGTGATAAGATTTTTTTCAACTTCTCCATATTAATGTGATTACAAAACACCGAAAGATACTTTTACTAGATTTATCTACTATATCTATTATTATGATTAGTAAGTACTACGCATTGTATTGTTGGTACTTGTTAAAAACCTAACACAAAAAGCTTTCAATTTAGAAAGAAAATCCACAATTCACAACTTTTAACTATAAAAACTAAACAAGCAGACACATTAATTTTGTAACAATGGAGTCGCGCACCGCAGACAGTAGTCAGCGGAACGCCGCGACTCCACTGTACAATATTTATGCTTGCTTACTGTATTTTGTTAACCGTTCTGGTCGAAGTGCTAAGCTAGCGATAGCTCAACTCTTATAAAAATCCATGCCATTTTACTCGTTCTAAGCTGTCTTAGAAAATGCATAACATTAACTTGATAGTTAAATTGGAGTGCACTATTAAGTATTTTATAACTTCCTCCTGTGTGTCTAGGGGCATTTGCAGTTTTCACCTAGCGATACCACATTGTAGAGGGCTCTCGGGGGAATTTTACGAGATGGTGATACTGACAGTTTTATACCTGCCCGATTTGAGAGCTCTTGTAAAGTTATTGCCTAAGGACGCGTCTATACTGGAGTGAAAATGACGTTTATCTTGTTTTTATTGTATTAAGATGTTAACACATTATGTTTAATTATAACTTGCTTGTTTCTAAGTTAAATTAAATAACAGAAATATTGTTTCTGCAGTTTCTACACATTATTGCTCACATTTATTATATATCATTTGACGGTTCTCATAAGGTTAGTTTTTTTGTTTTTCCATCATATGAGGGAATATATGATGAACAAGGATTGTACTAGCAGCTACGGGGAAAAAACCCTCCAAAAACTTATTACTTTCTCTGTCACAACGTGACACGAAACACACAGTACTAGATGAGATGTAGCATGAATAATTTATTTAGTTGTTATTGGATTCTTTTTTTTTAAGTTAATATAAGCTCGCTACGAAAATATTGTACCACGACCCGGTTTTGTTTTACGAGCGAACTGATATCATAGAAACTTGTTATTTTTCTTTATCTCGTTGCTATGGAAATGTTTTCGCCGTGATCATAAATTCTTTGTATACAAAAGTAAATACGAGAGACTTCTTCGTAACCCTTTTTGTTGAAAGATATAATGGCATTAGTGTGTTTTTTATCATGTTACGTTATTTTGTAGAGATTTTGGTTTGCTAAAGCCTGCCTACTTCGACGTAAAGTGATCGAGCATATAATTTTTTTATTAGCACTCTTTTTTTTACATGCAACTGTCAAAAGTTTGATGTTTCATCTATATTTTTAAAATGTTTAAAAAAGAGCACGAAGTTGCGATAAGGCTCCACGCATTTGAAGATACTTATCCAAATTAGGAAAATTCAACATAAACTATGTCAAACTTATATAGTACTTCTAAAGTACTTTAATGTAACTGTGGCCCTGTTAATGGTAGACATGTTTTTGTGCTTTCATAGTAATTCCATTACGTATTACGCTTAACTTGCCACTAAGTAGCTCTTTATCTCCTGAGATTAATTTCGGTCCCTTTAATTCTGTTAATATCTCTCAATTTCAGGATTTAGCAAATCCTAGGATTACTATTGTGCTTTATTTTGAAATGAAAAGTTGCGAATGTCTCGCAAACACGGCTTTGTAATTGTTACGAGTGAAAACTTGGTTTTAATTTTTACTTTTGTCTCTGAAAATAAAGGGAGTGTTATACAAGTTTCGTTTACATCGCGGTATAAATTGAGTATTAAGAGGATCAGACCTAAACTCATTCCGGATTTAGAAGATTTTCTTTTTCCCTTAGGATCGTACAATTCTATCTAGTTGGAGGTTTTTCCTTTACATTGTTGCTTCGCATCCGCACTCCAAATTAGAACTGAATTGTTTCTGGTATCATCTTATAAAAAATTGAATTGTGTTTTTTATTCTATTTTATTTTCACATTGTATTTGTACAATTTGATAATTAAGGTTAATTGGGAACCTATTATGTGTTTTCGCACTGATCAGTACAAAAATTTACGAATTTAAAGTAACACACTGTTATAAAGTTTGTTAGATACACCAGTCTTCGACATTCTAACGATAGCAACTCACGTCATATTTTTTCCATTAACGGGTTTAAAACTAAACCCAAATAACGTCGCAAAACTATTTTCCGAATGTCACCAAGTTATTCTCCTTTATATTTTTAGACACGAACACCGAAATAGCTTTAAGTCACGTTTCTGCCCCGGGTATTGTAGATTATACTTAGTTCTTACGAACTTAAATTGGTTTCATAGATGTTTACAGGCGAATAGCGGCATCCAATAGTACGGGAAATTATTAAGGCGGGTACGAAGTTAAGCGGAGTTCCCTCGCTCAGCGAGTTGCCATGGCAACCGCTCGACGACGCTTCAATTTAAACTAATAATTTTCGCTTCGACTAACAATTGTGCTTCTTGCTATTATTATTGGTAACAATTCTTAACTAAACGATGTATTGCTTGTAAGATAGAAAAAAGTACACAATAAGAAATAAGATAAAAATGCTGAAATTTCATTGTTGCTTCCGGCAAGCGCGATTATCAATCGTTCCATTCTAGTAATATAAATGAAGGAGATTTCATAGCTTGTTTATCATCAGAGAAGTAAGGGACAACTAAATTGATTTTTATTGCCTGAAGAATATGGAGCAAACTGCAAAGTGAGCAATGACAATGGTTTCCAAGACAAACGCTATCAAATAACTGTAAGTTAGTTATACAAATAAGTCTGCACATTTAATAACCAAGACACATAAAATTTAAATTTCCATTCGAGATTCTCACAACGTTCTCTGTTTAATTTTCCCCAAGTTTTCTGCCCTTATTTGAGTTATGAGGAATGAATAGTTGTACATTTTGTTTTACTTTGATGGAAGGCGCGACGGCGGGGTCAACGACCGACGCCGGCCCGTTGTCATGGCAACGAAAATGTACGTCAGCCGACTAGGAACGAGTGCAGATAAGCCTTTACGATGCGGAAATGCGTCGTTTGGAAATTGGACAAAGAAAATACCCGTATGTCAAAATACAACATTTAGTAGACAAAACTTTTCAAAATGTGTCATTGTTACCCTAATTTAACATATTTTATCATGTAATAAGTTTTTTTGAAAAGGAAAAACTTTTTATTTGTTTTTGAAATGGGTCTGACATTTTTGTTATTTAGTTTATTGGTCTGTTTTTAATTTAAACGACCCTTTATATTATAATTCCAAAATATCTAATTAAATTAAACAATGCAATGAATTTACATTTCTAAATTCATTGTCATTTGCTTTAAAGACAATAAGGGTTATGCATTCGGGTTAAATTGTCACTTAACTTGACCTTATTGGACTGTAACTACATTTTTCTTTGTACAAATGTTAATTTAACTTTAAATTAAATGGCGATTTATTTATTTAAACCCACAATAAAATATAGTTTTAAGCTATGATAATGTACTCAAAGATGAAAAACAATCAGGTAGATCTAAGAGTAATTAAGTACCAGATAACATATCACTTAAATATCACTCTAGAACTAAATTAATCAGGCAAAAAAAAATTGCTTGGCGCACCATAATGTGAGTAAATTAGATTCCGATCGGTAACTTTGAAGACAAGTAGGTATAATAATTAATTGAAGGTTGTTTAGTATTGAGTGCGGTACTTTATGACCGTGTTCATTTTGTATGAATATGTATGAGAGTGATGTTGGCTGATGGAGCGTGCACCGCGCCTGGCCGGAACCATTCGCCGCGCCCGCTCTGTCTTCCGCAACGTATTGTATCAATGACGTTGTTTTATGTTTCCTTCTGTCATTTAAAATGTTATTGCCTTATTACATCGATCATTGATCTTAAAACAATGAAACGCTACTATGCTTACTAGCTGTTGCCCGCGAGTCCGTTCGCGTGAATTTATATAATACATGGTTAGCGGCCTGTGTTCTTCCGGACTGTGTTCTATATGTATGCCAAATTTCATCGAGATTCGTTAAGCAATTCTAGAGATACCTCCAAATAAACATCCATTAATACATCCATCAATCTAAACATTCGCATTTGTAATATTAGCAAGATTAAACTTGACCACAACATTGCGAATCAAGCTAGGTTTAAAAGACTTCTAGCAATGTGATTTAAACAAAACTTGCATTCTAAGCTATTTTTTAAACGAACTTTGATCTTATACAGCATATCTCGTTGTTATCAATTGCATCAGTGGATTGTTACTTGACATTTACGAAGCTCTGATGCAAGCCTCTTGATTGCGTATTACTCACTAACCTTGCCCGACGTAGCGTGAATGTTAAGCGTCATTTTAATTTATGTCTCGAGCTATTAACTGTCTTGTAATCTTACTTTTTACTATCTTACTTATATTATAAATGCGAATGTTAAGATGGATGGATGGATGTTTGTTTGTTTCAAGGTATTAGAATTACTGTGTGGATCTTGCTGAAATTTAGTATAGATGTAACATAGTCTGGAAGAAGTATTTTTAAATTCTTTTTTAATTTAGACAGCTAGTGTATAAAAAAACTAAGTAAGATTTCCTAAATATTAATGTTTTTTTTATCGAATAATACAAGTTTATATTGAACTTGTATCTAGATTGTTTTGTAAGTCGGAAGGATAATATCCTAAAGTAACTATTTCTTATCATACGAAACATGTTATCGAACTATAACGAAGTCCCATTACATGTTCGCAATATTTTCTCTTTCCCTATCTCTATTATTACGCCCCCTCGCTTAGGAAATACTAAAGAACCACTTATAATAGCTTGTTATTGTTTATCGCAAAAGTTTATTAAAACGACTGATATTTGTGATACTGTTTCCACTAAAAATCTTATTTATTGAACATGAAAATAATGAGAATAAGGTTGGTTAACATATAATTTGATTAATTTTTTGCATTTTGTGATTGTTTTTGCAGTGGGTTTTATTATAATCATTGCATCTTAAATCCATTTCCATTTTCATCCATCATTCATCCATTAGTACTTTGTTCTACAATTAAATTTTTTTGTTTTATTTTAAAGAAATAGATTTCTGTGCCCTTAAATAACAAAATTAAATTTATTTAATGTAAATTTCCTCAGTTAAGTTTTTTTGCCTTTGATAAGGAATGTAAAAAATAAGAATTTATTTTTTCAACCATTAGCATTCGTCATTAGTTTTATCTGCTAATTAACTTCCTGTGTTCTCGATACTTATTTCAGTTTTAATTAATCCAGGTTTTATGTATATAGCACGATATCGAGCGATAGGGAACGTGTTTGACTCTGTCATTTGTTGCCAGGGAAAAAATTTCAAATTTATATTTTAAATAATTTATTCGATGTTCTGCCTTTTTGATATGAAAAAGTTTCTAGTGTCTAAACCATCACGTAGTCTACAGTATCTGAGGTACTGTAGTTGCTATGGGCACCAGAAATTGTTGTTAAAGAAAGTTGAACGTTTATCTGAATATTATATTTTTGAAAAGACATTAACAACAACCTAACACAAAGCGTTTATAATTGTCATGAAATAGTCGATCATAGTAGCAATAACCTTTACTCTAGCAGGCTAGTTGAAACTCTTTCCCATTCTATCCAATCGTGAAATACATTCTTGATGTGAAATGACATTTCACTAACAGCGCTTTGCTTCCACGTTACAGGGAACAAAGCTATGGATAATAATGGAATATTTGGGCGGTGGGTCGGCGCTGGACCTGATGAAGGCGGGCAGCTTCGAAGAGATGCACATCGCGGTGATCCTGCGCGAGGTGCTACGCGGTCTCGACTACCTACACTCGGAGCGGAAGCTGCATCGTGACATCAAGGCCGCCAATGTACTCCTCAGCGAGATGGGAGACGTCAAGCTCGCTGACTTTGGTAACTATTTCTAGTCATTATGCAAAAAGTAGGTGGACAATCCCTCTTTATAGATTCTGCAGTAGCATAAGTCAGTTAAAAATCGTAATTATAACTGGATTGGGCAACTAAATGTGACGTTTAAAGACAGACGACTCTGGTTTTCTTATGATATTTAATGGTGATGGTCACATAATAAGGGAAAAGGACCACGGAGCAGATTGCAAAATCTATAGCTCTCTCTACAACTACCTGATATTTCATTCATTAATGTAATCATTTTCTATCTTATACGCCAGTAACGGAAGTTCAATTCCATTGCTCCTAATTATGATTTCGGACTTCCCGTGTATTTCTCCCCAACGTGCGTTAATCAAGTTTACGACCCGAACCAAGTTAAGGCAATGTTTTACAAGGCGACACTTTGGCGGACCGCCAGCGACTGACGTTTGATTTCGTCTCACAGAGTCATCCTGGCGACCGGCGACCGGAGGCTGTATTAAATGTTCCTTTGGAAACGTTGTAAAATGTTGGCACACATTCCTTGTGTAAACTTATTTTATTATCTCGCGTTAAAAGGATCGAAAAGGAAACAAGATACGCACTATAGTACGCTGGAGCGAGATAGCGTATAATGGGAGGGAAACTATGTGCCAAATTGCTTTTTGGATCGTATTTTATAAACACTTCTAAGAAGGAATTCTATTCTTTCTCATATGTAATGTCGGCAAGCTCAGAGAAATTTTCAAATTGTAAAATTATTAAGATAAATGTTTAGTGAGCAGAGATGCGCATTACGCACATTACGCTTACTCTAACTATTATAACTTGTAATAACAATCATTTTTCTCTCAATCGTAAGAAGCATTACAATTTGTACCTGTATTATAAACGTATTAAATAATTTTCTTACTGTTTCCAGGTGTGGCAGGTCAGCTGACGAACACGACGAGTAAGCGTAACACGTTTGTTGGCACGCCTTTCTGGATGGCGCCCGAGGTGATCAAGCAGTCATGCTACGACAGTAAGGCGGACATCTGGTCGCTGGGCATCACCGCCATCGAGCTCGCCAAAGGGGAGCCCCCCAACTCGGAGTTGCACCCCATGCGCGTCCTCTTCCTTATACCCAAGAACAATCCCCCACAACTCACGGGCTCCTACTCGAAGCCCTTCAAAGAGTTTGTTGAAGCATGTTTGAACAAGGACCCCGAAAATGTAAGAAGTTTTTCTTATTTTGTTAAAATTAGACGGTGGTCAATCGAAAAATCAACCAACTCAAGATCTCAAAGCCAGACAATGGAGCTAGTGAAAAATAGAATAGCACAAGAAAATAAAACAAGATGCATATTTCTGTGTGAAAGCTTGAAAATCGTCCACTTTAGGACAGGTGTTTAGTGCTCTCGAGAGTCGACAACACAAACATTCCGCGCCGAGGGCCGGAGCTCGGGTCTCGGGTCGGCGGGTCAACAAACCTGAGCCCGCGACATCACAGCCTCTTGTTATTATACAAACTTTACCAACAGTTCATTTATTCCCCACCGCTGTTTGTCTTTGTTACATGTCCCAGTTTCGAATTACGACCTCTTTTGGTTTGCTTGTATGCTGATCAGTTTCGGGGAAAGACTGGCTTTTGTTTAAACTTTTTAATTACATAACGTTAAATGAGAAATTTAGGCTTTATGCAAAGTAAAGTTTTAAGTACGTTTACTACAAATTTCGTCCATTTATTTTACGTGTAAACAAAGTTTTAAAAATAAATATATTTTTTTTACTGTCAACTCACTTCATAGTTGTTTGATTCCAGAGGCCGACGGCAAAGGAATTACTAAAGTTCCAGTTTATCAGGAAAGCGAAGAAGAACTCCTACCTCATGGACCTCATCGACAGGTACAAGAAGTGGAAAGCACAGCGTAGTGAAGAGAGCGAGACGGAGTCGGAAAATTCAGACTCGTGAGTAATTAACACTGTTTTAATACTGGTAGTTTAAAAGTTTACGAAGAAAATGTTTATAAAATTGGTTAGTTCATCATAGAGCTTTTTATTCCCATCAGTAATTTGGCAGTAGTTCACTAAGCAATTGGTAATTTAATACGTAATATTTTTGTTGAGCTATAACTGCCTTAGTATATGAATCCTTGATTCCATTTCGATTATAAATTTCAATAAATATTATAATTAATATATTTCGAAAAGAATTAATGATAAAGAAATTAAACAAATATTGAATATGTTACTGTAGTGAGGAGTGCAGTAGAGGCGACAGTGAGGCGGACGAGCCGTGGATAATGACGGTGCGGGGCGGTGCCGGCGCGCGCTCGCTGCTGCCCGCCGCCGAGCGACGAGATGCGCGCGAACGCGAACGCGAGCGCGAACGCGACCGTGATCGCGACCGCGACACAGACCGCGACAGAGAACGCAACCGCGAACGAGACCACGACCGGGAGCGAGACCGCGACAGGCGCGACGACACAGGTAACATATTTACAGAGTCTTACGTGAACATTCGATAAAAAGCTGTGGATCTAGCACGAGCATTTGACAGTCGCCTTCATATCGTCATCGTCAATTATATCAAAATTAGTATAAGATAGGGTGTACTTTACGCCCGATAGATGGCGCTGCACAGATTTTAATATTTTGGCGACGATACGATGGCGATTGTCACAAATATTCATGCTA
>NW_013533994.1:3076366-3328593 GCF_000836235.2 Papilio xuthus
GCACCACAAGCCCGCACTCAACAACAACGCGCCTGACAAACAGACGGTACATTCACAAAATAAACTAAGTCACGACAAGGTTAAAAAACTCTCAGATTCCTGATAAATTAACAATCTATTAAGTTTTATTAAAAAAATTATTTAAATTAATATTAACTTATTTTTCAGAGCCGACAATCACCCATAGTACAGACGTCCATAGAACAAAGAAATATAAAGGATAGAGAAAGAGATAGGGGAGATAGAGAAGATAGGAAAGAGAGGCAAGAACACACAGCGTCCAATCGAGACGGCATAGTTAATAATAAAGCCGTAAGTATTGTAATAGGTTCTGTAACCGTGATATTCAATATTTCATTATAATTAAAGAGAATGAGACATTCCTTTAAATCTCATAATCTGGAAAATTTACACATAAAGAAAAAACACGTTAAACGCCGTAGTAGAAATAGAAAAAAAATCACTAAAAACTTTTTACTGGAAATAGATGCATAATGTCGAATATTCAAAATATATCTGGTTGAGGGTTTAATCACAAGCTGGGTTCCGCAGATATTATAAAAAATCTTAAGGTCACAAGCCTTACGCGGCGCTTAAATGCAAGAAGGGATCCGGTCAACGGTGACCGGAGTAGCGTTTAACGTGTTGAATAGACTTCTTTAACTATTGGAAAACTACACTATCTCTGGACTATATTTATCTGTAGGTTTTTTTCAATTCCACGCAGACGAAGTGGCGGGCGACAGCTATAATGTAAATTTGTGGTATTTGCAGGCTTCCCCTCTGGACCACAGAGGAGTGAACAGCGAGGAGAACAAGGTGCGGCGGCACGCCTATCTGCAGCAGCTCATATACCCGTTGCTTAATGAGGTAACATACGAATTTAATTAAATATATTGTTAAAAGTATTCTATACGATAACCCTTTGAAGTCATTTATATCCTTCAAATTCCTATGCTATTGCTATGTTGGTTCTAAGTCCTATTTTTGAAACTACGATGCAAAAATAAATACATCTTTCATGTTTGGTTGGTGAAAATAATTTAATAAAAGCAAAAATGCAGGAATTTGAAGCATAATACCCCTCAGGGGGTCACAATTCATGGTTTTAAATGCGTTGATGTAAATAATATTATTAAAAAGTGTTTCTGCCTTTCGTGATTGTTGATGTGGTTGTGTTGTGTTGTGTTGCAGCTGAGCCGCAAGCACGGGCCGAGCAGCGCGGCGGCCGTGGAGGAGGTGCGTCGAGCCTTCGAGCTGGCTGAGCGCAGCGCGCCTCATCTCACTAGAGCCTTCGTGCAACAGGTACATTCAATTTGTATATATTTGAATATTTGTATGTAATAAAAAAATATATTTCATGTTTCGTTTGATCCTTTATGATGTTTTTGCGTTGAACGAAACATATTTTTTTGTTTGTGTCTGTTGTCTATTCCGCTTTTTTCAGAGTAATTTTTGATATCTCTAGACTGATTTTGATAGGACTTACTGAACAGCGACTTTTGTATGCAAAGTCGCGGGCTACACCTAGTATAATAATTTCATGTTTAAATAGGGTAAAGACACCTAATAAGGAGGAATATGATTTATTTTATTTATGTTTATTTTATTGTCCAGGTGGTGCAGAGGGTGGCGACACAATCACACCAGCCCTCCACACCCTCACACAACACTTCGCAGCACTGGATGTCGTAGGTGAGTCCTACGTTATATTAAAATAAACCCAAATATTTAACTATTCCAGTCTAAAAATAAAGAAATTAAAATTAAATGAGTAATAATGATCTGAACATAAACTCTAATATATTTTTTCTTACCAGGGACACATAAAATAGCCGGCAGCAATCCATAGCCGCCCCCTGGCCTCGGCCCCGCGCTCCTAGCCCCGGCCCCCCGGCCTCAAGCCCCGGCCCCCCGGACTCAAGCCCCGGCCCCCTGGCCCCAGGCCCCGGCCCCGCGCCGCCGCTCGGACTGACAGATACTAATACAAATTAGGCTTAAAGAAAACCCTTAGCATAGCAACACCAACTATATGTAATGTCTTACATGGCTTTAAATTAGATGTAGACGAACGCCCAATTATATGTTTCCTTAATATCAAATCTAGTTCCAAATGTGTGAACTGAGGCCTTCAAACTGCCTTATGTTATATTGCGTTAAATAGACCAACAAACAGTTTATTAACCTCTATATATGTGTATATTTAAATCTTTGCACTGTCCAATGTCTGATCACATTTTTTTACCTCTAACGAAGTTAACAGTGAGATTCCACTGTTGAAATATATGAGTAGAATAATATCGACATCCTTTTCATTCTATTAATAAAGAAAAGAGATAAAAATATTTTTGGTCATATCTTGACGGTTGAAATATTATCAGAAATCATTTTGCGTTCGTTTCAAATTTATTAAATTCTTGTATCATATATTTTTATACATGAGTTGTAATTTATGTACAGTCGAACCGAGATAATCGAGTTTCCAAAAGATCACAATATTTTTTTTTCGTTTATAAAAGTTTCTAACCTGAATTTATGGAGTCAGTTCTTCGAGGGATTGGTAAATGACTTGCTTCTAAGGTTTCTCGATTATCCTGGTTTGACTATATGACAATATCATAATTACTCTCTCTTAGTTGATCAGAGATATTTTGTAGATGTATGAGAACAGTGGAAACCGCATAGTGTTGCGAGATGTGTTGTATGTTTGTGTATAAGTCTGAGCGCGGCGGAGTCACAACTTGCAATGCCATAGTGTAATGTAAACATAAAGTAAACAATACTTAAGTTGGTTATGTCTTTTAATATTTTATATTTATGTAAATATATCACTATTTGTTTTGTCTATTGAAAATAATGTCAACATTTGGTGCATGTATTATTCAATAAGTCTAGTTCAGATATTGAAAACATTTTCAATGTACTACGCGTGCACAATAACATGACATGTGCGATGACGTCATCTGTCTTGTCTACACAATTGTTATTATTGTAGATGTATAGTATGTTAAAATAAATTTAATATATGTTTTAACTTTGTTAACAAATTAAATATTAATCACAAGGGAAATTGAATAATACATGTACTAATGTTTTAGACCCTGACCATAGACTTAGTCTTTGGGTCACTTCTAACGTTTTTGTCCTGTTTAGTTTTATTGTGGACTTGTTCTGTTCATTGTTTGTACTGTGAGTTTCCATTGACGGTACAAAGAAGCTAGACAATGTATAAGCTTCGAAGTGATTCTATAACGAACTTCAAAATGTATAGAAATGAGAATAAGTTACAGTAAGTCACGTGATTGTTGCCTCAATTCTATACATTTTTGAATTTCGTTATGGAATCTCTTCGAATGCATTTTATCTAGCTCTGCAGGTGTGTAAAGACATAGTGTCGTCTCTTTCAGTCTCTTTGAAAAGATAGAGACAGAGATATATACAAAAGTTTTAACAATGGAAACTCATGTAACCTGCGGTCACGTGGGAATGTCATTTAGTATAATTTGTCAACGGTTTTGTAAAGGTGTTGTTCGATCTATTTTGTAATTTAAATATTTTTTTTGAAGAGTTGAATATTTTGTGAATATTTTGCCATAACTGTTTTTTTTTTCTTCTAAAATTATCTTTTTAAATGTCACAATAGAAGAATTGTTAGGTTGACCAGTAATAGTTAGAATCAATGTTTTTCAATAGTTTTTGGTCGTGTGTTTATTATTATTGAAATTCACTATAAAGGTTTTTCTATCGTTTCATCAATACTATTTTTTTTTTAACTTTTAGATATGCGTAGTATGAAACATTTTAGCGTTTCTTTAGTGTCATTCCAGGCAAAAGACAATGTTGTCGGCATTTATAGAATATTTGTTTTGTTGAATTTGAATTGTTTCGATACATTAACGGTTTGCGGAAGCGACTGAGAGTTGTTATATAAAAAAATCATAGTTTAGTTTTGAAAGTTAGCTTTTTTTTAAATGTCGGTTATTCGGTTTGGAATAAATGCGTGACTAATATCTAAAAATTTTAATATAATCACGCCCATTTTTAACACGTCGTTAACACGCGAAAGCACTGTCCTCGTGACTTTGGGCGTATGTTGAGATGTCCATATAAATAATTAACATGCTTAATATGCGACAATATTTAGCAATTTGGTATATATAGATTATTTATATTGAAGACTACAAAACAATTATTATTGCTGTGTAAAAATGTAAACGTATTATATAAATGTGTAAATTGTGTAGTATAAAGGAAGCTGTTTTGATAAAGTGTTCTTATAAGTGTGGGGAGACGCGGCGTCATCACGTCACCTGGTGGAAACTATCGTCACTGTGTTTCTTTTCATATGTTTGTGCATGTCAATTTCCAAATACTTATTGTTAGGTATAAAATCCGATACTGTGTCGATGTACTGGCACAACACTAGCTTTACTAAAATGTCGATGTTTATGTCCCCTCACTAATCATTCTAACACTTGACTTTGTAACGCGCGCCATTCGCGCCAAAGAATTTTAAGTAATTATGTCTAAAATTATTATCAGTTTTTCTAAAAAAATTAGTCAACTAGCAAAAAATTCTCTGTTTTTGTCTTTTTATTTTATTTTTCCGTCAATGTTTTTTTTTACATTTATTTAAGATTTTAATATCACGATAAAAATGGTATACCAGAGCAGATATGATGAGATAGTCTATCTATTCATCTTGATATAAAACTCCTTGGGTTTTGGGATTTCTAAGTATTCCCACTGTGAAAATTATAACATCCTTTGTAACTTATTTCTGATAGTACAGATGACTATGAGGTGACATTATACAGAGTGTTACATTTTTCAGAGGTGGAATACTTGGACATCTATTGCCCTTAGGAGTGATGTTTCAGGGTGAAAAGGACTAAGTCGACATAATGGCTTAGACAAAGTTTTGTTTATTTAGTTTCCACCGAATGTGAAGTGTGCTCGCCGCGACCGCCCCGAAAGCGCGCGCTCCGGGCACGGAAGCCATTTTGTTCATAACCTAGTTTGTAGTTCTCAGAATTTCTATTCTAATCCTAAGGTAGGCAAGTTCACTAAATGCCTTTGATGCATAGTTTGTAAGTTGTGCCCGTGCTCGTAGTCGGACCGAGGGAGAGGATAATTTAAAAATATATGTGAACTTTCCCCGGCCCGGCTCGGAGCGCGGTGTCACCGTGGTTTCCGCTCCCGGTTCGCATCGCATTTGCCTTGTAATCATTTAATTTCGCCGTGCGTTTCGCGCGCGAAATGTTACATTGATTTCTATGGTAAATCAAAAATTATTTTTCCACTTGATGGGTATTATATAATGGTAAGAGCGTGTAGTGTTAGAGGTGGCGATAATTGTTGATTATTGAATAAAATTTAGATGTTTGTGGCATTGGTACGTAGCGGAGACACGGAAACTAGTTGTTACCTTCGAATTTGCAGAATGTTCGGGATCGCGTCGTCGGTATTTGTTGGGCACTATTGATCCTGTTTGTATAGTTTGTAAATTTAAATCTTTATTGTAATATAGAAGTTGCAGCAGACTTTGCGATCCATCTCGACAGTTTGATATAAATAAGTATCGCGGGCAAAAGGAGCAAGCCGCGGGCCACATGGCGCGGTCAGCCGGCGCCGGATAGCGGTGGCATTACGGAATATCCTAAATTATTACAAATAATACAAAGTTTGCAAAGTTATAAAGAGACCTTAAAGTTTTCTTACAGAATTTCATTTCATATATTTTTTCTAGCTTTTTCCTGAGACTTCGTATGGGTGGAAAAAAAAACTCAACAAGTAGCCTATGTGTTATTTTAAACTATGTTTCATATCTATGCTAAAATTTATCCATTGAGTCGTTCTTCTAGCAAACATCCATACATCTAAAATTTCGCTTATATAATATTAGTAACAATTAATTATTATTTTATTTCTGCAGTATTAAGAAATTAATAATGAGTTTATTCTGACGATGTGAAATGAATTGGTGGCCATCTGTCGATGTTTAATTCCACGAATGCTTACCGCTGTCTGACGCAAGCTAACTCGATTGCAATATCACGTACATATGTAAAACAAATATTTTAAATATAAATACAAGGTGTCCGATTCTAACTGCTTCACAATCGATTTATAAGTATTTGAGGAGTCCCTTAGTGAAGATTTATTACACCACTAAAGGACTGCTGAAGTAAACAAGAGTCTGAGTGCGATATTTAATCTACCCTCAGTAAACCATTGGTGACTGGTCACAGCCGGCGACGCGTACCATTAGCGCGATGGTCAATTAATGCTACGGCGTCCATCATTCTAACACGTTTATGTAGAAAACAAATTTGACTCTGAAATAAAAGAAGTTATTTAATTTTGGACTTATTTGTTTTATTTAAACCTATTAAAAGATCCCGTTGATGATAATAAATAGGCTTTAATTTAACAGTAAGTATATTACCATGACTTTATTTTTTTAAACAGTATTTTTAGCACTTCAGTCCTAGAATATATTTTTTACCATAGACCATAGGTTATTTCGTTGACTACAATAACAAATTGTTCGATGTCTATGGAATATTTTTCAATCAGAAAAATAAAAAATGGAACGTTTTTTAGTATTTTTTTTATTTTATTGACTAGGTTATAATTACACGTTTTATTACAAATTTACAAAATATATAAAAATGACGTAAGAAATTTTTAAGAGATTCGTTGTTAGGTTTTAATTGTTATAATGTTACATACGAATAAATAATGTGATGTTAATATATGCGATAAAAAAGACAAAGAACTTTTAAATGTGTTCTCATAGTCCTTAATCACTAAGGGATAGAAAACGGCAGTTAGACATGTCATGATGTGTTATTACAGTATAATTTTAAAATAAAGCTACACGATAAACTTAATGAAAATTAAATATATTTACACATATGGCTATCAAGTACAACGCAATCATAGCCTAGAAAATATCTAATTTTACAGCTGTACAATAAACTACTTTTATACTTATCTAAATATATTAATGTTCCCGCAACGGGATGAGTGGTGAAAATTACACAGTTTGTCTGAAAAAATACAACAAATTCGCTTTAAAATAGCTATAATGTTAGGAAATTAAACATATTTTTACACTTCAACTAATATTGTGTAAAGGTAAGTAACCATTTTAAAATACTTTGGTTCAATTTAAGACCTAGAAAAGATGTGAAAATCAAATGAAACTTAATCGTCAATTGATGTAGGAACTTATTTTGTAAAAGTCTTGAGCAAAAAATAAGAAATTTTAATGTCTTAAATGAAAAATAATATCAAAAATAATTTCCAGTTTAACTTTAATATCGAAAAGTATTGGAATGGTAAAGTTGCATTTAACGAAAGCCGCGTGTTTATAATCTGTGGAATTCGACTTGTCAAATTGACATATTGTCATCCTTTACATATTCTTTGGAAAAAACAGAGACACCAATATCAAAAAACAAATGTTGTGGCAATCAAAAGCTTGAATGTCGCAGAGAGCGACTTAAAACCCGTTAGTCAGAGTTTCGTTGATACCCAGAGCCTCAATAACGCCTACGATATTTAGGGTTGCTACTTTTTTAGGTTTGCAGAGTCCATATTCGATTTTGATTCACAATAAATTTATGTCTCTGGTACAAAATGGTGTTAACTAGTCATTGTGATCGCAGTTTTTCATATGAAAGTGTTATAGGTTTTTTTATGTTGGCAGCCCTACATCCAAAATAACACGCAGTCGGTTATAAATCACTGCAACATCCTACTTTCTAAGTTAGCATCTTTTGTGAACTGAGTCATCAGAATTTGCATTCTTTCATTCATCTCTCATGCGATCGTCTTATCTTATAAATAATATCAAAAGCTGGCATTTGCATTACTTATTAAATATTCTTTAAATCTATTTCCTATATAACGCACAGATGACCTTGAATTTATACGACACTACATGAACTTATATAACAGTATTTTTTGTATATTAGTCGGCAGTGAAATACATGGTTAAACACAAAGCACATAATTGTTCTTTTCGTACCATAGATATTTACTTTTTACGTAATATTCGATGTAAAATTTGTTCAAAAATTAAAGAATTAAATATATTTAATTCTAAGAAGTTGTAAATCCACATTTATTTGAAAACATTTATTGTTAAAGAGATCAAAAATCATATAAAAACCAAATTAGTAGTTATTGCTTTTAAATCTTTCTTTAACAATTAGGAATTTGGACAAACTCTATTAACTATAATGGTGGTAATATTAAATCAATAAGTATGCGTCAACGCCTATTTAACTTACAGTTTAGTGCGTACACTATCGAGATTACTAATAGAAAACAAGTGGCATGGTGTGAATCATTCGACCTTATACATTACTTAATCATCTTAAATATCACAGAGGTATTACATAAACACTCTAATACCTAGCAGTGCCTATTATATGTAAAACATAGTCTACAATTTGCGACTCGCACTCGGATGTGCGCAATTTCTTCATCATGTGGTGTTGAACAGGCGGTGGAATGGGATACGTCAGCGAGTGAACTAAGTTCCGACTGTCGATGACAATCAGATGGTTCTTTTTCGTTTTCTCAACTTCGGTCCCATTATTTTTTCATTCTGCGAACAAATAAAAAGAACTTGATAAATGCGAGAGAAGCGTACAGCTGTCTGACTCATTGTGGATTTTTGTGACGCAGAAGCCTGAGTCACAACACACGGTCACAAATTTTATTTCGAATAGTTTTTACCGTTTGCACATATACTTAGTGAGGTGACGAATTCATTGCCTATATTAGATACAATAAAGGAGATGTTTATAGACAAGTAAATTCGATGAAACAACGCAAAGTTTCTTTGAATCGATGACATAAAGTCTGCACAAATTAGATAATTAAAATTCGATTAAAAATCAATTGATGTCTCGACATACATCACAACGGGATGTGTATTCTTAAAGGAGTTAAATTAAGTGTAATTGAATCGATCCCGCACATAAAATACCTATACCGTATCTTCATCTCGTGTCTCAGAACTTATACATTTCCTTAATATTAGTAACTTCGATAAACATTAACAAATTATAGCTAATCAAAAATTTAAAATAAAAGTGTAATAATTAATCACGCTACTACTCCTTTTATAACCTACTACTTTTTATAACCTTGAGAAACATTTTCAGGTCTGGACGCGAATGCTTATGCGGTTGACATCTATAGAGACATACTCATAGTCGTACGCTAACTATACACAAGCAATAATGGTAATTAGTCTAAGATTATGTAGAACACACAGAGACCTTACATTTTATGATTAGCGCCATTAAATGTTTACCAGAGATAGCAACAATCAACAAACTCATTCTAAGGACGCCTATCGTAAAATACGAACTCGTTTCGTTCCATTAAACAGCCAATATTTACTGCGCAATGTCATCATTATTATCTGGTGTTAATATTCATAAGCGGGTATGTATATTGGACATCCTTATTACTTTGTTGGCTATGCGTTCGTGTACACTGCATACGATCCATCAGCGGGACAAACGAGTCCTTTATATGTGGACAAGACATCCTGCGGAGTCGTGACCTCTTATCGCCGGCCGCCCGCCGCCCGGCCGCGGACAGTGCGCGCTCGCGTAACTGATACGCCTTCCTACAACCTAAACTTTATTACACAAATATACCAACCTGACTATTACAAATATATTAAATATTTCTATATAAAGAATCACGGAACTAAATTGTTATTGAGCTGAGAAATATTTTTATGTACACATGTAATTATATGATAATTTATCGTAACATTGCAGTTCGATTCGAGATAAATTGCACAATTGGAATAGTCGTATAGTAGTATAAGTCGTCAACATAAAACTTTTTTTTTCATTTCAATATAAAACCAATAGTTTTACAGAAGTCAGTAAATGTGAAAGTAAGTAACAGGAATGTCTTTACTTTTGTTATTTTTTTAGTCGAGAAGAAAAATGAAACAAATAAATAAACGTTGAGTGAGTGTTAGCTCACAACATTTTGTTAAACAATTAAAGGTGTGATTCCACTGTGCCCATTTGTGTATTCCTAAAATTTGTTCTATCGAATTATTTTGTTCCAAACTGTCAGTCACTTGAGTATTGGCACCGATGTCCACAAATGTTTGTTCAAATATATAAATGTTTGCACCAACAATTACTGTCCGGTATTGTAATACGATCTCTTATTATTTTTAACTCTACTCGCTTTGTATAATAACGATCGTTAAGTTAAATATATGGCAGGTTTGTGCCTCGGCATTTTATATGCTTAAGTTATGTATTAACGGCCCTGTTTTACATAGTCCGTATTTTTTTCCTTATTTATAGTCACAGCTGTATTGCATGTTAAAGTATATATATTACGATACATACATATTAATATAAATACATAATTGATCTCATTGTTTGTAATTAATTTTGTAATATTGTTTTTTATTGATATTTAACGTTAATTTCCTACAAATATCCATTCATTATTGTTTAAGGAAGGAAGGTTTTGTTTTAAATTATATTTGACAGGAATAAATATTTTTAATCTAATTTAATGGTATTTTTGTAGTTGATTTATATAATATTTTGATTTAATTCAATAACTAAAGGTGTACAATGATTTTCCTTATGTAAAAGTTTATATAACATCCTAGGAATAAACTCCTTAAATGAGCAAAATAATAACAGTACTTAAATATTCACAGTACATAAAGACATGTAAATAGCTAGTGCAAACTTCTTTGTTGGTTTTTACCTTTTGATTAATGAAGGAAATCTCACTGCAAGGATAACTTATGACTCAAAAGGGAATGAACGCACACATGCTCAGATTTCATGGCACGTTTATGACGAACGTTGGCCATTTCTTATTTCCTTATCTCATCTGTAAACTTATACCATAGCGACCTCTCCCGGCAGCAAAAAAACACCGTGTGAATGTGAAAAAAAAAATTAAAAACATTTATTTAGATTTTTTTTTAATTTTACCTTTAATACAATTCTCAAAATATTGTTGAAACTATTAGATTGTTTCAGTAATTTTTCCGTTTATTTTGATGGACGAAACTATGTTTTTTATTATTTAAAAAAAAAACATAAAATATAAAAAAAAATTATTTGTATTTTACCTTACAATAATTATTTTATGACAAAATTCCATGACAAGATTTACGTATGTTTATTCAATTTGTATTGTTTCCCTTTTTCCTGTTATTCTTCATTCTATTGTCAAAAGACATAAATCATATGTTGTGGTTTTAATTTATTGGAATTAAAATTATTTAGAACACTTATTTCATGGTTTCTTACTATAACAAAAAACAATCATCGGTTCGTCGACTTGTGACTAATTTTCTTATCGGAAATGGAGAAACTATTTAGTTTAATGGATTTTTCTTCAATACTACTCATTTATGAATATATTTTAGTAAAAATTAAAGGTAAATCTTACTAATATTATTAATGCAAATGTTTGTTATGTTGTAGCTCCGGAAGGGCTTAACGAATTATGTTGAAATTCGGCACAGCTGTAGAACATAGTCTGGCAGAACACTTAGTAAGTACTAAGTTTTGTGTTTAATTCCCAGCGGACGGAATGGCGGGCAATAGCTAGTATTACATATGTAGAAAAGTACTATTAATTTACTATGAACGCGTTATTAAACTCATCATAAGGTGAGTAAAGGCAAATTCTACAGGTCCATATAAGTAAGACATGTCTCACGTCGCGTCGGCGTCGGCGTCTAGAAATTTTAATGACTTGTGCATTGTTTGGGCTTATTTGGCACCGCCTTTGATAACATAACTGTCCTCTCAATATGGATCTCGTTATTTTGAATTTATAGCTATTGTTTGTTCGAATGCAATTAAATTAGAATACGACGCTGTTAATGATTTTGTACTTATTGAATACAAGGTGTAGCCCGCGACTCCGTCCGCGCGGCATTAAAAAAAACTTAATTAGTAGTCTATGTGTTAATTTCAGAAAAATCCTTGCATGGTTGCAGATTTTGGAGATATCTCCCAACGAACATCCATCCATCCATGCAAGCATACGCATTTATAATATTAGTAATCATTAATTACATATGTTTTATTGTGTACCAGTGAGAAAGTATCTCGTAAGTTAACTTATGAACTTACAATGTCATGAACTTGTAAATTAAGACGTTATCATTTTATCATACAAACTGAACCTTAACTAAAGTATGTACCTGCGCCTGACATTGGTTAATTTAGGCAGCCGGCAGTTCTCTACAGTACCAGGCCTACAGTCGGACGCATAGATAATTCCAGCCTTGACATTTCATTAAGCAACAACATCAAATAAAATTTACCGTTTCTGTTCAATTGGCAATAATAAAGTTTACATGAGTTGATTAACCAATGTCAGTTTTATTTAAATGCGAGTATTTTTTTTAACTAAAAATTTTGCAAAATACTATAACTAGCTGTCGCCCGCGACTCTATCCGAGAGAATTTAAAACAAACTTAAGTGAGAGTCTTCGTGTTCTTCTAGAATATGTTCTAAATCTATGCCAAGTTTCAGCGAGATCTATGCAGCCTTTTTAGAGATATCTCAAAACAAAAATTCCCATTTATATTATTAGTAAGATTTCGAATTTATGTGGCTATTTGCAAGTACCCTTATTTTGCGACAAATTATAACGATTATTCCATAATTTCCGTATTTTAATACTAAAACATAATGCGTTTTAAATACGTGCATCAAGTGATTGGGCATATATTAGTGCATGCAACTTTTAAAATGTTTCTACGATATTGTTATTACTCTAAATGTTCATTATCGCATAACTAAAACTAATTTGCAATTAAGTTGATATTTTACGCCTTAGAAATGCCATATAACTATCAAATGAGCAATATACTTGGGTACAAAAACTGTATAAGATGTATCAAGTCAAAGCATATTCCTTATGAATAATACAGTTACTAAGCACAGTTAAAGCAATACTAGTATCTAAATATTGTTAATAGAAAGTTGTTTTTAATTGATAGTAAGTTGTCTTGACAATTTATTAACGTCGCCAATTAAGTTTATGTCGCTAAGTTGAAAACGGATCTTGGTAAGTAATATTGATAGTGGAACTTTTCATTTCCGGGGAGTTAAGTATTGAAAAGATAAATACTTGTTAATTCTTAATAGCATTAAAGTTAAGACTTTAAAACTTTAGATTGCTAAAGTTGACTGCCTTCCTAAATTATGGATCTTTAAGCAAATTTGAATGACTCTCGCTGTTCAAAGCATTTTTATATTTTTGTATTGAACAGGTTTATAGAACGATATTTTTAAATTGAACTCATTAATCGTTTGCTATGTACATTTTACATATATTATTATGTACATAACAGTGTTCTCTTTAATCGTAACGCACAATTACGTATTATTAGGAAGACCGTTACTTTGTTGCCTTTGTTCGGGAAGTTGATGAAACGCGTCACTCATACAATTGTGTGAATTCGACCATTATCGTCCGCTGTCAATAATAAACGTCATTGTCTACGTCAATGTTATTACAGTTCCAATAAACTGAACTTCATCTATAGCTCTTTGTTCGACAAATCAAATACAAAGTTAACTCTACTATATAAACAAGGAAATATATAAGTTTAAATAATTAAAGGAAATAATTTAACTCGCGTCAAATAAGGATTTTATTACGTAAGTACTCTGAAGACGTCACGTGATATGAACGTTATTAGGGTTGAATATTCGAGCTACATATAAGCGACAAGTTCCTGGACTTAGTTGCTTTTTTTGTCACTCTTTCGATCTTAAGCTTGACATGTAAATGGATGTAATTAACCTTTATTTTAATATTATGTTTGTTCATGTTTTTTTGATACACATAACATGTGATGTTTCACTTCCTCTAGCAAGGAGAAGGTCTGTTCCCTAAACATTGGTTAAGGAATAAAATTATAATAGACAGTATAGCTCTTTCCCTCCGGATGAAGTCATATAGATGTCGTATATCAATTCAATTTGTGGTTATTCGTATTACCGTTAAAGGTGAATCAGAGATTAGGTTATGAACCAAATACATACAGGGAAAAAAATAAGCCGGTTCATACGTGTTTTTTTTTGTGACTGAGCAGTCACTGTTTGCCTTGATGAGGTATTTACAGCTTCACCGGGCTTGAGGTGGCCGAGCGCAAATGGCGCTTAGCCTGAACCTCGTTTAAGAGTAAAAAGACTCGAGGGCTCCCTCAGGAGCCTCGGCTATGACTGTTACTTCGTTATAGTTACCGGATTGGATTCATACGTATATTGATTGAACCAAGTCGCATTTTTGAATAAAGTTTATATTAAATCGTGTTATATCTTGCTTCCTGATATGAACAGGTCTAAATATGGACTATTAAGATAAATTGTGACAAGCCTTGGAATAGATAAAAGTTATAGGGAGGTAATATTTATGTATAAGTAGACAGAAATAGAAGACAATGATAGAAGTATAATTTTGCAATGGGTTTAAAAAAAAATTAGAGATTTCTAGATCCTGAAAAGAAGATGTAGAGAACATATTAACTTTTTAAACTGTTAGTCGTAATAACTGTTTGAAAGGTTATATTCTGAATGCTTAGGTTACCATATCTTTCAATCATTTGGTACAACGGATAATGATCGACGTCGGCCGTTAATCCATACTCTTTGTCTACAAAAAAAACCACTCAGTAAGAAGATAAGGTCAAGTATTTGTCGGCGAGCAACGACCTCTACAGGACGCATTCGAATACTTTCAAGCTGACGTTTACTCCGCCAAGCAACTGTAGTTTTATTTAGTCTTGCGGACCTGTATAAATAATCCGACCTTGTGGTCCATTTCTCTACTGAATACAAACGAACTTATTGTTTGTTTATATTATTTTTATTGAAACAGCTGCATTCGTGTTCTTTATTTAGAGATCGTATCCTTTATTTAATACTAGATGTCACCCGCAACTCTGTCCGCGCGGAATATCTACATCTATGCAAATTCAATGAGATCCATGCAGCGGCTCTGGAGATACTTTCAAACAAACAACCATCAATCCATCCATCCAAACATTCGCATTTATAATATTAGTAAGATTTTGTATTTCGACATTGTGAATAATGAGAATATTAGGCGTTTTCTGGTCATTGGTTTCAACATTTTTAATTAAACCACATTATTATATTTATAGTCGTGACTTGGTATGTTTTTAAAATAACGAGAACAATAGGGAGGTATTAAAATGATTAATGAGTTTAATTTATCGCATATTATAAATCAATTAAGCTCGAAGTGACCGCGGCATCACGTCATCCCTCACTGATAAGCTCTCTATTGTAACGCGATATAACTTAGCTCCCGATATACTAATATATTATTAATTATTTGATTTATAACTAAATCCGTATTACTTAACAAATTAGACTCAATTATATTCAATTCTAACTGAAGTAATGGACATTGACTGAGCCAAATAACACCAAATAAAGTTCCATGTTGCTTTTAATTTATGATTTACAAATTAATCAAATCGCTGTCTTTGTATTAATTTTTTTTTCCAAATCTGTTTTTTATATTTTAAATTTTTTTGGTCTGTAGGAAACCTTAATGAATATTAGTATTAGCCAAGAGGCATGACTTTCTATAGAAAGTATTCATTTGCATAGCTGTATAGTTCGAGGATATATCACTGAGACGCGACGTGGGCGTCGCTCTCAATAAGATTGATTTGTTCGCTGGATTTTATAATGAATGAAGCATAATTTAAATTCTGAATTATATATTACGAGACAATTGTATTGAAATTGATTCATTAAGCGTAGGATTTCATTTAATTCAACTAAAATATGTAGACAAAGGATGGGAGTTTATAACGAAGCTAAAATCCACGACGCAATGATGATGTGACAGTTTCACGTATAAATTTTACGCGTATTTTTATTATTAAAACACATAAATATAATTATAAGATCTGTGTATTATTTCAATTAGTAAATTTATTGTTTTTTTTATTACTTTAATAAGTTTTAAGTACCGTTTATAAAGTAAGATTGTTTGTCAAGCAAGTTCTTAGTGTGAAGATGAGTCACTTGGCAATTATTTGTCCGGACACATACTATGTCATACAGAATAGATACTGGTGTTAGGCATCTTATTGACTTTATAATTAACATATTGTGTTTGTGTTTTCTTTTACTATATTCTTTTAAAATTCTTTTTTACTTGTTTTTAGTTGTAATTAATCTTATTAATGCGACCGTTTAGATGGATGGATGGATGTTTGTTACAATGTATCTTCAGAACAGCTGCAAGAATCTCGTTGACATTTGACATAGATGACATAGCTTAGAAGAAAATATAGGCTATTAATTAACTTCTTTTTTTAATTGGGCGCGGACGTACCGCGGGCGACAACTAGTCTTTTATATTATATATTATGAGAAGATTATATTTTACGCTTTATTAACTTCTTGTTTTATTTAAAACAAAAACTAAATTACAGTTGATGTTTTTTTTTTATATAAATCACGTAACTTGAGTTCAGTGGCATCAAGGGATCAATTGCTGGTAATATTCCAAAACAATAGTCACGTACGATTCTGTTATAATTTCATAACCGGACATATACGGTGTGTGACATCAGTGGCCCAATGTTGTTATCACAATATCCGACTAGCCAAAACATCGTGTCAAATAGAAATGATGGACATGTCACCGTTAGTTTGTGAAATTAGTTTTTTAAGTGAATTGGCTAAAAAATTGATATTTTTCTTTTTTATGTACATCTATCATGTTCAACATAACTAGCCTTACGTAAATGAACTCTTGTAGTAAATAAACGTTCAGTGACATTATATTTAACGTATATACTATATACTCTAACAGGTTTTTTTTTATTTACGAGATTATTTTAATTCGCAAATTAATATTTTCATAACTTGTTTAAATTATGATAGGTATTACTACTACTACGACTATTACGACGACTATTTAGTCTTAAATTACATACATTAACGTTCATTAAAATATCTCTAGTAAAAAATATTCTTTTATACTTAAGAGCATTATGTATGTAGCGGGTAAGACTGATGCAAGTCACGTAGTCCAACTGCAAACTGGCAGTAAACAGTGAACGGTGCCGCGGTTTCGTTATAAATCGACCGCAATAACACTACACCCTTCCGTCCTTGCCTTCGCTTTTTATCACCACGTATGCACTTTGGACGGTTTAAATATCATGTTTTTCATTCACATATAGGTCAATTATCTTATTTGAAAAGTTAGTATAATAAAGTAACATATATTTGATTTTATATGTAAGAAGACACAGGTTTAACCAGACAAACTATTTTTTTTTAAATGTAAACGTCATTATTTAGAACCTTTGTGTCTACAACAGAGATGGATGTACAGATACAAAATAGTTAACTACAATTCTTATTCCCATCTAAAAATAAAAGTAAATAAAAACATTATGGTCGATATTAATATAAATGCGATATCATTTACCATTGCTATTTAGCACCTGATGTTTTGCAGTCTGTGTGAATGCAGACCTCTCACCTGTTTACTAACTTTACGACGCTCTAGTGAATTGCTACTATATTACCTACGGTTTTACTATGAACAAACTGGTTTAGATAAAGCTATTTAAAATGTAAGAATATACATTTCAGAGATCTCATTTAGAATAGCTTTTGGATCAATACATCGAACTATTTCGTTTCTTTACCTACAAAATCTTACTGTCATTTGACTTTGATTTATTATTTCTAATTAAAAACCCGCATTAGGCCAGCGTGGTTTACTATGGCCTAGTCACTCCTAACTTAGGGTAGGCTCCGAGCCCCTCGGTGGGGACGTATAGTGAGCTGATGACGCATTAAAAACCCTAATTACTTCATCTTTAGAGAGGGAAATAATGAAGCTAGTCTTAAGTCTTATTACAAGGGGTAATGACATTTTAAATTGATACGAACTCTATTAAACACTCCAAGAATTAATAAAAATTAGATTACCATTCAACCTCACTTTTTTAAATCAGTCTGTTTAAGCTACAAAAGGTGACAACAAGAGACATATATTTCAATAATAAATATAACAACATACCTGACTAGTTTTTGCCGTATGTAGGGTTGTTATAATATGACGTGGGAGGTATGTAAAGTGGGTTAGAGCCGACGCAGTCTTCAGCTCCGATGTTCTGGTACTGGGTGTCAGCGAGGGGTAATGCAGGTGGCCGACTCCTCCAGATCATGTAACCGGCAGTCGCCGCTGCTGCAGCCGCCACCAGCAACACGGTCAGTACCACAGGAATCGTCACTGTTGATACGTAATATATATAAGATAAACATATAGTTTGACTTGTGATAAGTTTGACTTTCTGTTCTTGACAGCTTAAATAGGGAAATTATATGCGTTATTTGCTTTACTTACCGTGGGTTTATGAGATCAAAATGTCCGTTAAAAACCTAAATATTAATTCTGTTTTGTCAAAGATAATTAGAGGATTGACGATATGTTTTATACAGAGATTTTAGTGTCAGAAACCCACTGTAAATATTTCAGGAACGTTCAATGCTTGTTAATCAGTTCTCGCATCTATTCCCTTAAAAAATATTTTATTTGTCAATTTATAAAAAACGTAATCAAGTAAGTGGATTGGAATAAACAAATCGTTGCGTGTAACAATACGTTTAACCAACAAATACAATAGATACTAGTCTACGCTGTCAAACAAAGTGGTTGAATGCATACGACCATATTACGCGGTCGGGACAATACGACAACTTATCTATTACAAGGCGAAGTATCCGTCCCTCCCCGCGTATTGACCGACCAGGATAATGATATATTGTTACTCACGAGCTCGGAAACGGACACCAAATACATTAACAAACTTGTTTTGTTGAATAACAAACAAGATAATTAGAGTATCATAACACAAGTTAGAGAGAGATAGAGTATTTCTTTAGGGTCGATAAGGATAAGCAACGTGACAAAATCCATCTGTTTTCTTTATTTACAGAATGCGTCGACAGCGTTATAAGTTGCACCTGTTTAAATTTGAATACGTATATGTTTGGTGAACGAATATTATTAAAAACGATAAAGCCTTTTGATAGGTTATAAGTTACGAGAAACCTTGATAATCTGATAGGGGCCATATATTTCTCTTTATGTATTTATAGAAATGTAAAATTTCTTACCGTTGGTACCACCCGCAACAGCAGCTTCGTTGGTCACGTCACACAACTTGATCACCATAACAAATACGTCGCCATTATCGTCTTTCTTAGCGACATATTCTATGGGGCAGTTGTCAACTGTTCCGTTGCAAGTTATCCAGATGTTTCTGTTCTGGCTATCCTTTTCCTTCACCAGCGTTTCATTGTACCTCATCTTGATGAGAGGGAAATGGCAGTCGGGGCAGTTTCCATTCTCTGGGTTGCTAAGACATTCGTCGCAATCGTTTGTGGTCATGCAAATATCGGCGCAATAGTTTTCTTTGTCGAAGTATTTGGAGCCAGGTCGGTCGGTGTAGCATTCGCAAACTTCGCAAGGGCCGCAGACTCCGTTCCCTGAGCATTCCACCTGGGAATTAAGTATTAGAACAATCGATAGATTCGAGAATATTTGAAGATCTGTTTGTAATTTCTGCGTTGTGTCTTTTAATGAAGCTTCAGAGTCTAGCATATTTTCGAATATTTGTGTAAACATAAATTATTATTCAATTTTTTGTTTCAATGATATTAAAACTTTCGAGCAAAATATGAACATTAGTAGGATCAAGTTTCAACTAAAATACTGGTTATACGTACTGGACTGTTTTATTTATCAGGAAATATCAATTACATAAGGACATGCCTGTATATAACGGAAGTAAATTTTTGTATAATTGGCTTATGTATTTTGTGCTGAGATATAATTATTTAAAACAATTTTTGTTTTATATCAGAAGGTAGCAAACGAGCGAGCGGCCATTTGAAATCGCTGAAATAGCGAAGTGACCGTTGCCCATAGACATACGCAATTGCATATGCGTTGCCTATCTTTAATCGACGGAGGAGAGGAATGAAAGATAATAAGTTTGTTTTATAAACCTAAGTCGTTATATGATTATCGTTTTTACTAGCAAATAATAGAAATAACAAAATATTACTTACATCGTTTTTAACAGGATTGGTACACTGGAGGTCGCCGCGAATGCCTTGACATTCTTTCTTTTCACAGAATTTGCCAGACCTGTAGTAATAAATAATTTAAAAAATATAATAAAACTAGCTATCGTCCACGACTCCGTCTGCGCTAATGAAACAACCTAATTCGTAGCTTATGTGTTCTACTATCCCACATTTCAGCGAGATCCTCGCAGTTGTTCTGGAGAGAGATTTTTCAATGAAATAAATGTTACTAACGCTTTTACATGTCATTAAAATGATTGATGTTAATTATAATCGCGTCGATTCAAATCATTTAACCGAATATCAATTGTCTTTAATCTATTTATGTCATCTTTAGAACGTTTGCGATTAGTACTGTTAACTATAACTGGACTTCCTTGCGACATTGCTAATAGAGTTAACGTTTCTGCGACCATAAAGTTCACCATACCATACGTTTTTAAGGTAGACCATAAGGTTCTGCGGAAAACGGAACGTTTTTACGAATAGTTTGAATATTGCCTTTAAAAAGTCATAATCTTAATTTGGTGCCATACTAAATAATGTTCAAAATAATGAGATTTTTTAGTTCTCTAAATGAAAATACCAAGGGTTAGTGTTCTGTTGCTCAAAAAGTTCAAAACTGCGCTGTTACTATGACCCTATATAGCAAGTTGTATTTGCATAGTAAATATTATTTACATGATGTTGTTTTTAATCAATGCCAAGAATATTAATGGTTATATTAGCATGAAGATTGAATACGATAATAAAATCACGCTGTATAGTACGCAAAACGTAAATACTGTTGGTTACAATCCATAGATATTTGCATCTTACTTGGTATTTAGCCATAATAAACATACTTATGCTTTAGTAAGCTTAAAATTGAAGTAACATTGAATTACATAATTATGACTGTCTTATAATATAGAATACTTGTCAAATTATTGATTTTTGAAATCAATAAAATCACAAATATGGGTCAAGGTGACGTTTAAATGGAAATAAAATTTAAAGATGTCTGAGTAACATTAACGGCGGTTTTAATCATTGTGACACGTGTAATGAGCAGTATTTCAATGAGCCGACCATTAGCATGAAAGTAGGCCTCTCAAACTCCATAATTAACTTGGCAGAGATGAGTCGAACAAAGCGCGTTTTGTTGATGAGTGTAATTGAGTTGTGTGTAGCTTGCCGCCCTGGATTTATCAGGATAAGCTTATACGCTCTTGTTCATGACCAGACCCACGTGAATGAGTTACTTAGATTTATTTGTAATTCGTAGCTAGAACTATTAATTTTCAACTAATAATAATTTTAACGATTTAAATACCACTCCCTAAAATCACTGCTGTTATTATTGCCCAAAAGCGTAAATTTTTTTAGTCGTGATAACGTTTACGTCTAGTACCAAGTTTAGATAGAAAGGTTGTATAAATAGAAACAAACTAGGACGTACCATCCACTTGGACAAGAGCAGACGCCGCATGCATAAGTGCCTCTGTTGCTGCATTTCCTTGAAAATACTTCTGCACGTTCACTGCACTGGCAGGCACAAGGCACGTGGTACTGAATCACTTCTTTATCAGCTCCAATATTTATCTCAACGAACACTTCTTCTAATGTTTTACTCTTTGCTGAACAAAACTGGTCTCCAGGTGAAGCTTCAATGTACCAGTTATTATTCTTCCCAACATATTCTTTCGGTGTTACAAAGAATTCTTTGTTCTGTGTTGTGTTCACAATTTTCGGCTGATGAATAATAATATAATTAAAATTGTGTCACGTAAAGCGTTACATTGTTTTGTTTTAATTAAGTAATGTTTGTTGTTAACATAATTATTTGGACAGTGTCGTTTATAATAATGTTATTAATTATTAAGCAATACTAATATAAAATATAGCGAAACTATAATACTTTATAATGTAACGTCTTACTTTTCAAACAATTATACAACACTGGTATATTGAAATCGAGTAACAATTTTTATTATTTTATTCATAATGAATCGTTCGTTTTAATCAAGTGTATTCAATTAGGCTATTATCAATTTATTCTACAAAAAAATGGCTGTAAAGTCGTTATGTTAAACTGTTTTTTAACATTGATTTTAAAAGTTAATTAATATTTTGTGTAATTTTTTATGATAAATTAATATGTTAATTACCTCTGGTTTAATTTTTTTATAATTGATAACGTTAGACACTCCTACTCTGACGGTCCTCTCCCTGTATGTGGGCTTGTCGGTGCCTCCGGGCTCCGTGCGCTCTCTCACCACTAGCAACTCCTCTTTTTGGTTCGGACACCAATCGTCATTTAGGGTTTCGACGCAATGAGTATTCTGTAATAGAAGAAATTACGTTACAAATATTTTAGTTGATATATTCAATGGTAGCCAGGCGGCAGCGGTATGGTACATAAAAGTAGAATATTCAATCTTTAGTAAGAATCTTTTAACTTAGAATTACAGCTAACTTAAGTAAGTCTTAAGCCAAGATATAGCATAGACTAAAAAATAATGCTTTAGTGTTTTTCTTGGAACTCGAAGTTTGTTACCTTTACATACATTTAGAAAATAAGTAATGCTTATTTATACTCATAGAACAATTCTAAGTTTGTACATTAAAGTGACTTGATAACTGATTTATCGTGGGTTTCTGAAAAGAAAATCCCAGCATAAGATATAGTTATTTCTGTTCTGTCTAAAATAATAAGAGGGAATACGATATATTTTGTACAGAGGACAGTTTCAGAAACCAGCTATTAGTAACGTATAAAGTTAAATATCTACTTTATAGTGTCTTTATATGTCCAGAGAGCTAGTGACATGTGTTAGTACCATGAAAGAATGTCTTAGAAATCAGAGTGGATATCTGTTTATGGTATGTCGCCTCGTTCTGGTTCTTGACATATAATTACATGTATTAAAAGCGTTGAAGAATAAAACTAGAAAATTAATGACTATAAAGAATTATTGAATAATATTATTGCTTATAATATAAATCGCTAAACCGGTCATACAGGAAAATAAGATTTGTATAATTTTTTACTATGTTATTTGGCTAAAGGATTTTAATGTCATTTTATAAATGTATGTTGTAAAAGTTGTGCTAGTTCAAAATCAATTTTAGTGATTGTTTCATTAAAGACATAAAGTACTTATAACCCTGTTTCTTTATAATCCTTAAGTCCTCCTTCCCTCTAATCTGTTGTTTATCCTATTCACGTTACTAAAAGGTATAAAAGGTACTTGTTATAAATTGATTCGGTATATTATATAAGATTTAAAACGATTTAATTAGCGCATGCAAAGTTGTGCGTAATAAGTGAGTACAACCGTGTTATTATCTTGCGTACGCTGTTTATTCTAATCTCTTGGAAGTAATCGTTGGTGGCGCCCCGGGCGAGACGCACACTAATGCTATATTCACACCAGGGTAGAAGCAGGTAGAGCAGTACACATTGCAGTATTGTTTGAACCGTGAATTACACATGGATGCGAGACATTGTGTATGAACACTATTGCCATCTCTCTTTTTTTAAAGAGAGCGAGAGGATAAGATGTTACAAAGGTATGTTAGGTGACAGCTATCGTCACTCTTACGCCAATATAGAATAATATTGATTTCATAGTATGTATTTAAGCAATAGCAATGCTGCACTGTCAATTGTTCTGTATCTCGTCCTAGTGTGAAAGAGGCATAATGTCTATGTTACTCGTATGCACGGTCAATGCAAACTGCATCCATTCTATACGATACCTAAGTCTACAATCGTGCGAATCTTCAAACGAGATAACCTCAATTATATTCATCACAAATACTTCGAATGTTTTATGTCATAGATATGATAATTATGTTAAAACAATATTATATGTAAATAAAAGAACAAAAATAGAATTGTACGCTATGGAAATCATGCAAGAAGGTTTATTATCGGGAATAGGAAAATTATAAAAGTAATCGTTCAGAAATATTACTAAACGAATATTTCAAAAGGCCATTAAAGGATGAAGTTATAGAAAATGTCGTCATACCATAGGTTTCTGACACCAAAATCTCTATATAAAATATATCGTCAACCTCGTCTTTCATCTTTGATAAAACAGAGATAACGATATGCTTTAAACGGGAATTTTAGTTTCAGAAACCCACGGTTAGTCATATACATCATATTAGTATGTGATCCACGTTACTATTAATCATACAAGAAAATCCTTTGGATTTAGTTCTTACTTTAGAGTTTACGATTTGTTTTGTACAAGTAAATTACTCATATAGTACGTCATTAATTGTTTTCCTCAAGTGAAGAATACCATCAAAGAGGTCACTTCAATGCCTTCAAAATATTTTACAATGTTACGTAAGTCAGGGATCCATGCTGGGGCCATTGTTTTCACGTTGTAGATATGATTGTTAATACATTAAAAAGGCAGTCTACCTTTGCTTCATACAAATTGTCGGTATTCGGCTTTAAAATCTTTGATGAAACCTACAATTCAAATACATAACTAACAAAATAATAATCCATTGTTATTTGGGATAACAAACTGAAGTTTATGTCATTTGAAAATGTTTATATAGCTATGAATAAAAACATATGTGCCAATGTCAATGTCTCATGATTAAGTCACTTAGTATTCATTAAGAACAATACTCTCTTTCTACATTCCGTATTCTAGACCATTACAAGGGCGGATTGTATAAATAAAGCTGGATAATTAAATAAATATTGTCACAGATAAAATACTGGCCAGTACGACTGGTTCAAGGTATTTGTCTCGTAAAAAAAGTAGAGAACACATCGAACTGGCCATCAATACGTTTAAGAGGTCATTGAACTGTTATTTTTTTGATTTATCATACGATCGCAACGGCATTGGAAAAAAGCTTTTATGTTTTATTTGATTTGATATTATATTTATACTTGAGTTTGTATACTCCGCTTGGAAATTTTATTTCGCGTGCTATGTTTTAGTGTTCATTTTGTAGCCACCAAATCTCTTGTAACTCTCGATTTATCTATGATATTTTGTATTTGGTTTCCATACATAGTTAACGACAAATATCACAAAAATTATTGTTTTGGGAAACATTTTAAGTTTGAATAAATTCATTTTACTTTGTGGAAGGAATTATCAATGTATAGTTGTATATATTTTTGGCAGATAGGAGAACAAAATGGCATTGAGTGGCATCGTAATAGAAATAGACCGTGTTGCCGTGTTAAGAATCGCGTGAATGCGTGATTGGTAATTTGTCCGCGTGTCGCGTTAGTCACTAATGTGCATCTCGGCGACCGAGGCGTGTGAGCCGTACAAGGATAATGACAATGATTCAATGACCAACAAAGCGAACGCAAAGCTTGAATTCACGGCCGGCAATTGCATAAAGAGAAAGAGAAACTTCTTTATACCTCTACAGATTCAAATAGATTAAATTATCTTACTTAAATGTTTTTACTTCTTTCCGTTTCCTTAAAGATTATTTTTTATCACATTTTACTAGTTTTCTACGTAATATAAGATTACGAATATTAAAAGTGAAGATTTCAGTATGTGTTTATTAGGAAATTAATTGAAAAACGGCCGATTTTAACGCTGCGATTGTAAATTAACCTATAAATTTATTCTGTGTAATAGTTTTATAATGATTAAATATTTATCAAATTGGCATTGGTTATAGTGTTAACACGTCGGTATATTATGGATGAGGCTGTGGGGACCACCTCAGCCAAACCGGTATTCACCCAATTACATTAACCAGAACCGCTTGTTTTATATCCGCATGGCTTTAACACTTGAGAGGTATGTTTTGTTTGTTTTGCAATTTTTGTATGATTCATGTCACGATATAAATGAGAAAAAGTTACAATATTACTAAGACTAATCTTGATGAACAGAAATCGATTTCTATAATTTGCTGTGATAGAGTTTACTGCATAAGGGTAATGCACCGATTAAAAAACGATCACATTTCAAATCCAAGTCATAAAGGGCATTAAACCCTTGACAGAGGTTTGCAATAATAAAACGCGTGGGTTGTCGTAATAATAGCTTAGCTGATTATACTCTCCCAGTGCTGCGTGAACGTTAAGAAATTTTATCGAATCGACAACAAAATTTTCAACCTTTTCTCTCTAACTTAAGGTAAACGATAGAGACAGACGAACGTTACACAAGATTGGGAGAGGCTGGGATGGTGTGTGGGTGGTACGTGGGTAACTGCATAGAAGTCCCCCCATTGCGCCATCTAGTGCCTGTACGTAACCAGTTTTGTAATAAGTAAAAGTGCACTATACTTTTTAATACCTTAAAAGTAAAATATATTAAGTATTTTATTTCTTCAACGCTATTCCATTGTTGTCTTCTGTTTACAACTCCAACAACTATAATGGTCAAATTAGTTTACATCAAAAATGTCTTGCGTCAAATATAATTATAAAATCTATGATGACATTATAATTATACGAACATGGGAAAGTCTGACAGTCGTACACTTTCAGAATAAGTACAAAATAATTGCTCCTTTAAAATAATTCGTAATGTGACTTGTTTATATGAAAATACATAGAAACATAACAGCGACGAACCTTTGTCTTTGGAAAATGAGATCACCCGCATCACGGTAATTCCATACTTTTGAGTCATTGGAGCTTTATTAAATAAATATATTACAACATAATTACTAATTTTATAACACATAAAGTTGTACATCATTTAATGGTTAATGTTTTTTAACAATATTAAATAAAAATTGAGCGGAGCGTCGGTGGCTCAGTGGTCAAGCACTTGACTTGCAATTTGCAGGTCCTGGGTTCACATGTGTGAAGTCAAACAACCCGCACTTGGCCAGTGTGGTTGACTATGGCCTAATCACCCTAAACTTAGGGTAGGCTCCGAGCCCCTCGGTGGGCACGTAGCTGATGATGATGAATTTTGTACATCATTTAATGGTTAATTATTTTTTACAATTTTAAATAAAAATTATGTAAGTAACTAATCATAATCCTACAGATTAGGTAGAAGTATTCTATCTCACCATGGTCACCATTCTACGACATAATTCGCAAATTGTAAACAACAAGGTGTCGCTCGCGACTCCGTCCGCGCGAAGATATAAAAACAAACTTAATTAGTAGCTTAAAAAAGTCCTGGTTGCGCAACATCCGAGAGTGGACAGGGGTTGCGAGAGCCGCCCAACTTTTTCGCCTCGCAAGAGACAAGGGAAAATATGGAGAACTGACCGCCAACCTTCGTTAGTCGGAGAGGCACCTCAAGAAGAAGAAGTAGCTTATGAATTCTTCCAGACTATGTTCTATATCTATGCCAAATTTCAGCGAGATCATGCGACAAACATCCATCTATGAAAACATTCGCATTTATAATTGAAATGTACAATTACCCGTGCAGTTATCATGTGTGACAACTTGTAATTAGCCTTAAGTCTCCATTTACAAAATTATTATAGTCTTAGTTAGCTGTAAGTTGTCCCGTTAATAAATAAAAAAATAAAAAAAATAAATGATATTAGTAAGAAGTAAGATGGAATGCGATATAAGATATGAGGTGTAAATAATTAATTTCTTACTACTTATATTACAATGTAATCACGTAAAGTTAATTGAAGCACGTAGGTAACTTATTACGCTGTACAAGTTAATCCCACGCATTAAATTGTTCTACTTACGCGGCAGTAATCTCGTAGTTAGGTGAGTTTGTTCTGCCTACGCAAGTATACTAAGGAAGGAGATATTTGACGACATCTTACTATACAGTATAATAGACAAAGGTTACACTCGCATAGTACTCAATATTCTAGATAGAGCGACTAAAGCAAATCGATATAGTAGTTACCTACTATAGGAAATCATGATGAATGAAAAGACTTAATAAAATAAGGACACTGGGCCTAACACGAATATTTGCTAGAGCTATGTTCGTATTGTCATCGTCATTTATGACAAAATTAGTACGAAATTTTCGGTGTACTTTAGGTCCTATGAAACACAAATATTGTCGATTACGATACGATATCTTGTCACAAATATTGGTGCCAGTCCTACAGTTATTAATACTTGTTCCTATGCTTAAGTGACAGAAATTTGATTGTCTGCATTTGCGCAGTAATAGCCATAAGTTTCGAGTTTTCTACTTGTGTTTAAAGTTATGTAGTACAGGTTTGTGGATCAGTTATGCTTTTGTAGGCACCGCACATCAAAAGCAGTTATATTATAGTAGTTGATAGACAATTGTCTCTTGTAACTCGGTTGTAAATTGCATTGGTGCATAAGGTCGTGTTGTGATAATAAATGCAAATGTGAAAGGCGCCAAAGTGAACTTGAATAGATCATTCTATTTTTAATCTTTTTTGTTCTGTGTAGCTAGTTTTATGTTGCATTAAATTTCTCATAATTTTAGTTAAAAACCAATTAAGTTAATGACTTTTGTTGTGATACTTTAATGTTTACAGTGGAAATTAATTTAGAAACAAAAAAAAATGATTTGAATTTTTGAAGCTATTGGTTGTATCACCTAGTTATATAAAAAGCATTCAACTTTGTTAATGTAGTATTTAATTTCTGGATTCACATCTTTATTTAAATATCGTCAATTAATGCTCCTTATCCGTGTTTCCTATGATCACAGCAGCGACAGATATTTGAACCCTGACGTTCAATTACTGCCAATTTCTGAGACGTCCGGCATTCCGTTCTACATCCCGCTCTAATGGCGTACAAGGAAACAACTAGATGACACAAATAAGTAGATAGGACACAGACAAAAATGTCAAGTGTATTTTTAGGTACGTTCTACATATGTTAAGAAAATAAAAAGCCAAGAAAGCTCAATTATATTTATAATTGAAGAGAAAATATAGTAAATGACACAAATACTATCACCTTTACGTAAAATATTTTAAAACAATATAATTTACGAGTTCATTGCACTTTGTATACTGCCAATTTATTGGTACTTTACGTCGTCGTCGGTGGAAAACAAAATTGCGGAAAACTTAAATTTGGCTGACATCCAAAATATTTTTCGAATTGTTATTTATCAAGAATTTCATTCGCAACTATGTGCTAGTGAAGGGAATGCAATGCGTAGGCTGAGATGTTGGTACTATCATTAGCTTTGGTTGGTCAATACAGACCGGTAAAGGGAAATTATGGTTTGCTTGATAAATAGATTACGTATTTAATTAAAGTAATATTAATTGTAAATTGCAACAGTAAATACTATTTATCAACAATTTTGCTTTAGACATACTTATGAATAGCTTTTACAATATCATAGGCTCCATGTTATAGAGTTGAGTTCATTACATCGCTCTTTTGGAATTGTAAAACATGAATAAAAGATTATTTAAAACATGCAGCTGTGGAAAGTTTTTCTATTAATTGTGATGTTTTCTCAACTTTTTTTAAAATGTTCAGTAGTAATAAGAATTGTTAATCGTCTTAAATACTTATAAGCTTACAAGAAACAAGATTGCAATGTTCAGGATAGTACCAAAGATTGCGAGATTTGAGGCGGAGCGGTGCAAATGGACGACGAAACAACGTGCCCTTTGTATGAAACGTTTTTAAAAGGTAACACTTACGCAAAGCAATGTAAACTATACATTGCGATGTTTTACATATTGTGGTGTTAAATATGTTAATAGGTAAATGGAACGGTCGAAGAATTAATTGCATGGATTGATATGCAACTGTATTTTGTGTAAAATATTTTCGGGTCATGGTTACTTTATCGTATTAATCTTAAAATGTTTTTCTTGTTTTACGTGAATATAATTTACTTTTTAATATATAATCTGACCTTTTAGGGATAACTTGTACGTTAATTAATCGCACTTATACGCAAATTTTCTCTTATATAATAAACTAGCTGTCGCCCGCGACTCCGTCCGCGTGAATATATAAAAAGCTTAATTAGTGTAGTCCATCCATCCATCTATCCACATCACATCCATCTAAACATTCGCATTTATAATATTAGTAAGTTAAATAAAAAGAAGCTCTTCAAGCCATAAATTCGGAAAAAAATAATTAAAAAATGAATAAATAGTATAGTACCGTCTCCTGGCTCTAAGCTACCTCCTCACCAATTTTCAGCCATATCGGTAAAGCCGTTCTTGAGTTATAAATAGTGTAACTAACACGACTTCCTTTTATATATATAGATAAGAAAAATTTTGTGTTTAATTTTACCTTTTTACTTGTACTTTTTACGATTATCTCTAGTAATTTTGGCAGAGATTATAGTTATAGGAAGATCTTTCTATTATTAAGTAGATCCTTAAAATAAAGTTGCCGTAAAGGTAGTTATGAAGCCTTTTATTAAAATGGTTCAATAAAGAATTGCCTTATCGATAGTCTTGTGTCATTAAAAAGCTATTTCTCAATTCCGTCTAACAATTTCAAAACCAGTTTGAATTTCTAAGAATCTCTAACTTGTATTGATAACATGACGTTAAGACTGACTTGAATTTTTTATCTGAGCTGAGATTATTTCATTTTGTTTCATAGACAAAATGCATACACAATCACACTTAACCTCGCTGAAATATTTTTCTTCTTTTTTCTTATTATTTGTCACATTTAATATCTCACTGGCAGTAAATTTAATTTAAAATAACTCGATGTTTACTGCGTTATAGCCGATTTCAGTAAAAACCGAATCGGATTTAAGTAAAAAGCATTACAGAGAAGCCGATAAATATCGATTTTCAAGTTGCCAGTGTAAATATCATTGCGTCTTTGACACAGCTTTAAAACATTTGTGTCGTTATTACGACCGCCGTTACCCAATTTGCGGAGATAATATGGAAACAATTCTTTAAAATTTAAAAGGTTAGTATAATTCTTTTCGCGTCAGAATAAGGCTAAATTTACAGAAAGACAACGGACCTGCATAGATGTTTTATATTTGTTTTCTTTTCATATTTTTGCTTCACATATTTCTGTCCTATTTCGCTTTCGCGGCACTGTATTACAGGCTTAAGTTGTGTATACTTTTTCTTCGATTTAAAAAGACGGCGTGTAATCATGATTGCGAAGTGGAACTTCAAGTCACGGCCGTGTCGTTGGATATTGGTCAATGTTAGTGAACGAGATGGTTCAGTTTTGGAGCCGGTTTTTATGCAGTTTTATACCGTTAGATAGTTTTTATAAGACACGATGTCTTCTCGTTTACGCTTATAAATGTTATATTGAAAAACATAATCACCGTCTATTGTTCGCGTTAACATGTTTCCTTGATCATTGTTGAATGACATTTAACCTATTAACTAAATACTACTACATATTTTCTCATGGAAATTATAACAGGAAAGACAATGTAGATATTAAGATCGTTTAAGTTTTACATTAAAATAATTGTTTAGGAAATAATCGAATAAACAGTTTTGCTGGGTTATCCACTAAATATTCCAGTGGTATTCGTTTTTAATTTTCCTTAGAAGTCAAATGGAGTTTTGCTTCTTTGTAAAATATAAAGCAACTAAACTTAATAATGTGTATGAGTTTTAAAGGATTAGAATAAGTCAGTTGTTAAAGCTATTACAACGAAATCACATTTGTCGCTTTAAAGGAAGCCACATCGAATGAATTGCATAGCGACTGACGGTTTCCATTTACAAAATACAGGCGCGTAGTTATTCGGTCGAACGCCCTTATTTCTTTGGCTTCAACTTGTTTTTCGGATTGGGGACAAAAACTTTATCAAACTAATTTCAATGGCCGTAAAAGTAGAATAGTACGTTTGTGGTGATAGAACAAGGAAGGTAAATTGTTATTTATTAAATTATGTTCAGTTACGACCACAAAAAACAAACCGTAAGCAATTACGATGTAGTGTTGATTTTGGAAATTTACGTAATTGAAAATCCCGTCGAAATACTTAGGAAGAGTAGCCATTTTGTCTAAAAATATACTTTCCAATGTAATCTACTCGTATATCTTAATCGGTTATAATTGGAGAATTTCCTTCACCGGAGTGTCATAGCTTAAATAATTACGTGACAACTGACTTCTTATACTTTTTGGTTTTTTTTTTGTACATTTTGAAACACTGTGATTTTAAACTTCAAAAGTGAGCCAATATACTATCTGTCATAATAAATGATATATAATTTTAACGAGAGGTGAACGCGAGAAAATGCCAACCAAAAGGTTGACACGAAATATTGCTTAAACCCTGACTCATGATAATTATTATTGGAACCTATCATCAATGACGTTATTACGCGTAATGAATATATATCATAAGATAAATATATGTAGATACGTTTAATAACGTATAACATAATTGTATGATCTGGGATAGAGACTAGCTTCGATTTAATGCTTAACTCTATTTTTTTTTCGTTTGATCTTATCTCCAGAACGGCTAAACGGATTTCGATGAAATTTGCATACATATAGAACATAGTCTAGAAGAACACAGAGGCTTCTAAATATGTTTTTTGTTAATTCCGCGCGGACGGAGTCGCGGGCGAAAGCTAGTAAAACATAAATGCGTAAGTTTAGATGGGTAGATGGATGTTTGAGAAGGTATCTCCGGAACGACTTAACTGTTCTTAATAAAATTTGGTACAGATATAGAACATAGTCTGAAAGAACGTATAACCAGTAGGCTGCGGAATGATAGTAAAATCTTAATAAGTATATTAAGATTTTTCTATCATTCCGCGCGAACACTCGCGGGCGACAGGTAGTTTATTAAATAAATTAGTAATGTGCGAGAGAAATCAAACTAATTTAAAACACGCGCAGTAATTGAGTGCGGACACCGCGTTTATTATTTTAAGAAAACAAAAAAAAATATGTCGCAACACCAAGTGCGAATGTGACCTTTATCCGTCAACAATACGAGCTAATTTCGTACGAATTTTTGTAATCCGATATACAGTATGTGATTACATGCGGGCCGTTATGAGGCTGTGTTACTTAAACTGTGATTGATTAAAGTGGCAGGAGCATCATCAAGTTCACTGAGGCTTCCATTACACCGAACTGTGTAAAAAAAATTGTGCAACATTTTAATGTTCTTACGACCGTACATGTAGGTCAACGAGTTATATTTATAAATTCTCCGTAACGGTGTGATTGTACGGATGTTTGTGCGTTTATACTTAACCGCACATGCTTTGGATGTGTTATGGTTTTAATTGCAAGACGGTGTACAAGATGTTTTAATATTTAACGTCATTAATTGTGGGTTTCTGATACTAAAAATTTCCGTTTAAAACATAATGTTATCGTTTTTGTCATAGATGTACTATACATAGATTTTACTTTCAGAAATCATGTAAATAATGTTGTTTACAGCAATCGGTATTTCGTCTCCAGACCCTTGTGAGCAATAGCAAATGTTTCTGTATTAAAATTCATGTTTATAGTAATTTTGATTGTATTTAGCAATAAGAATTTCACAGTCAAAGATTACGATTGTAAGTGAACTGTTAATTGTATCAGTTTAATAAAATTTTTTGCGTCGATTTTGTATGACATTTATGCAATTGTAACCTTAATAAGGTCATTGAATATTTAGCAATAAAGTCAATCCGCAGTGACATATCAATTTAAAGTATAATTATGTTAATACTCAAAAGCAAACTTTATAAAGCAATTAAATTAATTAACAGTTTCAGAATTTTAAAATGTCAATAATAAATAAAACACTTTGTGAGATTATCTGTTAAAAATTATTGTGAAATTATCAGAAAAAACAGTAATTATTATATTAAAATTATTTTTTTTATTTCTTTAAATAACACATGAAACATATGTTTATGCTTAAAACAAATTTTCATATATTTAAACAGTAACAATTGTAGAGTCGAAATGACAATGCAAATGGGGTTTGTAAATGAGTAATGTTAATTAAAATTGTGTACATTTTAACAACCCCTATGTTTATTTTTTACATTACGCATGTTTTGACTAATGAGTCATATTACAATCAAGGATAAAATGCCACAAACTTTCTATGCACTCATAACTCTACGGTATTTTGTCTATCAAAATTTAATAAAATCACAATACTAGTTTACATATATTTAATGCATTTAAACATATTTCATATATCTCATATTTGTCATTCAGTTTCTTATTTTTCATAGTTTAAAATTGTCAGTTATGATTACACGTTTAAAGATAAATTTCCTGTATTTTGTGTGCTGTCGCTAATCGCATATACGGCCTAATTAGTCTTAAACTTAAATTATTAAAAACGTAACACCTTTTTATAAACTATGTGGCCCGTCGTCCTTACAAATATCTCAGCCAACGATGTGGCTTTTTAAGGCATAGAGCAAGCAAGTTGCCTTCAAATCTAACGTTAACTATATAAAACTTGGTCTAACTTAAACCATTTTAAAAGGTTAATGCTGCACGGCAAAGTTCTTAATATAGTTATCTTTTTATTTCGACATCTCTTAGACTATAGACTCGGACACTAATTAATATATCTTGACAAAAAAGAGAAAGTTGTCTAGTACTGAAGTTACTACATCTGTTGAGGGAATTGTTTAACATTATAGATAACAAATAATATTAGAAATTAATAGATGCAAAGAGTTTATAAAATTATAACTAGTACTTAGCGAAACCTTCAAGACTGAAGAGGCACTAGAAGAAGAACTAGTACTAGTAAGTTAGAAGAAAAATTTTCGCTATAATAGTTTTTCTGCCAAGAACATCTGGGCTTATTACCAAAACCATAGATAAAGATCTAGCTTTTCAACATTTTGGCTCTACTCCAGTTACTAACGTTAGTTTTTTTAATTCGTCCACGTGACAATAGTAAAGAAGATAAGGGCTATTGTAAAACATCTGTTGGGATACGACAGGAATATAAATATGATGAATTAACACATAATACACAAACATGGCGGATTTCCAATGGATTTACAATGGTAATGAATCACGCTGTGCGGGATATAAGGCGGCTCATAGACGTAGCAACTTTAGTTGCGGCTACTTTTTTTACTTACCTTTAAAAACACGGTATTATAGATGTTACAATTTTATGACATTTGACAACGAGAATTTAATACTAGAATCCGCACCACTGATGTATTATGGAAAATCTGGGTAACTTTGGTAATTAAAAAATCTGGCAGTTGCTTGTTACAGATATAAAAGTTGTAGTAATAGCAGTTGCGATTGTCGGAATTCGGAACTCAATGGAAAATCGGCTGTGAGTTGTTACAAGAGTTGCTCCGTCTGCAAAGCGCCTTAAATTTTCCTTTATCCTTTGTTTTCCATTGAACCTCGTTTTCAGCTAAGTGCGGATATTGGAAATTAGGGTTGTACAGGAAGTTCTGAAATCGATCGCGCTATTAGACTCACTTTAGTTTTATGCCAGGTCATCATTATAATGGAAGTTTGTATGATACTAGTTGTACGTGCCCGACGTCGCCTGTCACTATACTATATTTCTGGATAACTCAGTATTTTTTTTAAAAAGTGATCAATTAAAAATTTCCTCAATACATAGAAAAAAACGAATCTTTTCCCTTTACAACTTTATAGGATAAGTAACGTTAGAAAATTGCATCTAGAGTATTTTTAATCTTACTAAGTCCAGCTTTTAAAATTGTTGCCGACAGATACGGAACTTTTTACACGTTTTTATTCATAATTGTTATATTTTTGAATTTAGAACTTTATATGTTTTTTCTTCCTTTTTCTCTATTTTTAAAACCATCAGTTGTAAATATATTATGTAACAGTGCGTGCTTTTCTCTTTATTTCTAATAATTCTATTTAATATTTTCATTTTATCTTTTTATTATAAAATAATATTCCAAAATTCATCATAATCCTAACGCTTTTTCCATCCTTACATTTTCCGTCGTCTTTAACCATGTTTTATTTTTTGTTTTAACCTCTTTGTATTGGTTATTCATTCTTTATGAACTATGCTTATATAACGTTACGATAAAGTTTTTATTTAAATACTAGGGGTCGATGCCGACTACGTATTTACAAACACCACGTACTGCAGTATTGTGCAAACATTACAATGTTTCCGTTAATGGGACGTTGAGACTAGGGTGCTATTGACATACCATTATAAATTCATTACCTAAAACCTTCTTTATAGTGGTACTATAATTTGCGTTACTAAACATCTTGAACGCATAATACGAAACCTTATCCTTTAGTAGCCTGATTTACATACGAAAGTGATTTATTTTTAATATAACTGTGTTTGCTTGATGAAATAAAACAATAATGAAATTTGTTTTTTTTTTAATTTCGTTGGAAAGAATATTATACAACAGTAAAATAAGTACAGCCAACCTATAAAAAAAACTAATAGTAATGTGAACATTCGGTTTAAAAGATTGGTATCAAAATTGAAACTGTTGGCTACTAAGGGTTAAATTACATGCAAGAAGATCAAGGATTTGCATAACAATTTTTTTTGTAGAAAAACAACTAAACTATTTTTATATAATTTTTCGACGTCTTTTTTTATAGCTCCGTTAATATTTTGTTTTATCACTCCAAAGTGAATTCGTAAATGCATATGTAAAAGTTATTTCGTTATCAACGATAGATAGCTTATCTACAATAAAAAATATGTAAACTACGACATAATAGCGGTAGCGATTTAAAACTAATTAAAATGTTCCACAATTAATGCGTAATATAGTAGTAAACATATTTTTTTAAATAATTAATCATGCCTTTATTTTTAAATAATATAAATAAGGGAAGGGTCAAAACATATCTTTATTATCTCAAGAAAACATTAGTGTAAGTTAAAAGAATAGAAAGATGAGACGTGCGGCCATTCATCGGACATTAACCCCGTCTAGACTCACCCTTAAACATAACTACGTATGAAAATGCATTGTTTTTAGTATCCCATTCAAAACTGTCAAATAAAAGTCGAGGGGATTCTCTAAATAATTTCTAGGTGTCTGATAGAGTTGCTTTAACGAACGGAACGTCCTAATTTCCGTTTATTTGTGCATACAATTACAGCGATACACGGTCATTAGCACGTTAATTAGCACTCAGAGTGGTCAATGTATTGAACTTAATGTTTGTAATACCGTAAAGTTTACTGTAAAGTCAAAGATGAGTCACAAAAACGAATCCTTTATCCGCTTTTAAGATTAGTAATTTTCTTCTCGAAGCCAATCTGCTTGTATAGTTCTTAACAACGAAACTTGCGCTTTACCTAATTCCACCTGATGTTAATATGTGGCCATAAGAGAGTAGAATGTAGAAATTCATGGCTTCTCTAAGCAAGTACTTTACTCTCATTAACGACCAAAAAATTGTGCAATAAAAGCGCCACATACTTCTAACTTAAGTGGTTGACTGGTTGGTAATAATTTTATTTAAAAAAATGCTTATGTCCATATGAATGTAAGATATTAAAAAGATGTATACGTGTCCACTAAGAAGTTACACAGAACAGTATGAGTAATAACCACAAAGCTAAAGTAGGGCCAGTGACGCGTAGCGTACAAAGAAACTTTTGTTGAGCGTTCCCAATAATTAAATAATTAATAATACTATTATTTTATTAATTTAAAATTATTTTTGGTAAAAAACTTGCAATTTTATATACCATTAGCTGTCGTCCATGACTGACCGCTCGGAAATTAAAAAAAAACGAAATAGTAGGCTCTATGTTCTTTCAGACTATGTTCTACATCTATGCAAAATTTCAGCTAGATGCGTTCAGCTATAACTGAGATACCTTCAAGCAACCATCCATTCATCCATCCATCAATTATCAAAACATTCGCATTTATAATAATACTAGGATATACCATGATTGGAACAACAACACACACTGGAATATTTGAGGGATTAGGCAAGGAAAATGAGATGAAAAAAACAAATAATACAAGCATTCTCAGTGTGTTTTAATTCCCGAAAACGCTGTGAAAAACATTTTATTATAATGTTGTCCCAATGAACTCAATGAAACATGAAAATAAATGTACATAGTTAGGGAAGAGGTCTTTTGTAGTGGCGAGGATAGGAATCCAGTAATCCAGGGCTGTCAATCTCACGTAACTTATGTATAATTTTCTATAGCAACGGTAAGGCATTTCACGACACTATTTTATCATGTACTAATTAATAATGCAATTTATTAACTATAACATTGATCATACTGTGAGTTATAAAATATTAGTGTAGATATAAAAGGGTCCGTATCAAAAATAGATCGACTCCATACTTGAGCAGCGTTTATCAAATATATTGGCTCAATTGTTTCCTTCCGTTCTCCGGCTGATCTCTCCTTTTTTCCTTTGACGACATTCTTTACGCGTTCATTTATTTTTTTTTAAATAATTTACGTCTGTTTTTTAAACGCCATTAAATTATAAATTTCGAATCAATTGTATAATTTTTAACGTCATTTTGATATTACGTTCATTACGTTTTCTTTTTGTATTTTGGTAGATTTCAAATTAGGAATTGTTTCCTTAAAACTAATTAAATTTGACCATTCACAATCATTAAAATTATTACTTTGATAAAAAACAGATTAACTAACGAGAGTTATATTAGCTTTAGTCAATAATTTCGTCATATCAGGACAGGTTGTGCACCAAATTTAATGGATTTTTAAGCTAACATAATATTTACATAAATTTGTACTACGTCGTCTTTCAAATTATGCCTTATAAGAAGTTAGAAATATTTACTACCCTCACTTAATTTTAAAGCGTAATTTAAATATTAATTTTATATTGTATTTTAAAATATACTCACAATAGTGGGATCATTACACCAGTAACCACCGCATCTGATGCACTCGTCGCAAGAAGATAGTTTCATTATACTAGAGCAATCATTTCCAAAAACGATTTTTACAGTTATTAAAACCGCACACACAACAAACCACATTTTAGCAGCCATTGTTTAAAGACTTAAAAACTTTTTAAAATTAATCACACGTCCGTTTGAGCAAAAAGTTTTTATTCAATTTTTAAAGCGAAAATATCTCGAACTGTCATTCGGAGCGTTCGAATGTTCGAAATATGAATTACGCGCGCTATCACACGCGTCTCGGCACAGACTGCAGAGAACCCGCTCGCTACACTTCATCAGATGGCTGGCGATGAATCATTCGCTCTATGGAAAATTCGCGGAAATCACATTTTAGATGAAGTTCGCGACACTCGTAGAACGAATATATTTATTATTTGTATGCATAGTAAAATTGATTTATACGTATTTGGATGTTCAAATTCGTTCGGTAAAATTTTTGTTAAGTTAAATATTTTTGACACTTATATTAACTAAAAAACAAATAAAATCAATTATAATATATTAGTGTAATATGTTAATTGATTGGTTTAATTTGTATTTTTTTTTAATTTAATGACTAAAGTAAATTTAAGAAAAGAATATTTTTCTTTAAAAATAATTAAACTACTACATAAAAAGTTCGCAATTAAATTCATATGTATGCAAGTATATTCCAATAATATTTAGCTTTTTAATTATTTTAACGTAATCGTATTTCAGTTCCTGAAAACGCAGGCATTTTGACCTAATTTGATTTCCTTACTCATTTGACTACATCTGATGTCAGTTAGGTACCTTCCTACAGAAAATATATGACAACATTTCGCCATGTCAAATTTTTGACAAATAATTTTTTTTGTTTTAACTAAGTTCAGACTAAGTTCTACACCTATACGAAATTTCAACAACATCCATTCAGCCGTTCTGGAGATACTATCTAACAAACACTCAACGATGAACGAAGAAGTAAGATTCCAAAGCTTTTTAGACGAAAAAGACGAGAAGAAGAAAAGATATCCAATAAGCGTCTCGTTTAAGTTATTTGCGTCTCGAGCGCTGTGACTTGTCGGGCTGCATTACATTGACATAATTTACGACACAAACAAGCATCAGAAATTAGTACCTACTCTATATGTCTTAATTATTTGTTGACCTATAAATAGCCGATGTTATAACAAAAAGAGAGTCGAAGCTTCTACTTCAGTGGTGTTGAGGGTCCTTCCGTCTTAGAACTTAAGCCAGAAAGACCTTCCAATTGATCCAGCGACAATCGCCGTGTTAACGCTACTAGACCTCCCTTCCCCGTCCACTTTTCAATTACCGCGAACCGAATTTCTCAGTTCACAGGGGACGGACATGGGAGATCAAAGCGTCACCACAACGGTTGTCTGCTTGGGGGGTTGTTGTTGATATAGTTTCCCAGTACTCCCCATCCATCCAGAGTCAGAGCGAGCTCTTCCCTGTTTGCGCGCAACAAGGAAGCGCCTTTGCGTTTGTGAGGTCTGTTAGCGATGTCAGACCAAATCACTGATAAGACCAGTCTGAGAGCGCTTTGGGACCAGCACATGACACGGTCGATTGGGCAGCGTGACAAACTTGATAGAAGTTAGCACAGCTTCTGATCTTGAACTGCCTACCTGAGTAGAAACGGACTCTCCACAGTGTAAGAGGCGCCACTGTATTTATGCAACGCAATTGAAAAATTTTAATAGTGTGTTTTAGCGCTTTGGTTTACTTTTATTACATTTTAGCATTAAGATATAAAAATATAATATAAAATAAAACTCGTCATAACTTAAATTAACATTATTTTTGGACCTTTTCTTATTTTTTATTATCATTATAAATAGAATTTAACTAATTACATTTGAGTTAAGAAAAGCGCCCTCTTGTAACACGAACTAATCTAATAGAAACATAGAAAGTCCACGTCGTCATACGCTAAATGCAGTAGCAAAATAATATGGCTACTGAAGTTGCTATTTTTAGAAATAAGTCCAATTCTAATTAGGTTTGTGAACATGCGTCCAAAATACCGCAAGTTTAAGTTAAAATAAAAGTATTTACATAACTAAAGGTCACTTTTCTCTACAGGTCTTTTCTCAAGGTCATTTTTCTTATTAATTATTACCATTCCTGTGATTAAGAATTGATATTCAAATCATATCTACTTTAGTAGTTAAAATATAGTATTGAAGCCAAAAGAGAGTCAAAGCTTCTACTGCAGTGGTGTTGAAGGTTATTCACCCTCTTTGATTCGAAGAACCGTTGTTGCTTTTATGCATTATCGGGGGTCTTTCGGCTGTATCCCTCCGGGCCTCACACTGGAGGAGCCGACAGGGTTTAAGCCAGAAGGAGACCCTCTTCTAACCAGCCACAAGTCCGTCCCGTTGCACTATGTGTCTCTCCGGCCAGTCGATATGCGAATCGAATTTGTTGAGGCAGGAGACTCTAAGTTAACTGAGACGGCAGGCGGTTGTTCCATGGCAAAGGCGCCATTTGCTCCACACAATCAGTGCTGTCATTGAGCCCGTCTTGAGTGCTTTCATACAGGCTGTAATATGACAATAGTCTGGTTGTTATGTTTTAGGTACCGCGATTGGGAAACTTTTTATAAATTCAACCATTCAAGCAGTAATGTATATCATATGAAAGAAATTAGCACAGCTTCTTATCATAAACTGTCTCACTGAGTAGAAACGGACCCTCCACTATATAGAAGTCGCCGCTGTATTTATGCTACGCAATTGAAAAATCTTAATAGTGTGTTTTAGCGCACTGGTTTATTTTTGTTAAATGTTAGTATTAAGATATACAAATACTAACTAAAATTTAATACACGATAACTTAAATTGTTAATATTATTTTCTAAAGGTATATTTTATGTTATTTACTTCGTTTATAAAGAGAATTTAAGTAAATTGTAGTGGTGTAATAAAGCGCCATCTATTTGTAACCTGAGCTATTTTGATGCAACACAGAAAATTTAATACTTACGTAAATATATAAATAAGTAATTGTGTCCTCGTAATACGTTGCTAGCAACATAACATCGCTATTTGCTTTTGCTATTTTTTTACGTAAGGTAGGTTCTTATAACGAATATCAAACAATTTAACTGACCAGCAAGATTATATTATATTATAACACGATCTATTTATAAGACATTATAAACTCAGCTGTAAATTGGCAATTATCTTTCCTAGTTACCTTTGCTGAGCGATTAATCAATTGATATTTTATTCTTCTTCTTCTTCGAAATGTATTGAAAAGTCAGTGACATCATACTTTTTCTGTATTTAAATTTTAATAAAATGACATGTTGCAGATACTTAATGAAGATTGTCACGTGAAAAAGGTCTTAATAGACTATGCTTTCGTTTATGTTTTTGTTTTTTTTCTGTGGTAATTCTAATAACAATTTAAATCATGTGCAGCTGATCTTCATTTGTTTCTTTTTGAAAGCAAACTACAAATGTTTTTTAACACAAACTCCCAAAAGAAGTTCGTTGAAATTCTTACGATAGATGGCAATATATGTTAAAACGTTATTTCTGATAGCTCTAAGATATGTTTACCGCTTCCACTAGATGTCTATTGCTTTTAGTTGTAGACAATTTCCCTTGGTTTCACATATAATTCGCGCAATTTCGTTAGCCTTTAACTCGGTCGTTATACAGCATGCGGGGAATCCCCGCTTACAGCCTAACGATGAAAATCTCTGGTCGATTCAAGCGTCATGCAAGCTCTCAGTTTATGAGTATTGCGCGGTAAGAGATATTGCGCAAAGCATGTGGGTACAAATACTTATGAAAACAGTTCACGCATACAGGCCCATAGTGCCTGCGTTAACAGAAATATTTTGCATACATGCGCTAATGACATTGCGCCGTTATAAATATGTATAGAAAAACAATTTTTATCAGTTTTTAGACTTTGGTACTACGAAAGGAAAAAAAAACAGAATCCTTATAGGATCACTTTGTTGTCCGTCTGTCCGTCTGTCAAGACCCTTTTTTCAGTAACGCGTGACGGTATCAAGCTGGAATTATTTTGAAGAGAGAAGAGGGAATGGAAGATACAACAATATTTTATTCTGTTTATTTATTTAATTATTACGAAATAGTGATCCTCTCCTGAATGCGGGATTATTGAATGTCATCGTGGGTGGCCTGAAGCTAGGGTTTACACATGTCTCAGACATATCCTCTTCTTGTTGTTTCTTAAAGCGTATATACTCTTGTTTGTCTCTTGCATCCACTAACAGTTTCCAAGCGACCAGTGTGACAATGCCGATCACGATGAGAGTTATTAAAAATATACCGCCATACACTGAAATAAAAAAATAATGCCATAGTTTTTTTTTAATATTAGCAGATTTTCTTGTTAATTTACTAATATTTCTTGTACCATTCTAACTAAGCTTTATATGCTTGTGCTAGGACATGGTTTACGACAATAGTCGAATGGCGGGGTTCGAACCCCCTACCTAATGATGATAAGGCTATTGACGCTTCAAACCATCTAGAACCGAAATAGGTACAAAATATATATAAAGTCTGATAGTACTTACTATAATAGCTTTTAGCACAATCACTGTCGGTCTGCACTACAATTTCAATGCTGTAGTCATTGTTGTCGTATCTGTACATAAAACGGGAGTAACACATGTTCTTGGTATCAAAATAGCAAATATTCCAATTAGTATCGTTTATGTTGTAATCGTTTAGCGTATGTGTTACATTAATTCTGATTTTGCTATGGCATTGTGAACATTCTCCACCGGTGTGATGGCATCGCGCGCAACTTCTCAATAAATCGCATTGTCGGTTGTGGCAGTCGGCACAGGGTATTATGCTGCAGCGTTTGTCCTGGTACCATCTCGCATCCCATACCTCCAACGCCTGGCACGTACATGAGCCGCATTCACAATTACCACGATTGTTGCACACCTGTACATGACAATATAAGATTATTGTCTGTAATACAACTAACAAGTTTATGGTAGAAACAAATGTGGTACAAAAATGTTTTTTTTTTATATCATAAGGTGGCAAACGAGCGAGCGGCCACCTGAAATCGCTGAAATAGCGAAGTGACCGTTGCCCATAGACTTACGCATTTGCATAAGCGTTGCCTACCTTTAATCGACGGAGGAGAGTATGCACAGAAAAAATATATTTTCCCTTTCCATGCATCCTCTCATCCGGAAAGTCCACTTCCACTTTCCATCCTTTCCTTATAAGAAAAAGGATCGGGGAAGCCTCCGGGACGCACACTCATCAGACGAAACGCGGAATTGCTTCCAGTTCACGCCTGTCTTCTGTGTGGTCGTCGGTATTTCACTGGGCGAGCCGGGCCAATTCGTGCGAAGATGTTAAAGCGGGCTCTACCACTGTTATTGAGAAAGGATGGACTAAGGGATCTTAATCATCAAGCGAAATACTGAAGTATGATAAAGAAGCAATTTCAACGTGGTAAGGAAGAAATGTGATTAAATTTGTAGTTTTAGTCTAATGAGCATTTTGTAAGTAAACACTTACTTTGCCGTCGACAAGGCATGGTGTATTTGGCTTGTAGCAGCTGCAGTCGGAGCCAATCCAGTCGGCTGAGGTACAAGTGCAAACGCCGCAAACACAGAGCCCATGCCCGCTGCACGGGGCACCGCTCGCGTCCATTTTGCAACTGTTTACATTGCATTCACAGAACCGTCCATTGTACCTACGAGTTATGAAGTACCAGATAGATGAACACCGAAACTGAAAATGATCCTACTGTATGATCTGATCAGTTCATTAAATACAATTTGACTTTAGCAAAAAGGGTCCAATGACTGGTATTTAAGCTGTATGGGACAGCCCTATATTAATGTTGATTGTAATTTACCCATCTCTGCAATTGCAGGTTCCACAGTGACAGAAACCGTGGCCGCTGCAGGTGTTAGTGTCACCCGGCGCGATGCAGGTCGTATTGTCAGAGCGGCGGCCAGTGCTTGTCGCTGTACATTCGCATTCTCCACCGTACCTGATCAATAGAAGAAATTCGTGAAATGTCATGAAATTTTAAATATTCTTTGAGAAATTGAGTATTATTATAGAATGATTTGAACTCTAACATGTTTACTAACCTGCCAGGATAACATTCACATATTCCACATCTCCGATTACCAAAAGAGCTACAGTCTGTCGAATTCTCAACAGTTGGACAGTTACATTTGTTAATGACATTCATGTTAAGTGTTAATTTCTCCTTGATGCCTCCAATTAAAACATCAATTGTAAATTTTCTTGATGGTACTTGATCTAAAAGTTTAATCGTTCCCGTAAAATTGATTTGTTCACCTTTCTTTACGTTACATTCATTTTCTTCTGACGTGAAACAATCTGGTTTAAAAGTGATATCCAATTTTTTAATATATTCTGATTTTACTTCCAATTTTATCTTTTGTGTTATTTCCTGTAAAAAGATAAAGTGTGACTATTTAAATACTCAAGTTCAAAATCTCCACACTACAGACGAATTGAGAGACAATAAATACCTCATAGATATTCTTTAAGATTTCATCCATATCACTACTGTCGTATGTAGTACTAAATGAATGACGTAGAGCATGACTTAACTTAGTGTAACGGTTCTGTACTTTTGATTCGACAGCAAACACAACTATGATTTGTTCATCTCTTGCTAATTTGTTTATAATACCTACAGATGGATAATCCATTTTTGCTTCGTTTAAATAAACACCATTTTTGGTATAACATTTTCCATCGTATGGCTTTATAATGCCACCAGCTTTGCCATCTCCAGCCACGTGGTATGATGCATCTGTTAATAGTACTACAATTTTTCTAGACTGTGTCCTCCAACCGATTTCTTCTTTGCACGCCATCACTTGAGCGAGCGCGTCCAATGCACTTTCTGGTTCGTCATAATTTTTTCTCAAAGGTGTTTTCGACAATACCGTTTTAAAATTATCATAGCTTTCAGTTAACTTTACTTGATGTCTAAATGAATATGCGGTTTCATTACTATTGATTTCTCTGGAATTTTTATAAAGATCATTAGCAAGGAATGAATTAACAGTATCTTTGTTACCTTAGATTCATTAAATGTCTGTTATGTATAATATTTATGAGAGCAAACATTATTTAATAAATTAAGTACTTACGATGTGAAAGGTAATACATTCTTCTCAACAAATGTACCTAGACCTAAATAAACATTGTTCGTTAGATTGCTTAATGTCATGAATATCCGTTTACTTTGATCAGCCACTCTTCTTTTTATTTCGTACATAGAATTAGAAACATCTATTAAAAAATATATATCAACAGGATAATTCTTAGCTGCGTCGTAAGAGAAATCAAAATTGATCTTTTGTCCAATTCTCAAATCGACGTTGTATTGCTGCGGTCTTATTTGTACAGTTTTACCAAGATCTGAACTGAATGATTTATCCTCGATTACAATTATAGAGCTTGTTGGATTTATTCTATTATTCGGACACCAATCCTCAGTGAAAACAGATTTGCAACGATAACCTTTCCAGTTGTCCTGAAATTAATAGATTTTTTTTAATCATACATGTGACTATTTAATTTATATATTTTACTACTAGTTGTCGCTCGTGACTCGGTATGCGTAGAATTTAAGACAGTCTTTCTCAAAGTGGGCGATAACGCCCCCTTGTGGGCGCTGCAGGTTTCAAGTTGCGGGTTATAGTAAAAGTTTTCTTTAGAATTCTCCGTTAATATACATATATAGGTCACAATAATTAATTAATTTAATTTGAAGTTATAGTGGTTTTAAATTTGTGAAAATATGGGGGCGTTAAAAAATATTTATTCTAAAAGTGGGCAGTAGACAAAATAAGTTTGGGAATCACTGATTTAAGATAATTTAATTAGTAGCTTATCTGCTTTTCCAACTTATCTATGCCAAATTTCAGCAAGATCTATGACAGCGTTCTTAAGATACCTTCTAACAAACATCCATCCATCCATCAATCCTTCCAAACATTCGCTTTATAATATACTAGCGGACCCGACAGACGTTGTCCTGTCTACGCGTCTTTAATTCGAATATTATTTAAAATTTGACACTGCGATGGTAGCGCTGTCTGTCGGATCCAATGTAAAACATTCCAAAATCAACAACTACTAATAAATTAAAAATTAATTAAAAAAACATTGTCCAGCGGACAAAATTGTGAATCTAAACCATTCCCAGATCCCCTTGAAAAAACACAAAAAATTTCATCAAAATCGGCCCAGTCGTTTGAGAGAAGTTCAGTGACATACACACGCACAGAAGAATTATATATATAAAGATGTAACATTTTACTGTGTGTGTGTGTAAATAGTTTAAATTCTTAATTTATCACTTACAGTACATTTAAAAAGTTCTTCAGCAAGTGATTGATTACGACTATGAGTACAATGATTAGTATTTTTTGCTGTTATGTTAGTTTATTATGTCCTTCGTTGCTAAGTTTTAAAATTAATATATTTAACATCAATATTATGAAGAAATATGTTTACCTCAGCACACCAAACACAGTTATTTGAATCTCTAATGCATATGTCACAACTCTTGTGATTTTCACATAAATCTAAAGTATAAACTGTAGAAATGAATATAATATATAATATCAAAGTAAATACTGTTTTAAAATACATTTTATTTAACTTTGCACTACTTGTTTACAATGAGTAATGATCATTAATAACCCAAACTCCCATTGTATTTTGATCTTGCTTAAGGTGTAGTTGTTTGATAAATGGTCTGTAATTGTTTAAAGTTACATTTATCGTACTAATATTATAAATGCGAATGTTTGGATGGATGTTTGTTCGAAGGTATCTCCAGAACGGCTGCACAGATCTTTTGGCACAAATGTAGAACATAGTACAGAAAAAAAAATAAGCTAATAAGTTTTTTTTTTTTAATTCCGCGCGGACAGAGTCACGGACGACAGCTATTAATTTATAAAAAAAATGTGGACGAATTATGAAAGGATTTAAGAATCTGAAGCCTCACTACCACCTTTTTTTTAACTTAACTCCTTTATTTCTAAATCGATGTTGTAAACGCATCTGTTCGCGAACCATCCTCTCGTGTTTCGTCAATTTTTCGACAAAATAAACCTAAATAACACGATGAGTGGCGATTAATTTATTTTTCCTTATTTCTATTTTTTTTCCTTATTATAAGAAATAATTTCTATTTGTGTAGCTTCGCCTTAATTTGTAAGCCTATAGAATTAAATCATTTGTTTTCCGGTACATACAGAATCATTGGTAACAAGGAAACTGTAAACGATTTTCCTCCTCGTGGAATGTCTCGACGTTAAACTTTACCTACTTATTTATATTTACGATGAGATATATACCTACTTAATATAATAAAGTGATATTATTACAATTTAATAATTAAATCTTCATCATGACAGAGGTCGAACGAAGTTGAAGATTTTAATTTTAATTTTATATATAACATTGCATATGTCTGTCTTATCAGTTTTATTATATGTTTGTCTAATTATTTACTATTGAGAAACCGGGATTTAGATAATCGTCTGATATGTTGTAACTCTTGTGTGAAATATAATTCAATCTTAATTAATATAAGGAATTACGCTAAACCCTGAATCATAAAGGTAAAAGCTTCGCTAAACACAAATGAGGCTGACCCTGCCAAATTACTTCAAAGTGTAGTGGTCATTCAGACACATCGAATAAAAAATTATGTTGCAGTTCTGAAATCGCAAGGAAGGAATGAAAACAATATAAAACAAAAAAAAACTCAAACGCTGGCAACTCAACTGTGATTCCTCTTGTATTGAGGATGTCAATTAGAGTCGTTGACCAGTGTTCCCTTCGCTCTTTTGCCCCATTTATTCTTAAAAATTAAAAAAACAAAAACAACACTTACAGACTTTGAGTAGTAGTCAATGGTGATAATTAAATTATTTTGTTTATTTAGTACTTAAAATGATAAAACAATATGTTATTGTTATTCTTGTGTTATCAGAGACATCGCTTTTGAATTATCAGTTATGTTTAATCCATAAAACAAATAGCTCATCTTCTTCAAAATATGATTAAACAAAAGGCGTTTGTTAATATTATATTATACAAATTCGTTCTGTTGTATTTGTTTTTAAGTGTTCATGGAAATAACTTCGTAGATAAAATCATAAGAACAGATCAAAGTATCATAGAAGATTCTATTTTGGATACCGTAAGTATAAATCTTACTAATATAAATGCGAATGTTTAGATGGATGGATGTTTGTTTGAAAGTAACTCCAGAAAGGCTGAACGAATCTCGGTAAAATTTGGCATACATATAGAAAATAGTCTGGAAGAACACATAGGCTACTTATGTTGTTTTTTCACCCTGCGAGGACGGAGTCGTGGGTGATAGCTAGTATTATAATAATTTTATAAAGGTTACGGTTTAACAAGTTTGATCTGTTAAGAACAAGACACGTTTAAATTATTTGACTCGTGTAATGATTACCAATGTCATAAAAAATGGTAATATAGAGTCGACACCTTATTTATTATTAACTAGCTTTCGAAAGCGACTCCGTCCGCGTCGTGTTAAAAAGAAACTTCACTAGTAGCCAATGTGTCCTTCCAGACTATTTTCTACATATATGCCAAATTTTTGCGAGATCCGTACAGCCATTCTCGAGATCCATCCATCAATCAATCCAACGATCTTTTTTTTTACGTTTTATATGCCAGCGCTTGACCACGATCCCACCTGGTGTTAGTGGAGATTTCGCATTTATAATATTGATAAGATATACCTAAATAAACAGACAACTATAGTACTATATAATAAAGTTAACATTAATTTCAGTTCACACTTATACGTAAATATGGCTATCCTTGCGAGATACATCGAGTGTATACAGAAGACAAATATATTTTGGAAATGCACAGAGTACCTCACGGGGTAAACAAAACAAGCAATAGCAGTAGGCCAGTTATATTTCTCCAACATGGCTTACTTTCATCATCTGCAGAGTGGGTACTTATGAGGCCTGGGAAGGGACTTGGTAAGATAAATCATGAAAATCTGTGTTATGCTCAGTGGATGTGTAGAGCCACATTCCGTGTCGACAAAATTATGTATGAAATTAGATATAAAAAAACTAACATCTCCGATTGATTTTCCACTTAATTTCTCCAAGGAAGTAAATAGCACCTGATATTTTAAAAACAATTAAGGTGTGAATACTAAATGCCTTAATAATAAAACAGAAAAGGGTCCAAAAAACGTTAGTACTAATGTATTTTTTTTTAATTTTACAGCTTATATTCTAGCTGATGCAGGCTATGACGTGTGGATGGGAAATGCCAGAGGCAACACATACTCTCGCCATCATGTTTCCACAAAACCTACGCAATCTTCGTTTTGGCAGTTCAGTTGGCACGAGATTGGTTATTATGACCTACCAGCAATGATAGATTATGTCCTTAACGAAACAGGCGTCGATAAAGTACAATATATTGGTTTCTCTCAAGGAACCACAGCATTCTGGGTAATGGCTTCCACGAGACCTGAATATAACAATAAAATATCGGCAATGCACGCTCTAGCACCAATCGCTTTTATAAGCAACATAAAAAGCCCTCTTATAAAGACTCTTGGACCCTTCACCAATTCTCTTGAAGTGAGTAATTTTTCAAAATGTCCACATCAATCTTTAAAATTCTTCATTTATCACAATAGTCTCAATTAATTTTTTTTAGCGTTAATAAAATTGAATTCAATATATTAATTTTCAGCTCGTCATGAAAATGTTAGGCGCCAATGAATTTTTGCCTAATGGTAAAATAAATGAACTGGCCGGAGAAAAATTCTGCTTGGAAGAGGCTGTGACACAAGTTTTATGTAAAAATCTTTTATTTCTGATTTGCGGATTTAATAACGAACAACTAAATAATGTAAGTAAAAACCAATAAGCTTAACACTTTTTTTTATAATAAGAAAGCTGCACTTATCATCTTGTATGAACTGATCGTAGACGTCCCTGCCGAAGGACTCGTCTGTACAATAATTTAAGAGCGACTAGACCTTTACTTATAATACCTACCTTTAAATATGGAGAACTGATCGCCAACCTTCGTTAGTCGGAGAGGCACCTCAAGAAGAAAAAGAAGAAGACCTTTACCTCGCTGGCTCTATATATCTAGTTTCTAATTATTGAACGGATGGCGATTTTTTTTTCTATTGAGAAACACGAAATATTACTTCCAGACAATGTTACCAGTGGTGCTTGGACATACTCCTGCGGGCGCGTCAACGAAGCAAATAATCCATTTCGGCCAGTTGTACAATTCAAACAAATTCGTTCAATTCGACTATGGACGTTTCAAGAACAGACGACTCTATGGAAGTAGACAACCTCCGTCTTATAACTTAACTGCTATAACGTCACCGGTTTTCTTACATTATGCTGACAATGATTGGTTGTCAACACCGACTGATGTACACAGACTAATGCTGGAACTGCCTGTCGTCGTTGGCAAGTATCGAGTACCAATGAAGACTTTCAATCATTTGGATTTTGTTTTCGCTAACGACGCCAATAAATTAATTTATGATCGTTTATTAAATATTATGTCACAGTTCATAAATTAAACAGCAGTTTAAGAAAACAATATTTTTAAAACGGTTTTTTACAATTAAAACACACATTATCATTCCTTTTTCTTTTATTTATCAACATCTAGTATAGACGTCTACATTTTCACTTCTAACAACACAAATATTGCACCTACATGTAATTAAAAATTAATAAAAACCATATCTATATGTGGCAATTTAAAATTACCAAACATCAGAAAACTTACACAATTTGTACGGTACGTTTGTTCAAGTATTAAAACTATCAAAAGAATCATCAAAGAATTTGTTTTCTGAAAGTCACGTTAATGTCTTGTTGATCAGCACATTTGTGGTCTTTATTTGCTATGGTTATTTCTTTTCTCACGATTTGTCCGAATGTTTTCTGCACTGAAATTTAAAAGGAATTTTTAATATTTTAATTCATTATAGAAACTTCAATTTGTTTATAGTGAATGCTTTACCTTTAGTTAGCAATTCTATTGGATCTTGTTTACTGCAGCAACGTAACTCTTCTACAGCAAAATTTTCAGTTGACTTATTGGTTTTATGAACAACTTGCAGCATACATACATGTTTGAAATCCTATAAGGATATAATTATTATTAAAACTACTATTAGAAAGTAATTAACAAGCTTTCTTTTAACTTTACCTCTGTTCGATAGTTTTTGACGGTGATCATTACTTCGGAGTTATTATCTTTTGGTATAGCAGTAGAAAAGTTTTCTTCGGAGCTTGTATCTAAAGGTTTTAAATCATAATTACTATCACAGACTGAATTGAAAATGGCTGGACGATGAAACGACAACCGCGATTGCAGTTTACGGACTTCCAATAATTTACTTTTAAGGGAATAATTTTCTCTTTTCAATTCCTCAACTTCATTAGCTTGTGTTTCTAATTGGCCTTGCAATGTTGTTAAGTAATTGTTTAATTTTTCGTCAACATGATTCAAAGGATCACATCCAATATCTAACAATTTCACAGTACTCGTGGCCGCAAAGTCTGTAGTTTTTTCTTTGAATGTCTGAGATCTACATATGACTCTACTTCTTTTACGTTTTAAATTCATTTCAGGTAATTCATGTGCAGAAATGTCATTTTCTGGGTATAATAAATTCTCGTCGTGCCTGTCACATTTGTGACCTCTCCAAGTAAAGCTGCTAGTCGTCAGCGAAGGTATTAGGTTTCTGACGTAAGCAGCTTGCTCCATTATGTCCTTTTGCCAAGCTTTAGCTACGCCGTTTATGTAGTCGGTCGAACTTCGATGTTCTCTAGTTATAACCTCAGCTTTAGGAACGGTATTAATTTTTAAAATCTTACACAAAATTACTTTCCAAAATGTTCGTATACTTTTTAATGCACTTAAGCATTTGTCGCATGGCCAATGTCCGGTTTCTAATTCCTCCTATAAAAAACCATTCGTCACTTTATACCTTTTAATTTTATAGGTAAATTTTGATAATGTAAGAAAAAAATCACGTACTTCCTCAAAGAAATGTTCCATCTTTTCACTATTTTTGAGACAGTCTTTCATAGCCTGACACGACGTACAAATTGTTTCCAAAATCCTTTTGGATTTACAATCAGGATGACAACGTGGAGCTACCTATTTTTAGAAAGTAATTATCTAGTTATTATTGTAAGTATACTATTATCAATCACGGATATCAACATACTCATCGACTATATGAAAGCACCAATTAAAACCCAATAAAGTTAGATATAGATGGCAATGTTAAAAAGAGATGGGATATGGAAGGAGACGGTGAACACCCATAGTCAAACAACAAAAATAATATAACTTTGTACTCACTTGACCTATGTTCCTGCAAGACATTGATTTTAATAAATTGTTTAAAGTGGACAAAGGCAATAGGCAGGGCGGCATATTGCACTTCATCCATTCCCTCAGATAGCGATCGCGCGCACTCATATCATGACTCCAAGCTCGCAGGTCGAAACAAGAGTCATAAGATTTCAATTTGCCTTCGTTGCGAGACGGTAAAATTGTTTTTCTGTGATATGTATAATTCATTGAAGAAGAAAACCGGTTGAATTTATTTTTACAGATATTTTATCCACTCGAACTTCATGACAAACAATTTTGATATTTGAAAAGTAATGACTATGAGGAAATGTTGCGACGTTTGTCATTACGTTCCGAATTATTTTTCCTGAATAATATTTCTGAATTATGAGAATATTATATGCTACATTTTAAAAGGCTGTTAAGAGAAACTAGAAAGTAAAAAGCAACAAATTGTAAATGGAATGGAAAAGATAGACAGTCTTTCCTTTTTATCTATGGGGTTCCTTATTTATTTTATAATTGGTTAGTAACATAATATGAATATTAAATGTTTTTAAAAAATGTCATTCGATTTAAAGACATCTCTCAATCGCGACTGTTTGACAGTTCAAAATATTTATTATTTTAGATACTGTTTATAATAATTGATATTACGATATTGTTCATGGATTTAAAATTTAATAATGTAAAATATTCATCGTAAATATGTCATAATGTCGGTTACTTAAATTTATCTAACTGTTTGTGTTTACGTTAAGTCATGTCATTTATATCGAAAAGAGAACGAGTATTTAACGAGTATGATCTTGTTGACTTGCCCGCGAGGAATGAAGGAAAGTTGAAAGCGTACTCATCATGCACAGACGCGAGAGCCTGGTCACATTTTTGTTCGGACAAAAGTGACCATTTGGTGGAAATCATAAAACGAAACAATGACACCGGCAGACCAAAGTATATACCAACTGACGTCATTGTCAACACACTTATGGTCACGAAGAACACAGAAATTAATCGTTTGAGACGAAAGATTGAAGAATTTGAACAATTGTTAGCAGCATACGATCAGCTTGAACTTACAAATGAACAAAAGAATGAGATAGCAAATGCTGTAAGTAAATTGATTTTGTATTCTTCGTTACCATCAGCAAATATTCTTATTGCAAAATTGTTTCAGCATGCAGCTATAAAAGCTGCCAATAAACAACTCGATGATATGGTAAGTATTATAATTCTTAATATCTAAATATTATTACTATTGTTGCTAAATTGTTATTATTGTTTTTAGTGTCTGGATCTAGATCTGTCAGGATTCACGGAGGTAATTTACTTATACGGTATGTTTTTTCAAGTTAATAAATGCGCAAATTAATTTTTATTTTCATTTTAAGGGTATTGATTCTGAAACTTTTGAGGTATGTTATATTTTACTTAATTTTTGCATGATATGTTAATAATTTGAATAATTTGTTAATAAATATTTATATTTTTAGACGGGAAAATCAAGAGGAGATGAGGTAAATTTCTTTCATTGCTTACTAACGGTTACTTAGTTTTTTTGTTTGCTGTACTACCGCTTTTAATAATATTTTGTGTATATTCAAGCATATCAAAATTAATGTACACTCGTTGAATTTTCAGATAATGAGATTTCCAGACTTTGAGGTATTAAATATAACGCTCACTAATTTCCAAAATTAGTACATTTCACAACAATTATTTTGACTTTACACATTTCCACATTCTCTTTCGATCAAAAGGCACAAAAAGTAATTATTCCTAAGATTTAAAATGTTAGCACACGCTATTATTGGACAAAGTCTGTCAAAAGGTCAAATACAAAAAAAAAATGGATTGTTAATAAAAATATACTTAAGTGCTCAATCATTTTGGTATTAAATTTTACGTTTGATTTCAGACTAGCTCATCAATAGCAACCGAGGTTTGTATTATTATTATATTGTATTAGCCAAAGTTTTTAAGACGGATATGTAACGTACGAAAGTGTCTTTAAGTAAATATTTCTATATATTATTCTCTAGCACGTATTTGTATTCTGAGAGAAATTCTATTAGTGAACTGGTTTGGTACGAGTATGTTTCAATGTTTTTTTTATTACATGCCTTTGTTTTCTCTTTGATGTCTGCCAAATCTAATTTCAAATGATATGATTTTAGAGATCTGTGGACAAATCATTTTATCCGTGTAAAGAAACACAAACACACGTCCAGAGTGGACCTGTTAGCTGTCCGTGCGATGCAAGCACTGGTAATGGATTTGATTGTTATTATTAATAAGAGATTTTAATAAACGTTTTGTAATAAATGATAATTATTAATTTCAGTTGTCCATGATCCAAGGATCGAAGAAATGACAGATACTATAATCAGAAAAGATGCTAAATTGAATGCGATGCGAAATACAATTGCTGTAAGTGTCTTTTTATTGGGGAAATTTAATGTTATTTCAACTTGACTGATTTCAATTTTTTTTTATTATTTTCTTTTAGGTAATGGAAAATGACGTATGTGAACCTTATTGTATATATGCTCATATTTACACAGCATTAGAAAAAATATTTGGTACTTTATGTCAAAATGAAAAATACAAGCACTATCTTGATCTCTTGGTAAATATAAAAAAAGTTTTCTTCTTTTTAAAACAAATTGATGTTACTAATTATTAAGGTATCTCCGGAACAGCTCAACGGATCTTGATGAAATTTGGCACATATGTAGAAGGTAGTCTGAAAGAACATTTAGACTACTAAGTTTTTTTCTAATTCCGCGCGGACGGAGTCGTGCGTGACTGCTAGTATATAATACTTTTCAATATTTTTACAGACATCGGGAAAAGACACACGAAACATCGACATAAAGGGGAAGATCTTTTATAAATTGAAGGTATTTGAAAAATTCTGTTGCGCCCTAATTTCTCCTTGTTCAAAAGACTGCTCGTGTTATCATACGGAGATAATTTCAAGAGTAGAAACTGCATTCGCGGTGACTACACAAGAAAACTTCGAAATAAATATCGATAGTAAAAGAGCACATCTTGTCGCTGATATAATAGGAAATGATGAGATGAAAGAAATTTTATACAAAAGTAATACGTCCGGAGAAGAACATGCTTTAGCAAATGAAACTTTGTTTATCAACAACAGCTGCACTATAGAAGTACAAAATTTGCATCGATTAAAGAATTTACAAGCTTGCTATGACGAACTCCTCCTGTGTTATGATGAATTGAAATATGAAAAAAATTGTATGACACAAAAATGTCTAAAATATGATGAACTTGAAAAAGAATATGAAATATTGAAGAACAAATTAAATTCTTACAATATGGTACTTACGGAAAAAGAATATTACAGAAAACGTTCAGAAGACCTTGATGGTCTTAAAGAGAAATTTATAGTACTGGCTGATGAAACATCTACTTTGGAAACGCAGTTACGTGCTCAAACTGAAATAATTGATTCAAAATCATCGTTGTTGGAACAGCTCAGAAGTGAGAATATATCAATGAAAAATAAATTAAGCGAATCCTCTACTGATTGGGAAAAAGAAAAGCATACCTTAATTTGTAAATTAAAAGAAAGTGAATGCAAGATTATGTGTCAAGATCAACAAATAGAAACTCTGACAATTGAGATAAACAAGTTTCTAAGGAACAATAAAGACAACGTTAGTGCATGAGTAACAATTTAAATAATATCACGATTATTTAGATATTAACTAATTTCTTGATAAAATACTTTTGCAGGCCGAAAGAGAATGTCAACATGAGGTAGAAGAATTTATACAGCAAATAAATTCACTAAAGCAGGAAGTTAAAAATCTTAAAGATACTCTTTACTATAAAGAGGACGAAAATAACCACCTGAAAAATGAATTCCACGAGAAACTTATGATGGATAATCTAGAAATAGAAAAATGGAAAGGTTTGTAGAAATTACTAGTGTAACCTAGAATCATCAATAGCAACTATTAATTCCAAATTACCGAAAATGATTTTATGATTGTCCAGGTGTCTGCCGAGACATAGTTTCTATCTATTTAATGCCTTGTTAATTAATAATTAGCAAGTATATATAATATAACATATTATGTCACTGTTTGCAGTAGAACATTAAATTGAATAAATTTAAAAATTTTCAGAAATAAATGAAAAGATGATTGAACGTAACGAAAAGTTAGAGACATTAATAGACGAGTTGCAAGACTGCATTAAAAATTTAACCAATGAAAATCAAGAGTTACTCAATGAAAAGAAAGATTTAAAAGATGAATTAGTTAACAAATGTTTAGAGTCGAAAAGTTTGATGATGGAAGCAGACAGTATAAAACAGGAAAACAGTAACCTTTCTAACCAGTTGCAGGAAATGAACCAGCTTTTTAATGACAAAATTCAAGAACTAGAAAGTGAAAAAAAAGAAGCTCTAAATTCTTTAAATCTGGCCAGTAAAGAAAGTAAATTATTATTAGAAACTATTAGTAATTATGGGAGATTATCAGTAAATAGTGAGAAAACTGACGATAACTTACAGATTAGTGTAAAAAAATCAGACGAAAAGGACATAAGAACGTTAAACAACCAAACCAGTGGAAGTGATGTCTTGCTAAATGAAATCGATAAATTTGTCGCACTTAATACTGAAGGTATCAAAAATTTAATAAGCCAAAGTCATGAAAGTATAAAACATTTAGAAGAAAAAGATAATGAGGCATTAGAAAGTAAACTCAGAGAAATAGATGAGTTGAAAGAAAATTTAAAGGTTTCACAAAACTTGTATGAAAATCTTGAAGAAGAAAAAAGTATTTTGTTAAATAAATTGAAGGAAAAGTCAATTGAACTCGACAAAGCGGATATTCAAATTCAAGTACTTAAAGAACAAAAAGAGTATTTTACAACTGTTTTGGAAGAAAACAAAAAAATTAAAGATGAGCTGGCAATGATAAAACACCGAAACGATGTAATGTTTGAAGAAAATAATAATTTAAAGAATGATTTATTACTTAAAAATCATGAAATTCAGAATCAGTTGAACATATTAGCTAAGTTGAAAATAGAAAAGAAACTTTTCATTTCACTTTCGGAGAGAGTTAGAACGTTGGAACAGAACTATTTTAACTTATGTAGAGAATATGATAATTTACTTCTCGAAAAGGATAATATTGAAGATCAAATATCTAGAAAAACACGTGAAATTAATAATTTACAAAGTGACATAAAGTCAAAAAAAGATGAAAACGTAAAATTGGTTACAGAAATCCAAGCACTACAAGAACAACAACAATTATTACAAAATGAAATAGATTCATTGCAATCGGAAAACTTTAACATAAAGAGATCTCTGGACGCGACAATAGAGGAAAATAATATGCTCACAAATAAAATAAAATTAAAAGCAGCTTTAGAAAATGACCACGATGAGTTAAAAACTTCTTACGATGAAATTAAAAAAGAAAACGAAAATCTTGAGCTTGAATTACAATCTAAAGCAATTCTTTTGCAAAATCTAGAGATAAGAAATCAAGAGTTGCAAGAAGCAACTAAGAATCTAATGGCATATAATGAGAACATAGAAGATACTTTAATAAAAGCAAGAAAAGAGGTAAAATATCACAGATGCTATTTTCAGTCTACTTCTTAATTACTGCTTTGTACATTTGTCAAATCCAGAAATTTATCTCAATATTTTTATTCCTAATGTATGCAATTGCTTTACCTCTATTTCTTTAATAGTCTAAATCTCTAGCTCGTACTGTATGGCTTACCATCCCTTAAGACCCTTAGGTCTTATCACAGATTTGTAAAAAAAACGATATGTTATGAAAGCTACTGTTAGAAAGTACTTAACGAGTATTTAGTATATTTTGTATGTCGCATTCAAGGCCTTATTTTAATAAATTATTTATATTAAATTAGTTTGTTTTGATACATTATATTTATTTTTCAGCTTCAACTACAGGCAAAATCATCTAGCTCTTTACAAGTGGTTGATATAAAAAATGAAGTCGAGAAAATTAAAGAAGAGAATTATTCTAATCTGAACCGAATCCAAGAACTTTTGAACGAATTGAAAGAATCGGTAAACATTTAAGTTTAATGTACAAAAAGAATAGTTCAATATAATCGATAATCTGTTTTTTTGAATGTGGGTAAAATATACTGGTATAATAATAATAATATAAAATGTGTTTTACGTTTAGTTACTCAATACTTAATAGCTACGAAAGCGAAATATACATGATAAAGACTGGTTATTAATTATATGTTTTATTTTAGGATCAAACTATAGCTAATCTTGGTAAAGGAATTGCTGATCGTGATGATAAAATAGCTATTTTAGAGAATCAAGTTAATGAATTAGGAGATGAAGTCCAAAGATTACAAACAAGCCTAGCAACCATGTTAGATATAGGCGAGAATAGAGATGTCAGGAAACACGAAATAGATCAATCACTGAAGATAATGGAAGCACACCGTAAGACTTGAATTGGTGAATATTATATATAACTTTTAATATTTTAAGCTATTAACTTAAAAAAAACATGTTTTAGATTCTAAAGCAACACATAATATGAGAATTGAATTGGCAAAGTTAAAGGATGAAAATCTACAATTAGAAGAAAAACTCTCAACGACTATGATAGAAGTTGAAACATCTGCTAAAGAAAATGAAAGTCGGTTAAGTGGCGAAAGAGAAATTATTGCCACGGATATAAAGCAACTTGAAATTAAATGTGTTGGTGATAGCGCTTTGTCACCAGATAATTGTAGCCTCAAAAGTATAATGACGTCATTGGAAAGAATTGACAATTACATTGAAACAAGAAATAATTCATGTAATTTAGTGTTAAGCAAAGCTGATGAGGCAAAAAAAATTGTTGAAAAAGAAAAGCAAAAAATATCCAAAGAAAAGGAGCAAGCAATAAAAGAGAAACTAGACGCACAGAAAGAATTAAGCGTTATTAAGAAAACCTTAGAAAATCAATTATCTAAAGACAAAAGTGTAATTAATGACTTAGAAGCTGAATTATTTAATCAAAAGCTTTTGATCGATAAACTTAAACAATCTGTAAGAATTTATATCTTAAAATTGGAAGAGGAAATTTGTTCTATGCAAGACATGTATAGTAAAGCATTAGATAAAATAAATGAATTAGAAGCGCAAATAGAAGATGCTAATAATGACAAAAAAGAAAATGAAGAAACAATTAATAAAGTTAAATTGGAGCTTCAAGAAAAAAGTCAAGATATTAAATATCTCAAATCTATGTTAGATGTTTTAAAAAATAAACAAGTAATCGATTTTTCTGCACAAACTGTATTAGAAAATAATTTAACGAACATATCAACACAAACTGAAAAACTAGACTTGAATGAGATTGATAGTAGTTATTTACACGAGACTAATATGAATAATAAAATTATTGGAGGCTTCGAAGAAGGAAGAGTCCTGAATAAGCAATCCGATGGTTGTATCGTACCAAAATCAGATAAAGAGGAAAGTCACTTGTTAATTAATATACAACATGATGTCAAGGAAGTCCAAATTTTAACAGCAAATGTAGAGCCAACTTTAGGATTTGTAAAAAATGCGTATGTAAACTATAAAATGAAGAAGCTTAGTTTTACAGCAATGGAACAATACTCGGTTTCATGTATTAGCAATGATACATTTGATTCTGTGAGTAAGCAATCATGTCAAGGAAATGAAATGAGTTCAAGTCCGATTAATAATGCGACAAAATTAGAAATAGCTTCCAAAGTATCGACGTATAAAATTGTCGATGATGATATTACTTCATTCAGTTTAATATCAAACATGGAAAGTGATAAAATTGGAATTGGTGCACCAAATGTTGCAAAGGTGAAAGAAATTAGTACTGATAATATTTTAACTATTACTAGCGAAAGTAATGAAATGAATCTATCTTTAACTCATTCAAATGTTGTTACTAATAAGGATTTCATTATTATTTATCGAGACTCCGATTGTGACGAAAGTAAAATCAATACAGAAATTCTGAAAGAAAAAACGAGATTAAATGAACCAATATATAAGACAGTTAGCAGAGAAATACTTCTACCACAAAACGATTATTATTCTGCAAAAATAATATCTGATACAAAATCATTTGAAGAGAATAAATATAATACTGAGAATGTGAAACCTTTGAGTGATGAAGATAAAGGTAATTTGCTAGCCTCAAAACCTGTTTATTCGCACATCTCCTTAAGCGAAACAACTTTTATAAAAGATCTGGCTATTGTAAAAAAGGTTAGTAAAGCAGAGCAGAGAAATGGAATAAATGGCAGTAAAGGAACTGATAGTCGCCTCTCGCGGTCATTTACTTCTCTAAAGTCACATAGGGAAAATTGTGATCCTGTAGAAGTGAAAGAAAACCATAAGGAAGAAATAATATTTAACAGTGTGCCCAAAACTAAGATCGACTTGTACTTGTATGAACAGAATATATTAGATCACAATAGTTATTTATATAACGGAAACAATAAAATAAATGATTCAGTGAATACTACTTCGCAATTAGATTTAACAAAAGGGGAAACCGCATTTGGAAAAAGTATTGAGTACACTACGAATACATTAAATAAAATTGGAATTGAAAACAAAAGAGACGACAATAATGGACACCTTGAACTTACGAATACTGAAATATTCAATGAATTTCTAAGAAGGACATACAGCAATGAACAACTTAGGAAGCCGCATGCTTTTACAAATAGCCCAGTCATTGCAAAACATTCAAACTTATTGATTGGTATACCAAAAGAAATGAATGTTAAATATGGTAAAAATGTCACTAATATCGACAACGTAAAGACTAAAGATGTCGCAGTCATGGTCCAATTCGACAACCATCAAGAAAAGATCAAATTTCTTACAAGTACTTTAGAAAATATAGACAGGAGTTACAAAGAAAAGATTCGAGCAATCAAAGCACAATATGACAATAATATTAAAAATATTATGAATGAACATAACCAAGGTGTCCAAAGTTTACAAAGTCTTCACGAGGAAACATTACAAGATATTTTAAAGGTACACGAAAATGAAACTGATAATTTAAGAAGTATGAGCATTGATGCAATGCGAAAAGTTGATAAACTTGAGAAAGAAAACAAAATGTTAAGAGCAAAAATTATTTTAAATAACCCTTCAAATGCAAATAAGGTAAGTTAATTCATATTATTATATTAATTCGAATGAAACTTATAAGAATAAAATTAATTTAAATTTCTTAGGACATGGCAAACGTTTCTTCCCATGATATAAACAAACAGAATGTAAAGAAGAATTCAAATTACGAAATAAAAACATTAACAAAAACCGATGTTGAAGAATTCAACTACAATCCAAAAGCAAAGGTACACGGCCCGTGTACTTGTTCCCTTGATATCAACATTTCTGATACGATTCGCAATATATTTGAGCAAGTGGATGTTGAACAAAGAAAAATTGCAGAACAAGCATATTTGAAATACATAGCAAACAAATTATTGACGGAAAATATTGAGGTAAGGGACAAGAATAAACTACTTTTAATAGTAGACTAGCTATCGGCCCCGACTTCGTCCGATAGGAAATAACAAGAAAACAATCAGTAGCATATGTCTATTGCAATAGTGCCTATTCTTCCAGACTATGTTCTATATGTATGCCAAATTTCGTCGAGTTCCGTTCAGGCTTCTTAGAATCTTCAAACAAACATCCATCCATCCAAACATTTGCATTTATAATATAGGTGAAATAGAATATTTCTAACAAAACATAATCTTGTTTTACAGGCATTGGATGCTCAAGAGCTCTCTTTTCTGCATTTTAAAATATGTAGAACTTGGAAATCAATACTCCGTAAAGAAGAAGTACTCAGTAAAAGAATAGACTGTTTAGAAACCGAAGTTATTAACAAACAACGACAAAGGAATAAACACAGTAAGTTTACTTTGAATCCGCGTTAATAAAGAAAATAAAACGATATACGACAAATAAGAAATTGGCTTGAATGTATCAAATCTAGTGACTTACTAGACTAGACTAGACTTTACAATTATTGTTATTTTGGAATCGGTTTCGGTCTAGGTACTAACTTAAACGTAAATAGGTCTAGGACATCAGGTCAACACCGACTCCGAAATGATAATAATTATAAAGTTTAAACATATTTCAAGAAAGAAGAGAAATTTATTGCTTTCGAGAGTTTGTTTATTTTTTTTTATAGGAGAAGGGGGCAAACGAGCAACGAATCGCCTAATATTATTTGATCCGACGCCCATGGACATCCGCAACGCCAGAGGAATCGCAGATGCGTTGCCGGCCTTTAAGGAAGGTGTTATAATACTATTTAGTTACTTTTTAGTGCATTTTGTTTAAGAATGTTTTTTTTTTTGTTTCAGTATGTTTTTTTTTTATTTGTGAATGGTTATTTTATGAAGTCTGCTTTCTTTTTTTCTTAAAAATTTAGTTTCATATTTATATTGATGTGAACTTTCCGTAGTCGCTGAGATAGATCGCAAAGTGGCGGAGGAGAGGCGGCGTTTACAAGAAGTCCGTGAGGCAGTGTGCCGGGACTCGTTTGAGGTTCCGAGCAGTCCTTCACAACCGACAAAAAGTCAAGACCCCAGTACGCTGTCGTATGAAAGTAACGCTACGTAAGTATTTTTATATTACAATATTTGTATTGTAGCTTCGACCAACCTCTCAAGAAACTCTAGCTAAACAGTTATCCTAGAAACCGCACGCATCGTGAGAAGGTTCCTGTCTCTACAGCCCTGACCACTGGTTGTTTGAGTCATGGGATTCTGCAGCCGGTGGTGCTCTATTTTTAATATAATATAATTTGTATAATTTTTTTACTTTATATATGTAATGAACTATATATTAAGAATATGATAAATAAATAAATACATGATAATTTGTAATACAATTTTTTATGTTCACTTTTTAATTCTGTACGTACTTTAGGCGTTCACCCGTCAATTCTTATAATGTAAGCATTGACGAAAGACTTCCGGCTGGTGATCTCGCGCCGGGACTGCCTTGCTCTGAACTAAGATATCGAAGTACAAACCGGGAATCACAAAAGGTACGTAAATTTGTTTTTTTTTTCTTGAAGTAGAAGCAATTAGATTATTAAAGTTTGTTGTATGATGTTGTCGAACTAGCTTAGATAAATGTAGCTATTGCGTTTAACATCGATAAGCAATTCAATTAAACAGGTCAATGATCATCTTGCGACATTTTTTTCATATCTTTTATTTAGCTCTTGATAGTGATGTCTACTTTCTTATCGATAATATTAAGATATTAAATTAATCTTGGCTCTCGTTGAACTTATATTTTAATTTTTTTTGCAGACAATCTCAGGTAAAGGCGAGGAGCGTCGAGAAAAGAAATTATATTGCGATGAAAAGCCAACGCGTTTGCGACGTACGACAGATCGATCGAATCCGCGAGCACACAAAAAATAATAAATCTTTTTATAAAAATCTGCTTAACAACTACTAATTTTGATTAAACTGAATATTCGTTTAGAGGACAATGTAAAAAAAAGAAATTACTAGTATTTAAAATTAAAAAGAAATTAACAATCCTTGGAAGGTAACAACCCTAAAATGTTTCTAAATATGAAAAATTTTAATAATGTCTTTCGAATGTTTTGTTTGTCTTTTATATTAATTTATATTTATTGTATTTAATTTAGTGATTGTGAATTTAAAAAATTATATTTCGTAAAAATAAACCCACAGAAAGTTTTGTCATTTTAATAATCTGTTAATTAATTTTACATCCTTTCTTTTCTGTGGGCCTATCATGAATATTTGCGACAAGTATCTTAGTATCGTCATCTTTAATTGAAACAAAATACGCATGAGATTTTTGGTGTACGCCCGGGGCAGCGCAGAAAGTAATATTTGTTCATTGACGATATGATGACGCTTGTCACAAATATTCGTGTTTGTGCTAAGTATGTTGCAATGAGTGATATTTTTGATTCTCTTCCTATTATTGTGTTTTATGTAAATATTTTCGGCGATAGTAAGGATTTAAATAAATTACGATGCTGTTAGTAAATAATTTTGGCTTCAAATCAAATTAAAGATATATTTTAATCTGAATTCGTCGAAAAATATACAATATTATTGAACAATCAAAATGCTCGATTCTCCATAAAAATAAGACAACAATTAGACACAGGGCTTTCTAGCCTCCAGCAAGGAGTGATGGGCGCTTAGTAACTATCCTTTACAGGACACGAGTGTGTGCTAGAGAAGCCCCTGAAGAGTGATATCCTATGCTTTTAGGGTAGCAGAATAGTTTTCACCGGATTTCGTGTCTAATATGGTTATGATCGACTGACTGAGTAGGCACAGGAAGTATTAGAAGTTACGAAAATCTAAAGTCGAAGCCACTTTTAATTAATTTAATCATAAATTAGCATCAAACATTGGGTTCGTAATGTTGGTGGCTGGCGGACGATACACTGGGTTAACAATACCGGTCACTGTGAATCCAGCTGCAGCAGCCTTCTCTGCGAAATTTTTATACTCCCTAGCGTCAAGTCGATCTACTAATATCTTCCAAATAATAATAGTCAGAAGACCTATCAGAACAAGAATTCCAAAAGGAACTCCTACAGCAACTGTAAAAGAAAAGACATTCTCTTCATTTTATACAATTAGCCGTCGCCCGCGACTCCGTCGGCGTGTTTGTCTAAAAAAATAGAAAAAAAAGTTAGGGGTGGACTACCCTTAACATTTAGGGGGATGAAAAATAGATGTTGGCTGATTCTCAGACTTACTCAATATGCTCAGAAAATTTTATGAAAATCGCTCAAGCCGTTCCGGAGGAGTATGGGAACGAAAATCGTGACACGAGAATTTTATATTTAAGATATGCACCTTACTTTTTTTAAGTAAAATCTGCAAGTATTGATTTTATTCTTCTGACGCTTAATATGTTTCTTTTTTCTAAAAAAAAGGGTCACTTACTTAATAAATTAACTTCAGGGGGCTGCTCCAATTCCTTCGCAATGATAACGTGCAATGTGTTCGGTGACGTAATCGGGTAAAGGTATTTGAAAATCAATGTTCCGTTCCATAACTCCTTCTTGCACCATTTTGCCATACCTTGATCTGACAGTGTATTGTCCAATTTATCAACAATCTTAACTTCAGTTAAAGAAGTCTGGTTGTGTAATTGGTCGCAGTAAGTTTTGTTATATAAGTAATTGCATTCCGCGTAGTTTTCGAGTTCCAGGCATCGTTTCTCGGCAAATTCATCACAGTTGTCGCAAAAACGTCCCGAACATGTTCGATTTGATGTTTTCATTGGCAAACATTGGCATTCGCCGCAAATGCAGTTTCCAGTTCCCGAACACATCTATAACGACCAATGTGAAATTAAAGTTTAAATTCATCGTATACTTATGTAGTTTGACATTGCCACGGACGTGGAGTTATATGTCAATAAAATTAGTCAAGGAAAATGTGATCTTACACTATTTTGGACTGCACTATCTTTGATTTGGAGGTTAAAGTTTCATTACCTCGCCTTAACATATTCAATAACGAGTTGTATCCCGCGACACTATCCGTGCGGAATGAAGAAAAACTTAATTAGTAGCCTATGTGTTCTTCCAGGCTATGTTCTAGATCTATGTCTATATCTCGCTAAGATTTGGCTTTGGCTGGCTGAGATTGGCTGCATAGGCAGCCGTTCTGGAAATATCTTCTAACAAACATTCATCCCAACATTCGCATTTTTAATATTAGTAAGTTATTAGTTGTTTACCTCTTTCGAGTGTGGCGCATAACATGTATCAATGGTCAGCGGACAATCGCAGCCTGGACCAGTGATGTCGGGGGCGCAAGCACATTTCCCGTACCGACATACACCCCGCCCTGCGCACAGCTTGCCACCGGGACTTGGACAAGCGGTGTCGTCGTATTGACAGAAATCTCCAGAAAATCCTTGCTTACAATGTATACATTTGCCACAACTGGAATATATTATAATTATTTACATAAAGGAGGTGACCTAGAGTTTCCACTGCCGAAACATCGGTATAAAAACATTTAACTATGCCAATTATTTCACAGAGAACATATTTTTTTTATATCAAAAGGTGGCGAGCGGCAACCTGAAATCGCTGAAATAGCGAAGCAACCGCTGCCCATGGTCTTACGCAATCGCGTATGCGTTGCCTACCTTTAATCGACGGAGGAGAGGACGCACAGAGAGAAAATATTTTTTTTTCCATGCATCCCCTCATCCGGAAAGTCCACTTCCACATCCCATCCTTTCCTTATAAGAAAAAGCTTGGGAAGGGAAAGAGGACCAAAATTAGGCGTCCGGGAAGTACACTCATCAGACGAAACGCGGAATTGCCTCCACTTCACGCTTGTCTTCTGAGTGGTCGTGGTATTTCACCGGCCGCGCCGGGCTAATTAGTGCGAACATGTTAAAGTGGGCTCTACCACTGTTAAAATAAATTATGAATGTTTACGAGTTATTCGGTAGGGAGAACCAACTACTAACGCATTTTTTATAGTACGTATTTCTGCCATTCCTAAACAGATAAATTAATAGCTCGTATCATACAGAAAACAATTTTACCTGCATGTACCCCTTCCACTGCAGTAGTCTGTTGCTGTTAATGTTAATTTACATTTATCTAAATCAACACTTGTCATGCCAGTGCAGCCGCAATCTTCACCATAACTGAAAACAATTCTTATCCTTACTAATATTATAAATGGGAAAGTAACTCTTATCTGTCTCGCTTTCATACTAAAACTACTAAACCGATTTAAACGAAATTTAGTACATAGATAATCTAGAACCTGACAAAGACCATAGACTACTTTTTGACGGAAAAAAGCGTTGTAAGGGGTTAAAAGTTTTACCCTCAAGGGTACAAAACTACAATAGGGAACAGGGGATGAAAGTTTATACAGTAATATTTATGAAAATGTTTTGTGACTTTAATATGTTTTGTTTTAACATTTTGTAATTTTAATAAAATAATTAGCTTCAGTCATTATAAATGCTACTCGAAGACATTATTTCACGCGAACGAAGTCGCAGGCACAGCTCGTAGAAGATGTACCTACACAATAAAAATCTTCGTTTTACGTGCTTACGGAACAGATTCATCATCATCAGCTAGTGAGCTGTCCCCATCATATAGTGATATGTCCCCACCGAGGGGCTCAGAGCCTACCCTAAGTTAGAGGTGACTAGGCCATAGTCAACCACGCTGGCCAAGTGCGGGTTGGTTGCCTTACGAGACAGATTCAACATATTCAAAGTTACTTACGTATTTTCATTACATGTACAAATGCCACATTGGTATTTTCCACTGCCACTACATTTTGATGAATTCGTGTTTGTATTTTTACGTTCACAATCACACACACAATCGCTGGTTACTATAATTTTTAGTTTCTCGTTTAATGCCACAGGACCCACGAGCACTTCGCTTGCTTCATCAGAACTGGGACATTCTTTGACTGTTAACTTTGCATTTATAGTAATAGATTCGTTATGTTTAATTATACAGATGCCTTCTTTACGACAGTCGGGACTTAATGCAAGTTCAATATGTGGTGGCAAATCTGCATTTATTTCCATGCTTCTTATCAATTTCTAAAAGTTTAAAAATTGTGTAATTATTTAAAATTCAGTTGGAGCAAAACAGTAATAAGTTTAATCTGAATTAAAAAGACTGTTAAATTATTCAAACTTTCGTGATACATTATAATAAACTTATATAAAAACGGCTAAACACTCACGTATATTCGTCCGGTGGCAGCACCGACTACAGTGAGCTAGGCCACGTCTGCAAAATAATACCAGTCCCACTCACTCTGATGATGGGCCCCCGATGGGCTCGAAACTAGTCGGTGCCGCCACCGGACGTATATACGTGAGGGTTTAGTCGTTTTTATATAACTTTAAAAATACTGTTTCAACTTACTAGATATTCCTCTTTGACCATTGTTACCAAATTTGAGCCTTTACTTAATTCTACATATTTCGCACCTCTTATCTTCTTCACTAGACCTTCGTAATGATCTTTTACAGAAGAAATTGCAGCGAATATTATTTTAAAATTGTGTTCGGTAGCGATTTTATTTATCTGACTCACGGAGGGGTAATCTAGATCTAGGCCCATGTTATAATTATTATCTTCTAGATGACATTTCATATCGTTCGGTTTGACAGCACCAACAAATTTACCATCTCCAGCGCTGTGATAAGTATTGTCAGTTGATAAGATTATGATTCGCCTCGCATTTTCCCGCCATCCTATTTCATCCTGACAGAGCATAACCTGCATCAGGGCGTCGAAACCACCTTCCGGGTCGTCGTTGTTTGATCCGAACAAATTGTCTTTTAGAACATTTTGAAATTCTGTCATGTTTTGCGTTAAGGATAAATGATTTTTAAAGGAATAAGCTTCGTTATCTGAACTGGAAATAATCGTTTTCTATTATTTACCTAATACATAAACTGTTCTGAAATATACGTGTACGTTTCGACATGCTTATAACGGTTATTTATGTAGGTAAATCGGTACAAATATTCGATTTTAATTAATTGATTAAGGTATGGCAATTAACTCACCTTTTGAAAGGATATGCGGGCTTATCAACAAAACTTCCAATACCTAGTCGAACATTATTTGTTAATAAAGTAAGCTCCTTATAAATCTCAAGGCCCTGCTCTTGAAGTAGATTTTGATATGCCCTCATTGTAAAAGAATAGTCCATGACATAATAGACATCTAACGGATAGTCTTTCGCAGGTCGGTACGCCATATTGAAGTCGACTGGTAAACCTGGACGTACTTTTATAGTCATTGTTTGTGGTGTAAATTGAATTTTTACGCCATTCTCTCCAGAATTTAATTCATCATTTCTTAGGATTGTGTGACTCAAAATTGCTTCAGTTACATTTTCGGAACACCATGTTGCTTTTGCTAGATCTTTTGATTTACATCGAGGTCCCGTATGGGATTCCTAAAAGAAAAAAAAGGTTTACCCATAATTAATTATAATATTATTTCTCGTACTTCTGTGATCTTTTCGGTTTAATTGTTGTCGTTTATATCACTAACTAAAAATTTATACTCTCTTACTATTTTATCATTATCTAAAAGTACCTATACGAATCTCGACACAAATTTTACTTTATTTGATCTTTTAATTAATCAGCTATTTTACAGTTGGTTTCCGAGACCAAAATTTACGCATAAGACATATCCCTGTTATTTTTGACAAAAAAAAAGATTATAGTATGTTTTTAACGGGGATTTTGGTCTCGGAAACCCACAGTAAGTCCTCTAAAATAATTATGTATTAATAAAAATCCCCTTTTCTTCAAAACACAGTAAAAACAATATTCCATTTGCAATAAAATCCGATTGAATTTTGAATATAAAACAATAATTACTAGTTGATACTTACCGAAGAACACCAAACACAGGAATCATCCGCATATGCTATACAAGCACCACATGTTACTAAATTAGGACAATTAGATTGAGATAAAATTATATTAAATTTTAAGGTTAAAAATATAATAATCTTTAAAAAATGCAGGTTATTGTTGAGAGACATAATTCCTAATTCAAACTATATTATTTTAAATAAAATTACGCGCTAACGTTAACTGACCAATTTGCCTTGTTTAAACTACATAATGTGATTCATAGCGATTTTAAATACATAATAAATGTTAGTAGTTGTCCGCCTTGTTATGAATATTGAATATAACTTTTGCCGGCTACTTTGTCCGCATTGAATAAAAAAAAACAAAATGCAGAGAAAATATACTAATGTGTCATTTGAAATTATATTATATCTGTACCAAATTTTATTAAAATATTTAAAACTGCTGCGGACTTATCTTGTAAATATGTGAAAACAAAATAAGCGTATCCTGAAGGAACCTCACATAATTCCAGGATCCTAGGGGACCTTTATGTTATTTCAGATAATACACTACATCTGTACCAAATATCATCAGAATCCACGAAGCCGTTCTGGAGAAAACTTTTTAAAAAACATTCAAACACTCAAAACATTCGCATTCATAATCAGGAAATTTTTCTTTTTACTTTAAATAAAAAAAATTATGAAAATAGCTCCAGCTGGTGTTTCGCACTTTTATGCGTTCCCGATATTTTCTTAAAAGAGGTAAGGACCAAATCTCGAAATAATTGTATAAACATTTCATGTTACCCTCGTTGAACTTGAGTATAAAAATAAGTGTTCTAAATAGTTTAAACATAATTGTGAAAATATACAACCCAACAAACACAACTGCAAACTAAACATAGGTGTACGATGTGGATTTAATCAATATTAAATATAGAATTTATAGTCATATATGTGTAAATGTAATTGAAATCACCATAAACCACAGGCTTGATAAACAATATTGTAAATAACACCTAAAAGCGGTGAGGAAGTTATTAAATTAAATTAGCTGAGCTTGTGACTTTGTCCGCCCGCAATTATGTCTTTCGGTGGTATTTTTTTTTTTCATTTAATCCCTTCATTAAAATCAGTTCAGTAGTTTTTGTGTCAAAGAAAGACAGACAGTATTACTTTCGCATTTATAATATTAATAAGAATTAGCTAATGTACTCTGCAATACATTCTTAATTTAATCTCCAAAATTTCATATATTCTTGTACTTTAAGTATATTGATTTTATTTTAAGTACAACAACGGTAAAACGTTTTTTCATTTACAATTGAAATTAACGCCATCTGCTGAAAAAAAAATAGTTGCTTTCACTTGTACTGTATTAGTGAAACATTTTTGTTTTTAGTAGCTATTTTGTTTAGACAATCATCTAATTATGAACTTACTCTAAAAACAAAAAGACAATAGTCAGTGGATTTATCCAAGCGACGGATTATTAAAAAATAATTCTTAAGAATGGCAAAATAATATGGGATTACTTTAGGCACTGACAACACTAACAAGCATAAATTTAATCTGTTGGAATTACAAATTTTAGCTGGCAATGTCCCTATTGTTTTCCTTCATTAAAATTAAGCTATTGCAAGCATTTTGTTTTGTTTGTTTTCGTTGGTGTTCTTTAAAATTAGCAAACTGCATGTCCTCGAAAATTGAGAGATGGCAAACCAAGAGATAAGCTTAAAGTGGAATGGATATCAAAGTAATATATTATCAAATGTGAAAGAACTTTATAAAGACGAAGGTTTGTCGGATGTCACCCTGGTTACGGAAGGGCATAGTTTTAAAGCACATAAAGTAATTTTGTCTGCAAATAGCTCCGTTTTCAAAACTATATTTCAGGTTAGATACATATGTATTGAGGTATTAGACGTTTCTTTAGAATTCTCGCTTACGCCCACTCTTTTTTTTTCATTTCAGCAAAACCCCCACAAGGATCCAATTATAGTTCTACATGACATCAATACCGCCTCTTTACAAACTCTTTTGACTTTTATGTATAATGGCGAGGTTAATGTAACCGAGGATTTTCTGCCCGTTCTTCTGAAGACCGCAGAAACGTTGAGAATTTGTGGTTTGTCTACTGGCAGTGAGTCGCGCGAGGATGACGTTAGTATGAAATATTTTCCTTATTAAAATTGGTCAATAAGGCATTACATTACCATGAGTTTGCAACTGCCAAAAGACCAGTACAAAAAAAATTGTTCTCTATTTTTTTAAATAAAAAGTAATGACATGTTTTTGAACAGATTATTATTAGATTTTAGGTGGACAAAATTAAACACACCAATCAAAATTAGAGCATATAGTAAAAAGACTTCTATTAAACTCCTAATGATTTAAGTGCTTCAATAGTATGAAAATTCTCTATTTCAGAAAATTTCTGCCTCTCATTCAAAGAAACGCAAGAAGAGTGAAATTGAAGATAACAATAACAAACCTAAGAAACCTCACACCACACAGTACAAGTCAGATGTAGCTACAAATGTCATCAATGCTGACTCTCTGAAGAATACTGTTAGTATGCATATTGTCTTAATTCTTAGCTGAAACTAGTTAGGTCTATAATGCGAGAATCAAAATAATGTCACAATTTAAGTACCAAGTTTGGATATAAATAAATCATAACATAAACATATATTATTCAATTGTTTAATATATTTACAGGCCATTGTACCCAAAGTTGAACCTGTTGATTCACCGTTAACCGATTACTCAGGAGAAAACACCAATGATACAGATATTGCTTTACTAGAAGATGTTGAAAAGAAATATTCAATAAGTCCCGAAAGTTCATCCGGTAAATCTATGAGCTCAGTGGTACAGAAGGACCGTAGTGTAAAGAAATGGATTAACGAAGTCAGTAGTACACAGCCTTGTCTTAATGTAGTTGATAAAACAAATGGGATTGATATTGATGAAGATAAAGATAGCGTAGAGATTGACAAGGAAGTTGAAAATGTATTGCAAAGTGGGACAATTGTGGAGAGTTTGAGTATAACAACGGATAGCTTGAATTCTGTATCAAGCGAAGTTCAAAATATCAAAGGTATAATAATTTATACTCGATAATCCTTTCATTTTGATGATATAATTGAAATATAATATAAACAAATCATATTGTAAATTTCAGATAAAACCAATACATGTTACGCTAACCCGTCATTTCCATGTCCGTTTTGTCCGCGTGTTTACAATAGTTGGGGATATAGAAGAAGACATGTTAAATCCAGACATGTCACTAACAGGTTAGTTTCTAATTTCTACATTAAATAAGCTGCAAGTTTTAATACTTGTTTAAAAAATGTGAATGCATAGATGGATGAATGGATGTATGTTCGTTTGAAGGTATCTCTGTAATGGCTCAACAGATCTTAATAAAATTTGCCACAGATGTAGAACATAGTCTAGAAGAACACATGAGTTAGTCATAAAAAAATTTTTAATTCCGCGCGGACGGCGTCGCGGGCGACAGGTTGATTTTTTTTTATAAAAAAGGTGACACAGCAAGCCGAAGTGGGCCTTGGCCTCCACCAACAAAAGTCTCCACTTTCTCCAATACCTATTTTTTTATAGTAAAATTTATTCATTATTTTCGTTAGATGTTGATAGATATATATACATACTAGAGTAACAGAAAATCCTTGTTGGCATATTTTATAATTTCTTAACTTTTTATTTTCTAATAATAGTAATATTTTTTAGGTTATCATGCAAATGGTGCATTTCAGTGCTGCCATCAACTGGCGCTTGGTATTCCCATGCTACTAAAACTCATGGTGTGCCACATGAAGAGGCTAGAAACTCTTTGGTAGTTATGGTTGAAGCTCATGCGGTACTCACGTTAAACGAACCCAGTGTTACCCAGTTATTGGGTCAGGTTGGTATCACTGATTCAAACGGTAGTGTTGCCAATGAGAAGACTAATTAGGGTATGTTTTTTTATAATATTACTAACTAAGGAGTAAACTAAAGTCAATTTTGGTAATATTAAAGATTCAATTTGCAGTGCAAATTACAATTGAATTTATACTTTTTGATAATATTGGTAATCTTAGATATTTTTATTAAAAAAAAAATATTTTTAATATGAAATCAAATCTACAGAGTAATAATGTATTTATATAAATTCATATAAGGGTGATACAGTTTTGAACTAAGTTTAAATAGTTTCTTTATCGAGGGTCTAAGAATCATTTGAAATTTTGAACAATAATCAACTATTACTAAGCAATCTATAACTTTTTATATACACAACAGAAAAAATATTTAAATTGCTACATTTTTTAAATTTTATATCAAATCCTTGTAATGTACAATACTAGCTGCGAACGACACGGTCCGCGCGGAATTAAGAAAAAAAAACTATTGGTCACAGCCTAAAGCCTTCCTATATAAATGGACTATCCAACAAAAAAACTTTCAAATCGGACCAGTAGTTCCTGAGATAAGCGCGTTAAAACAAACAAACTCTTCCGCTTTATGATATTAGTATAAATATGAATTAAGGAATAATGTGCGGCCAGATAGGTTATTGTTAATTGAATTTTGGTCAGTATTCATTCAGTTTAATATTAAATTAATATTATTAATTAAAATAATAGCTTTATTATGATTTAACAATGTTAATTTTAATTTACATTATTTTGATCTCAGCTCAAAGTCGCTTTTAGTTGAATAAGTGTCATAATAATATATCAGAATTCTTCTAGAAATTTATAAAGAAACTTGACATACATTTTTCTTGTTTTTGCCAATATATTTTTCATACCATTAATGATTGCTGACCATATGACCCTTTTTTATATACTAAAAAATAATCTAGTTTTTGTACACTCATAATAAAATTTATTGACTGAATATAAACCTAAGGTAATATTATATATTTTTGTACTAGCATTAGATTTATTCAGCAATAATTTTAGGATGTGATTTAGATACATAAGACATGAAGTATATAATAGAAGTTACAGTATTTATTTGAGGCGTAAAATCTAATATAATATTGTGAAGAAAAAATATTTGGGTGTGATATAAAAAAAATGATATTACAAATAACATAATTGATTGAAAAGTACATAAAGAAGTACATAATGTAGAATTTAAGAATGCTCAGATACTATTTAGTGTTAATACCAATAGGAGTATGTTGCCATTGTCGGCTTATGACAATTTGAGGTTAGTGTTGCCACCGGGAAAATCAATTAATTTATGAAACAATATAGCACACTTTTTACGGTTATGTGGGGTATTGTTAATTTAACAGTGGGTTATTAAAACAAACACTAAATAGTTTTCAAATATTATATTCATGATATTGATAATATAAGTAATTTGTTCTCACACACATCTAAATATTGTCATGAGCATGCATAACGATGCCTTTTCACTGCGGAAGCAGCTGTACAAAAACAGCTTACCTATTCCTTGTAAGGAAAATGATAGTATGATTGTTTTGGTAGTGAAAACACTTGGTAATAAGAGACATATCAATCTGTACAAAGATTGAACAGAGCTTTTGAAGTGAATTTCTCGATTAATTATTTAAGATTGTAACTTATATATTATATTTGATATTTAGAAGTACACAGTAAGTTTCAGAAATCTAAAGTTTTACAAAACATATATTTTTGATTCCGGCCTATAACCGTAATGTATTTTATAATATTAAATAGATCTGATCTGATTATTATAAGGATTAGTTTCACAACTGTCGTAGTAATCTGCCAACAAATAAATGAACTGACACATAAAACTTCCTGTCAAATAGTTTCACAGCTTATTTAGAGATAGTGAAATAGCAACGATGACTTTTTTGACAAATAATTTCCATGTAGGTTATGCAGGACTTAACCTGGACATTGTGGAACAGGCCCATAATGTAAGGTGAATATATTTCCTAGTCAGAGAAAAATATTTTGCAAACCCTAATTTCTTGACAAACTTTGGGATTAAATCTTTACACTGAATTAATTTTTAATCTATGTCCAAATACTTTCTAATAAATGAGGAGAAAAACTGCCTTTTGCTCACTATGGATGGTCAGCGTGATCGAGTGATAGTAGCACTAAATATAAAACTAAAAATATGTTGAAACAAAGACTGTCATTAAAGTTCACTCAAAGAATTCAATAATAACTATTTTTACGATAGTTCATAAATTGTTTATAACAAAAAATGAAAACGAATACATATTTTTAATCGCTAGAATGACGTCTAAAACTTTGACAGATGACAGCACACTCGGCGCTAGCGCCACCTACTTAGTGCTTTCAGTTTTCTCCTCATTACAGGATGCAAAATATATTTTTAATTCTATATTTTATGACTATGGTATACAAGTTGTAACATATATTTTTAAATTAAGGTGAAATTTTTCTTTTTGTTTTTTTGAGGCTTTTTCTGTCAAGATTGTTTAAGCCTTTTTACATTATTATCTCATACTATTTTGGTGTTTTGTTAAAATGAATTTACTAATCTATTTAGTTATTTATCGCTATTACTAGCCACAGAGGACCACACTAGCCCTGAACTATTAATATTTAAGACCACTCGTTTATAAGTAAGAATAAGTTACCAAAGCAATTTATATTAAGTAACACTAGATTTAAGAATGAATATTGATATATTTTTCTACGTCATTATAAATCCTTGGTTTGTAACTACGATATTCATGAATTTAATATAAGCCATGTTTAGTTTTAAGGTTTTTTGGTGTAAACTATTGAGATAATTTGTATTGAGAAATTTATCGAAAATACTAACGGAATCTTATGATGACTTAACAAGTAACTTATGGCTTTAATATTTGATGTCAGTAAAGCGGAATGCACGCGCCATAATACGAATTGTTTGCGGACTTCCAATGCAATGGAGATTAAATATATTTTTACACGAAAATTGATTTTTTTTCTCTCACAAATCACCTACGAATATACTATGATAATGCATTATTTTCATCTACAAATCTGCTACAGCGCCTTCTAAAGTAATTCCCGGAGCAATTTCCGTAACTGTAGATGCGTCGGACTTGGAGCCATCTTTAGTGTTACTCAAATCAGTATTCGAATTGGCTCTGTTTGAATCCGTGATATAATAATCTGTATCTTCTTTGACGAAGTCTCTCTGAGATCGACTCTCTACAACCGGAGACATCACACTGGATGGTGCTTGGGACATGTAATATGGCGTTGTTCGTGGTGCATTCATAGGCATGTCATATCTAGGAGGAACTCCTTGTCTATCCGGAGATATGATATACTTAGGAGCTGCGCGTTTGTCTTCAAATACATCCATTTCATTGTATCGTTTCATTGATGCTCTGTTCTTCGGTGTCTTCTTTAGCATGGCCTGAAAGTTGAAAGGTGGGTCATCATCGCTCACATCGTTGGCGGATTTGGCCAATGCCTGGAGTTCTTGTATAGGGTCTTGGATGTCGACATCGAATGTGTGCATACTACGGCTAAAATTCGACCTACGCATGGGCGAGGTGGTATTTTCTAGAATATCAGTATCGTCCCGAGGACTGGCCCAAGGTGTTGGTGGTTGGTAGTAACCTTGTGGGGATTGGTTCATTTTCTTCTTGTAAACGACTGGGCGGCTACCTGTTCCGACGTATACATCGTGGGCTATAGAAGATCTGGCTAAGGTATCCTCGGAGGGTAGCTTGGGTAGTGGCTGCATGGGATCTCTGCAGAACGGCATAGTAATGAGGGTCTGGGTGCTTGCAGACAGCATGTAGGGGTCCGTCTGTGTCGAGTATCCGCGCTTCAACGGTTCATCCCATTGCTCGTGGTCGGAATCGTTAGGGGTGGCGAGAGTGTCACTATAATTAAATATCGAGGTTATTTTAGTTCCTTGATTATATAATATTAAATATTTTTTTGTTTATAAGCAAATAACATCACTAAAGCAGATATTAGGTTTATATGAGAAATGGTTATTCTATTTACCTAATATGATGTCAAGGTCATTGCAATTACAAGACTGTCTTGCTGATTGTAGATGTGTACGGTACGGTATAGGGTACGTATGATTTAAAGCTTTTCACTAGCCATCAAACATTCTAGTATTTCAAATGAAAGATTTCAATTCCTGTTAAGTTCTACTAAGAACTAAACAAAATAAAGTACTTACCTCTACTCTTCTCAATACCATATTGCCTTGACTGCTAATCTTTGAGAAATTATTTTATCTAGCAGTATTTTATCGCTATTTAATAACGTACATAACATTATAAAGAAATAAATAAGTAAGTAGGTGAGTATAAAATGTAAAGGATAGGTAAAAAAAATGTGCATTACACAGTTTTAATACGCACGTGGTCTTAACATTTGGATCGCACATGGCCGATGTATCGAAGAATTGTAATTGATCAATTCTAAACGGCAACTTCCATACTGTAGGACGAACAGATCCTAGGTATGTGATCTCTTTAGCGTTAGGATCAATTTTATCCAATGTAACTGATGTGTTCGTGGTGACCAGTCCTTCGACCAATGCTTGATTGTAGATGTGAATCTATAAAAACGAATTCGGTAAAAAAAAATATGAACCATACAACTGTTGGTTGCTGACATCAAAATAAATAAATCTCTATAAAAAATATCGTTATCCCTGTCATTATATTTGACAAAAGAGAGATAACAATATGTTTCAAAGGATTTTGGTCTCAGAAACTAATGCTTAATCTATTATCTGAACACGAACGGAAACTGTATACTGTAGGTTAAATCTGATTAAGAACCAATAACAAAATGATAAAGTACTGAAGAATGGCTTAGAACAGAAATCAATATTGCGTCCTTCTGTATTAGTCTCTCTAAATGCAAATAAGAACTTTGCGTTCTGATATAAAATGATAACTGATACCTGTTGCGAGAAATGTACTAAATCTTGATATCTCATGGCTCTGTACTGCAGCAGAACTTGGAATATAGAGCGGCTCTTCCATTTCATTGCATATCTCTTTAGAAAGGTTGCGGTCTCTTCGTCAATTTGATCTGATGTCTGCTTAACTAGAGGCCCGTATGCCTTACGTACCACATAGCCCCGATATGCTGGAACAAATTTAACATTGGTACAGTACTCAACTGGGATACTATATTTTTGTTTACATACGATTAAATGTGAACTAACCTTTTTGAATAGTTAATGCGGCTTCATCTTCACTAACATTCTTTGATTGTTGCTTTTTTAGTTCTTTAACTGTAAGAAAAAATATAAATAAATATACCAATGAATACTAACTGTATTCCATTATTATTTTAAATACATACTATGCATAGCTTTAGATTTGTTTTGAACTGTCTTTCGCTTGGCTAAGAACGCCCGCATCATACATTGCACTTTTATGATTTTCTTCACTTGAGTCTCATACAATCTGTAATGTAATTGAAAAATACAAGAATTATTTGTACAGCTAAGATAGTTATATAAAAATATTATTTAAAACCACATTTAGATTACCTGGACAAGAATTCCTCGTTGTAATATTTAAGGAAGACCTTTGATTTGCCTAATTCCCAACCTTCCATTTTTAAACGGATCAGCAGCAAACGGCAGTTGTCTTTTGTCTCCTCCACGTTTTCATCGAAGTCGAAAGCCAGGAATCGATATCTGTATCGTGATAAAAGAGACTTAAAATGATTATAATAAAAATGTAACATGGATTTATAAATAAACGTGATCTAATAATCAATTTAAATATTTAATAGCTACTTAAACCAAAAAAATCTACATTTCTTTCACCTGCGTATAAACTCAGCGAAAGGTACACGACTTGAGAATCCCTTCTGTCGCGCTTTGGCTGTATCCAATATAGCAAGCGCCCTCAGTTGTTGGCGTACAACTTCTCCTTGGAAACCGCGAGGGGTATCAGTCAAGTCCGCTCTAACGCAACGCACGTAATGAGTGCCACCACTCCCAGGACCTATTGAAAGCTGTTTTAGAATCTCCAAACTGGTAGCCCTGTATGTGGCTGCAGCAGTCCTCATCCTGTGACTCTGGGAGTAATGACCTCGAGACACGGTGTTATATTTCTGAAAAAAAGTAACAATCCGTTATTTTAAGTCAGTATTCCATTGATTCAAGAAATCTCTGAAAGCTAAGACAATGTTTGAAGATTGAAGAAGTCATGCTGTTTAAGAATTTATAGATGTCTTTGGAAAACTTACCCTAGCTTTAAGGTTTTCCATTTCTTTTTCGTTCTTGGATCTAGCAGCTTGTGGCTTTGACTGTGTCGAGACAATGGTCAAGTTACCAGTCTTTGTCAACTTGTTCTTGAATAGTTGTTGAAGTGTGGCATTTTGTGACGCTCTCATTGTTTCGATCATTTCTGGAGGAAGAAAATCTTTATTCTTGTCAGCCATTTCTCTAGCATCGTAGTTGACTTTGCCCGTGTAGTGTGCGACACTAAATTCATGGCTACCAGACATCTTAACGTATGGGCCTTTACTAGATGTTCTGATGGCATCTGAAATTGACAACCAATATTATTAAAAAGTATTATGTCCAGTATCTAAACTAATTAAGATTTTGTTAAATGATCGTACTCATGATAAATTCTTGACCGCTTCCATTCCTACTTGCTTCATCTAAAAGATAAAAAATTCCAGCTGGTCTAGCCATCAGCTGATCAACAGAGCTCTTATTATCATAATAATGCAGGGGAGCTACTTGGATGCCTTCCTGTTCCTCTTCTTGCATTTCCCAAGCGAATATTCTCTGATTGTATAGGAATTGTATTTGTTCATTTGTCGTATTAACAATCAATTGTTCCAAGCGGTTTCTGTGAAAACATTCGAAACCAAACATGTCTAGTAAACTGACCGAATATTTGTCGCCGCTGTAAAAAAACGAAAGATTATTATTGTTGTGTCCTATCGTTGTATTTTATTTATTATGAATAGCTGTTACTTACAATACAGATCTCATAAATGATAATTTGGAATTAATCATATTTATCATCCAATCGATTAACCTCTTGTACAGTGCACTAGCAAGGGTATCCCTGGCATCCCTTGCTTCATCAGTGGAATGTCTTTTCTTAATAGCAGTACCTCTTTCGATCAAACAATAATTTAATAAAGCCCAGAGAAATTTCACTTCATCCAATGACAGTAATTTAGCAACCTTCTTCGCTTCTTCTGGGTTTTCTATCTCGGCAGTACCGTTTCTACTATCTTTGAATCTAACATTCCCAATTACTAGGATAGCTGCTAGCACAGTTTCAAAGAATTTAATATCCTCCTGTTCCCAATCTAGAATCTTTAAATGTTCAACAAATTCTTTGTATTTAGCGACATTATCCGATGGTGTCTCACGGACACCTCTTACTCCTCTAGGTGGTTCTTCTAAAATACGCAAATAACGATGTTTTCTATATTTTTCTAAATAAAGTTCTTCTAATCTATTTTCAGCTTCCATTGCATCATAAAAGTAATAAAGGAGGTTAAAATTTGCATGAGCCCTAAAACAACATACGATTAATGGAATTATACAATTTTATCTTTGCTTAAATTAAGTATATTACTTAAATGTTACGTACATATCAGTTGAAGAGACGCGCCACTTTTCTAGTTGATAGAGCCAAAATATAGCTCCACTTAATTTACCAGAGCTACCATACGTAACTTGAACTTGTAAAATCCCTCTCGTAGAGTTAGGATTTACTGGAGTTGCAGCACTTATACATGCTTGTATCACTTCGTTTGCTTTTTGAATCCTCTCAGCTGTATTATTCTTCATAGCACCCAAGTAAGAAAGATGTGAGAGTGCATGGATCATAGTTGTTGTTTTTCCAGATTTACTTTCTCCGGAAAACACTATATGCTGGGGTTCATTGTGATGCATGGCGTCTTGATAAGCTCCGTCAGCGACCGCAAATATATGCGGTTCATTGTCAGATCTTGATTTACATTCATATTTTTTATGATACTGAAATTAAATTAATGGTTATAAAAGGTATTTTAGTTAGTCTATCAAACTATAACACTTACATTTTCACCGTAGATATCAGCGTGCATGTTAGGATTTAAAATTAATAAAACATCGCCGATAAAAGATGTAAACGATCCTTTTGCAAGCTTAGTATATAATTCAGACATCAGATTATCTTCAGTTAGTATATCTAATGCTGCAAGATCTTCTACTTGCATTGTTTCTGGTTCATGTACTCCTTCTGTTGTTAAAAGACCATTTTTGATTATCCTTTCTGGTATTTTCTCAGGTGCCGGTGTATTATTCAAATCTACGGCTAGCATTTTTAGCTCTGTCGATAACTGGAACGATGGAAATATGTATTTTACAATAACGTACATTCAAGATATAAATACTGCTAATATTAGTAAATGAAATAACAAACATGATAATCATTTTCTGGTACTAATTGAATGAATGGATGTTCCTCCAATTCCATCATGTAAGGACGATGTTCGGGATTCTTTTCAAGACATCTGAAATAAAAAAAATACATATAAACTGCTCGTGTTCAATAAAATTAACTTAAAACAATAAACAAAATATTTCGTGATACTGACTCAGCAATAAAATCATTAATGTCGTTAGAAGACATGGATGGTTTGCAAACACTAGGTGGAGGATTCCTTAAAATTTGGAACATCGCCCTAGTCGGATGCATGTCTTGAAAAGGTCCTTTGCCATCAACCATTTCAATAGTTGTTATACCCAAAGCCCAAACATCAATCCTATTGTCATAGCCTTCTTCACTGACTGCAACTACTTCTGGAGCCATCCAACTTGGAGATCCAATATTTGTTCTAGTTTTTTCTGCATTCCCACTTAATTTGCAGGCTAAGGCAAAGTCTATTAACTTAACTTCGCCATCCTTACTAATCAAAATGTTACTGCATCTTATATTTCTGTGTATAATTTTATTTTCATGGAGGTAACACACCGCCTGGAATTTAAATAGAGTTTCGTTTTTTTTTCTATTTGTATAAAATCGTACGTATTAAATACAATTTAAATATGAAAGAAACGTAAAGCATTTCAATGAAATCCAAATCTCATAAATTGATATGAGCATTTTAATCTATGGGTAGCAAAATTTTACTTATCGGTCCTTTTTTTCATATTGGTGCAAAGAAACATTGATGTATGCTGATATTAAAATGACATGCATGTATCGTCCAATCGACCGACACTTGAGTTTGACAAGGTGTGGTAGTAGCCGCCCTGACGAGCGATCAGTCTCCGTCTCCGATCAGTCGGAGCGCCCGCTGTATCGACGTCAGCGTCAATCAAATGGCCCACGCCCCTCAGATGTATTGGAAGCTACTTTGCATGCGTATCGGTCCTATCAACTGTCACGGCCCGCCTGTCTGCACACTACTCCGACGTATCACTGATCTTTGCTTTTATTTTTATCGAGATTCGACTTATATTTATAGTGATTAATTTACTGATTTTTTATAGGTTAAATGTTATTGTATTTTTAAATCAAGTCTATAAATATACGAAGTAATTGAATGATACTTGCAATGTTAAATGGCAAATAATGTAGTCGATGTTGCTTTGTATGAAATGTATGGTTTGAAAATTATGATGGTGTATTGTAAGTATATTAAGCTATTCATGATCATTGTATTCAATAACGTTGTATCATAATTCAATCCTCGATCGAATTATAAGCGATTAAGTACGGATAGATAGCTATATCCATAGAAAATGTACCAAACGAGAGGACCGGACCATTGGCATTGTGAGTCAAGTGGTTTGCATAAAGATAATATGCATTGAAATTTATCTAATTCCCTTCGAGCGTAAAATATTAGTGCGTTATCGGGAATAAGTGCTTTAAAATAAAGGGTTATAAGAGCGATTGTGAATCGATGGAATAGGGTCCCGGGGATCGTTGGCTACCGCGTCAGAGGTCCGTATATCTTGTGTGCGCGAGCATTATTTACGATAATTGAGCGATGCACCGCGATGGGGGGCCATCATGGTGTTGTCGGGCGCTCTCCGACATTCGCCCGGACAAGTTCGACTGTTTCGTCGCGAATCACATCGAATAAAGCGACGTGCATTTTAAGTAATGGCCCTAGATAGTATTTCAACGTACGTGGACATTCGGCCGGCAATATTTTATCCGATGTCACGCAACGAGAAGAAATCGCCCGGTCTCAGATACGAGAACAATTGAGTTTGCATTCAAAGTACCCAACGATTGATTCAGCTGTTGAAAGGTGGACTGGCAGGCCCTTTGTTTTATAAGCAGCCATTTCGGGTTGTATGTGATGAGCGACATGTTTATAGTCAGTCGAATATGGACTTACCTTGATCGTATATTTGAGTATGTAAGCGATGTGTTCTTCAGACATTTTCCTGTCGGTGGCTTTCAATTTTCTGACAATATCCATGACAGTTCCAAAATCGCATAACTGGAAAATTAATATGTTAAATTCCTCTAATTGCCCTGCTTTGCTCGTCTTTAAAAATATCTTTGAGGATATGAAATAATTTCTTACCTCTAATATGAACCATATTTTTTTAAGGCTTTCAGATTTTTCACAGAATACTCCATAAAAATCGATTAGATTGGGATGAGATGTGAAGTCCCGTAATATTTTATATTCTTCATGAATATGTGCATCATCGTCTTCGAAATGTATCTGTACTTTGACTGCCACGGCTTTATCGGCTGCCTGCGCGTCTGTTGCTTTGAAGACTTCGCCAAATATACCAGAACCAAGTTTCTTAATAAGCTTGTATCTTCCTATAGGACTCGGCAGTGAAGATATATTTAAACCTTCCCTCATTTTTGATGTTGCTCATAGGACCGGCAAAAAACTGAATACTAAACAAAATGTCATTGTTATTTTCTTAGGAATTTTAAGAGAAGCAAAGATTCAGTTAATGTTAAGTGACCAGACAAAGCTGTAATCAAAATCAAAGCAAAAATGCATTCCCAACCTTTCTGTAGAAGGAAAGCAGTAGGTAAGATAACATTAAACGATAAGGAAAAAACTAGAAAACACAATCTGCCATAACAGATTTAGAGTACAATTTTGATTTTCTTTGTTTTTCTAGATTAATTTTGTCATAAATGAGAACTGGCTTGCTTTATTCCATAAAATAAACTTAAACCTTCACAATAATATTCACAGAGTATTTCTACTAAATAAATATGAGTTTACTTACCGTGTACTCCTTCGTTTACCGTGTGATACTAAACAGTTGTGAGCTAGAGCTGTAGTCCGGTTGGCTCGGACGCCTCTCAAGTGCATCGGGCTTCATGGTATTAAGACCGCAGTTGATCCTTACTAACTGAATTATACTCTAATACTCGACGACCTTCTCGCCTATCTTAGGTAACATTTAATTTCGGATACATTTGATTTACACAACTATAGCTATTTGTTTACATAAGTACATCGCATTTCTTATTCATAAGTAAGTTACCAGTATTGTAATGACTAATATTATGTAACTGTTATGAATCCGAAGAAGTCATATGTGAAATATTTATGCTTGATTCATTATTACGAATGGGTACATTTAACCCAAACAAATCCAAAGAGGATTTATGTAGAATAGAACTAGTGTTACATTTCTGGCAGAATTATGTTGAAAGTAATAAAGAAGGTTTTTTTCACAATCTTACTATCTTACTAATATTATAAATGCGAAAGTTTGCATGTATGGATTTTTGACAGAACGTATCAACGGATCTCACTGAAATTTGGCATAGATGTAGAATAGTTTGTTAAAATCCATAAGTTACTTAGTTTTTTTTTCTTAATTCCGCGCTGGTGGAGTCGCGGGCAATAGCCAGCCAGCCAGTTATTTTTTACGTACGTCCTAACATCCGTTAGATACTTTGTAATAACACATTCTTGTGCTACCGTAAAGAAAGGTTTTAAAGCATAACTCCAGTAATCGGAGGGTATTCAAAGAAAATGTGCAAAGGCGATCCGTCACGAGGCAGTAGTCGATCATGCGCGCGTAACCCCAACAGGCGTGCCATCAAAGCGTAGACAGAACAATGCAAACATACCATTCTTTCGCCACTTCAGAAATCAAATGTACCGTAAAACTGACATGTATTTTGTAACAAAATGTATCGGTTTTGTTAGTGAATGGAAATATAACGGTGTAGTTATTCACTTTAAAGAAGCACAAAGGAAACTTTAGAGTAGACATAGAAAATTGGATTTTTAAATGCACATAGGATACCCTCTTTGATACCCAGACTAGTGCTTACTATATTATAAGTAAACGGAGATTTTGGGGTCAGAAACCTACAGGTCAAGCAATTGGAATTGCAAAATTTCATTTTGTTAAAATATTTTTAAGCAATTATAGCCCGTATTGTAATAGACAAAAGAATGTGATTGACATTTGAAGACGTAGTTTTTAATATCGACCACCATGTTTTAGTTATAATATTGTATGAACAGCGCATCGAGGCAATACAAAAGAGGCTCTTGAACTAAGAGGCCAAATTAACTGGAAGTAACAGGATAATTGTGTCGAAAGCCCATTGAGTTGTCGCTTCTTGTAAGGTAGACCCACTTGAAACATCGAAGGAGTGGCTCTTCAGTGAAATCATTTTATTTTATAAATAAAAAAGTTAAAAAAAAACAACTGACAGTCGCACTTTTAAAGATAAGTAATTGACAGAATTTCTTATTTTGTAAGAGTATTTGAGATTGAAACAAATTTTTCTATTAGAAAGTGTATTTTATTTTCTTACATAACCTTTGTAAAAACAAAGATTTTAAACTACAATAAATAATAGAGGTAAATAAATAAAATGGTATTGGAAATGTTAGAAGCTATATGTATTTACAATTTCTAAATCAAATTAAATAAGTAATACTGGCCACTATAAATAAAAAAAAATCACATAAATGTATGAACATGATGGTTCGAAATATGGAATGTAAATGTATTATGTCTACAATTGTTCCAATTTATTCCTAGAGAGATAAGAAGAAACAAATGAGTGTCCACTGCCGAAACACAGGTACAAAAACATATTACTATCTCTTTTACTTTCAACGAGAAAGAAAGTGATGATATTGTAAGTTTTTCTTTAATGGAAACAAGCTGTAATTTTTTTATAAGACTCAGTAAATATGTTACAAATCTATACATCTGATGATGTAAAAAATACTTTGTTAATGCAATTTTAATTTGATTTTTACCTCATAACCTTAACATAAGTCGTCTAAAACAAAACTTTTGTTATTGTAGAGATGCTATTATTAGGCTTGAATTAATTTTAGTTAAACACAGAAGTTTTTGCATATGATTAAATATACAATGGAATGTAAAAAAAACAATCGACTATAATGTTGGCAATACATCTGCTTGTACCTCTTGTATTACGAATGTTCATGGTCACCTTAGTGTTCCCGTTGCTCGTTTGCCCCCTTCTTTTATATAAAAAGATTTCGTCAATGCAAAAATTTTAATTGAAATATCAATAAAAAGTGCATTCTGTGTCTACCTTTTTGCTGTTATGAATCAAATTTTAATATACAGCCTAAATTAATCGAGAGTTTTTGAAGATAATAAGTTACACATTTGCAATATCGAGAGCGTCGATGGCTCAGGGGTCAAGCACTTGACTTGCAATCTGCAGTTCCTGGGTTCGAATCCCGTCATATACCAGTGTGATTTTCCATTTCCGATTTACATATGTACAGTTATCTGAAGTTCTTACGGTGAAGGAAAACATCGTGATGCAACCTGCACATATCTGCGAAGAAATTCAAAGATATGTGTGAAGTCAACCAAACCGCACTTGGCCAGCGTGGTTGACTATGGCCTAAGCACCCTTAACTTAGGGTAGGCTCGGAGCCCCTCGGTGGGGATGTACAGTGAGCTGATAATTATGATGATGATTGCAATATCATAATGTTATTAATTCAAAAGAATTCAAAATGGCGGTCTTTAAAAATTTCATCCAAAAATCATTCTCTTAAGCTTCATCTACCAGTTATTAAACTATTCCAATTTTTTCATTCTATTTTACAAAGTGTAAAACGTTGCTTTTTGTTTTTTAATAAAAATTAACACGATATATCACATATTAGATGTCTTCAAAATATCTTAATATCACAAAGTTATTTGCACATGGCAACCCATTTGTCGTCGTGGCATTTCTCGCAGTCGACTCTGCAGCACCAGTGAAATGTGCAATTGCACGGTTTGATGCTGGATCTGCGTATGAGGGCATGACCTCGTCCACAGCATAACAGGTCACAGGAACCCGTGCGGGATGTACGCCCGATTCTGCACACTCTGCCGGATGTGCCCGAAGAATCCATACGTGGGTCAGCGTCGCAGAAACTTGGTGATCTAGAATTAATAAAGTTTGAAAGATATAATTTTTTTTTATGTTTAACAGTGTTAAAAAACGAAGTTTAGGAAAATGCGGCAGTCACAGCGCTAATACAACGAATGCGATGCGTCCTTCCCTCCGCCAAATCCACTTCCCCTTCCTATCATTGGTTATTTCTTACCTCATGATTATTTCTTAATATCACGTAACGTGTACTTACTTTTCAAAGAACAGTAGGCTAGTTTTTGGCGCTGGTTTCGCTCGACTTCGCCTTTTACCTCGCGGTCGTCCTCTCAGTACTGACATACCGTTGTTGAGCTCTTCTTGTGCTACCAGAAGTGCCTTAAAATGTAATTGCAAATTAAAACTACACTATCGCAGACGTATTTATTAAATTAAGCCTACTACAGTCTCACTGATAGTTAAACGAGATACCAATATACTAAGAAATAATCTATAGGATTACTTTACGCTACTAAAGGTAACTTACTTTCCGATATTGTCTTTTGATAGTGGAGGCGACCACCCGGAAATCTGGGGTGGCGCGCCAGCAGGTCCTCAGCTGACAGCTGCCAGAGAGCCCGTGACATTTGCACCGCACCTCCATGTGCGATGACAGGATCTGGAGTGAGAAAGCTCTTATAAGATCGCAAAAGTGTCAAAATAGACTTCAGTCTTTACAACGCTCAATATATGCTGCCACTGTTCAAGTTAAAAAGAAAAAATAATACATTAAAAACCTAATAACATACAAAATTATTTTTCCATTACAGCAATACAAAATTATTATGCTGTATTAAAACTTTTAAATCGGTCATTTTATAAGGCGGTCGCACGAAATCACAGAGCCGGGTTGTCGTCATACGTGACCGCATCTTTTACACAATTACGGCAACCGCCACCCACTGCAGCTAGCTCATAACATTTACATAATTAAACGCCTCGGAGCAATCACTCTGACGTCTTAATTTCGCGAGCGCCGCCGGCCGAACGATTTCCCAAATTGAGTCGGAGCAAAAATTCAAATAAATCGGCGTTTCGGAACGCCCACCCATCCCTTTCGGCTTTAATAACGTAGCATTACGAGCGTCCGCGATAGAATTCGCCACCCAAGACGTTTGTAATACGTCGTAATGAAGCTGGAATATTAAAAATGGACTCGAACCGCTTATTATGTTCTCACCTCGGCGGGCGGCTCGTGAAATACGGCCGACTAATGTGGCCCCGGAGCCCCCAGGCCGCAGCCCTCCTGACCGACACTCGCACAATGCCCCAGCACCAGCGGTGGCGCTATTTAAAGGATTTCGCGATCCGTAACCAAACGTTTGTATTAAAGTAACATTTTAAAATAATAATCTCTGCCCGTCTTGAAAACTAAAGTCTTATGACCTAGTGGTCGGTAATATGTCAAAATTTAGCCATAAATTATTATCAAAGACTTTTTGGTTGGTTTAAAATATAATAGCATTATGCATTTCGCCACCAATTATAAAATATGTTTGTTTTATACTTAAATTAACGTACAAATATTAAGTATATTAAGCTTTAAGTGCACACTTAAACCAAGAGGGGACACTTAATAATAATTGGATCATTATAAACCTGACATTCTATAATATGCTTAAATAAAACACTCGAGATGTGAAATGATTTGTGTATTCATCGAAATAACAGACATTGACTGAAGATTGACTGATTATTTGATGAGATTAAAGATGACGTCATTAAACAAAATGGTTGGTAGCTAATCTAATGTTAAACGTTTTAACACATCAACCTGTAATTATCTACAAACAGAAAATTAAGTTCAAGCTCCTAGTGTATAATCTACGTGAGATAATTATAAATGTGTAGAGGTGACTTTGTCTGGAGGTTGCCATTAATATAAAATCACTATTAATAGATATCGCCTGCCTAACGTGTCTCAGATTATTTATTAAGAACGGTCAAGTAAATCTCAGGCTAAGTAATAGCCTTATTTTCTAAGCTATTAGTGTTTAGTACTTTAAAACCAATTAATTTGCTTTATAGCAATACTAGCTATCGCCTGCGACTCCGTCCGCGCGGAATAAAAAAAATAGTAGCCTATGTGTTCTAATTGTATGTCAAATTTCATCGAGATCCATGCAGCCGTTCTGGAGATACCTACAAACAAACATCCATCCCTCCATCTAAACATTAGCACTTATAAGGTTAGTAAGATTGACATGTCATGAGAAGATATAAATGGTATTTAAAAATGTAATATAAATGTATTTGGCTACAAAGGTAGAGCAAGCTCGAAGAAAGTTTAAATGCAAGAGGGAGTGAATTCAGTTCTGTTGATAGAGATTTTTCCTTCCTACGCGACTCAACCCAAGCCAAATTCACCTTCATTTCTCATCGCTTCCTAACAAGAAAAGGGTGGGAAGAGGAAAAGGACTAAAATTAGACCCCCGACACTAATATTCGTTAGAAGAATCGAAGGATTGTGTTCAAGGAGGTTACATACTGTTGTTGACATTAGCGATAAAAGAGAAAAATTGTATTTTTTTTAATTTAGTGTGTCTGTAATGTCAATGTAAATAAAATGGCCTTTTTTAACATGAAAGTTGCGGTTTAAATTCATGCAAAATTATTAGTTGGAGTGTGGTTAACAAATTGCTTAAAATATCTTCGGTTGATTTTAATATATCATTGTTAAATAGCAATTATCTCTCTTAAATGTCGTCGTATATTATTAATATAGATATATTTATGTTGAATAACTTATTATAAATTCTGCCAACAACCACAAATATACGTAATTAGGAAGACATTTAGCGATTTAGAGTTATTTAAATTTAATGAAGATATATTGCACATTCGGGTCAAACTATGCATTTTTTATTTTTTTCCTCATATTGTAATAAAAATTAAGCTTATACCTGTTCAGATAATATTGTCATTTAATCATTTAATAGTATTATTAAATATTTATTGGCGTAAAATACTAAAAAACTTACAATAAAAAAATATTTTTTAAAGTTGCATAATTGTAATTTATGAAGACAGACGTAAAGTGAAAGAAATTCCGCGTTTCGTCTGATGAGTGTGCGCCCGGGAGGCCTAATTTAGTCCTCTTTCCCTTCCCACCCTTTTTCTTATAAGGAAAGGATGGGAAGTGGAAGTAGACTTTCCGCATGGGAGGGGAAAATATTTTCTTCCTGTGCAATCTCTCCTCCGTCGATTAAAGGTAGGCAACGCATATGCAATTGCGTATGTCCATGGGCAACGGTCACTTCGCTATTTCAGCGATTTCAGGTGGCCGCTCGTTCGTTTGCCACCTTATTATATAAAAAAGGTACTAAAATAAGTACAAAAAGATTTGTCGCAGTAAGGAATTCTTTTCTCGATATACAAGAGATGGGATCTTAGTTTATAACTTAAAATAATCGTAAGTAATATATCCCTTTATAGAAAATATTTAAAAACAAATATAAAACTTAATTGCCTTCATTGCGTATTGAATCATGAATTTAATACTTTTAAATGTCGTCCAAGACAAAAAAGTAATCGTTGACTATTAAGTATAATAATGTAAATCTTAACAAAAAACTAAGATTACTTCAATCTGCCAATTAACGTGTGTGAATTACTCTTTAGTTCTACCGTTGTGAATAAAACAACAATCTCGTCGACTATCACACCGAATTGACTAACGCTAATAGGTACTAGATGACCGTATCTAATCCTACGTACAAATTAACCATTAGTTAAACCACACACAGCGTACCTTTATTATGTAAAGAAACAAATACGAATAGTATATATGTATATAATATATGTATGTAATTATATCTATGTATATAAACATCAATAGGTTTGATGTGATCGAAATAAAAAATCCGAAAGCACAAAGCATTGATACTAAATCGATATCGAGCATTCGTCTGAACGTAACAAAATATTAACTCATCGAATCGATTTTTTTGTAACGTAATTATCACCTCGACTCTAATGCGGTACCTAATTTCTTGTTCGGCTCCGAGATGGGAGATCTTTTATGGTCCCGGGATAGTGACCTGCTATCACACCGTAATGTAATTAGCGACTTTTTTATATTTTTTTTATTTAATGATATTGATATTATATAATTATAAAGGATTTTATCATTGGTAGTTGTTACTAAATATTATTTTGGCATATAGAAACAAGAATACCTTAGCTGGTAATGATAAAATGCTTATATAGCAGAATTACTTTTGAATATGTCCCTCTCTCCCTTTTAAGAATGCATTGAGTGCTCGTAGTAGTGCTTTGATTACTCGTAGTATCGACTATTTGCTATGAATTTTTTTCTTACATATGTTAAAAAATCCAAGTATGGTTTAAATTAATATGTATGTGTAATTAGAAAAAGAATTAAAAGAAAATATTAGAATTTTTATTTCCACTTAAAAATGAAGTACGATGGATATAAAATAAACGATATAATTCCTATAATCATTCATCAAACCATTAATTGACCAAAGAAACACGAATCATCATTTAAAAATTCCGACTCGAATGTGAATCGCCGAGCGCATTCCACGTATAATTCGTTACGCAACAGTGTGAATGCGGTCGAATTTATTTTGACATTAATAAAAATATCATCGCGGGGGTTATTACAAGAGAGCGTGTCTAACAGAGATCTCACTGGGCGGCTGTTAATTATGTGCCTACAAAACAAAATGGTAGAACTCCGGAACAATGGTCAAGTGTGCGGTCTGGGACCACCAGGCGCGCATCTCACTGCGCCCTATACACCGTATCGTAATCGATGGAATTATTAGTATGTTTCATAAAAATAATACATTTTATTATTCTCGGTATAAGCAAAACCTCCAGTCAAAGGAAAACATAACACGGACAAGGGACTATAGACAAAAAGTAACTACAAATACGAGTTGGAATTTGAAAATTGATTTTATTATTTTATGTTTTGTCAAATGATTGAAGTCGGAAACCCAGTCCATTTTTCTTTTCATAACTTCCTCTCTTCGTATGTCTTTTGGAAAACGGAAAACCATTTGAATCTACTTATTTCAGTACAGTTATTACGTTAGCTTGTTTATTTACTTTTTAGTAAAAAAGTCTACCCAAAGTGTCCTTAGGATATTAATTATATTCATCAGTTTCATATTTTAGTTGCATTTAACAACATATATGCCCATAAAGCAACATTGTAAGTCGATCATTAGCTTTTAGTTTTTATTACGACCACAGGCATCAAGCTCGTAAAATGTCAAATTAAACTATGTGTTAATAGTGAGTTATGTAAGAATTAAAAAGCTATTTGGCATATTTCACGACCGCTACCGCACTAAACTCCACCGGTGACTAATTGAGTGCATTTACTTTATTATTATTGGATGTTATTATAAATAGGAATTATCTTTGGAAGTATACGAATAATTTATTATTATCTATATTGTAAGCTTATTTGTTTATGTGTTTATTTATTAGTATTTAAATAAATTATTTAATTCAAAAGTTAATTATCTCTAGTAGTTTAGATATAATTATTTATCGATCATTAGAAACGTGTTTTAAATATGCGTAACAAAGAACGTACCAGCTCAAACATGTCTGAACATGTAAGTTTGATGCAAAATCTTTTCTCTATCTTTTTTATTTGTAGCTATTCGAAGAAAACTATGTTTCTAGTCTTTACCAGAATTGTAAAAGAAATATTACCCTGGATTCTGAAAATTTTTATAATAGATATCGTATTTCGCAGCAATCCTTAGTTCCAATAACACTCACTCGATCGTCTTGACAACTCCACCAAAATACAACCTTTAATTATGACAACATTAGCATTTACGTTCGTTAAAATTTATTTTATAAATAATAACAGTAAAAATCCTTAATAAACGAAAGGGTTTAGAAGTAACTTAGGTGTGTAAAACAGGTAAATTATCGCGCCATAAACGATGCCTGAGATCAGTAGATACTAAATTAAACCTCCACTATATAATTAACAAATATAAACGAATTACAAATTAATAAATTTGTAGCTACACGACGTGTTTGTATTATAAAAAAAGAACAAATGTAAAGGACGTAAATAAAATTGTATTAATCGTAAATCCTACTAATAAGTAAGCAAGACATGGTATGCCGCTTTACTGTCAGATTTGGTAACGAATACTAATATAACATTCTAACTTAATTTTAATCTTACAATTAATTAACTATTTGATAACCCTTAATGCCAATGAAATAAGGATTGTTTTCGTTTGATTGTAAGCATAAATAATAGCATGTATAAATTAGTTTTGTTGTATTTAAGTTCCGTCTGACATGTTTATTATTAGACGGAAGAGGCCTATTAAATTATTAGAAATAATCCCAGTACGGTAGGTCCGGTATTTTGGCTCGGCTGTCGGTTGGTCTGTCGGTGTCAGTATGGAATACTTATTGGACAATAACAAATCAGTGCTTCTGACATATTTATATGACAGGAGCGGCGGCGCGTCTCAAACCAGAACTGAATAGTACTTATTTTAAAAGCGTAACGATCTCTTTGTTTCTCGTTATGATAAATGTTTTACTTTGGCTAGTATTAATATTTATTGCTGGCAATGTATTTAATTGTTTTCTTACAGATTAATTGTGACAAGTTACATTGTTGTACTTTTCCAAGCTAGGAAAGGATAATTAGAAGTTATCTAGTAAAAGAGCGTAGGTGGCTTAGGAGGGCGTCGGTGGCTCAGGAGAGCGTTGGTGGCTCAGGAGAGCGTCGGTGGCTCAGCGGTTAAAGCACTTGACTTGCAATCTGCAGGTCCTAGGTGCGAATCCCGCCATGTACTAATGCGTTTTTCGATTCTCGATTCACATATGTACATTTATCCGACGTTCTTACGGTGAAGGAAAACATCGTGATACAACCTGCACATATCTGAGAGGAAATTCAATGATATGTGTGAAGTCAATCAACCCGTACTGGGCCAGCGTGGTTGACTATGGCATGGTCAACCCTAACTTAGGGTAGGCTCCGTGCCCCTCAGTAGGGTCGTATAGTGAGCTGATGATGACCTAGTAAAGAAAAAAAATGTAGCTTTACTATTATTGTAGTTCATTATAAGTAAAGGAATAAAACGATTTGCCATTTCCAAATTAATCACGCGACGCTAAAAATAAAATAAAAATGGTTACTATTCAATTCAGTTGTACTGTTACAAAGAAAAGGAAAGAACTAAATGAATACATAAATATTTTAGTCACAAACAAGTTCGATCATTTAGTTTTATTTATGCTGAATATTTGGCAAAAGGATGCATCGAATTGAATATCAGCCAAGACCCAGTTACAAGTGAATAGATTTAAAACTGACCCCAAATTTATTTATTGCATAACTTTTAAACGATTTAATAAAGGATGCCTTCATTTTATTGTTCTTAATTGCATTGTTTAAATAAAAAAAAATATAAATAAAAAAAGCTACAACTAAGTTTTTAGTTCGATGAACTAAGTTTTGAGTCAGATTATAATGAGTTTCCATTACAAAAATCTTCAAAATTAGTCTTATTTTTATTGATATAAGAGACTGCGTAAAAGTTCTCATAACAGTCACGGACGCCTTATGGGCTGGTGGAGTTAATTGTCACGGCTAAAATATGAACTTAGGCCCATTAAGTTCTAAACTATAGGGGTTCCATCGTAAAAGTTTAATTCCTTTATTTTGCGATATTATAATAAAATTCTCATGTAACGAAGGTTATCTTACTAATATTATAAATGCGAATGTTTGGATGGATGGATGGATGCTTGATTGAAGGTATCTCCAGAACGGCTGCATGGATCTCGATGAAATTTGGCGTACAAATAAAACATAGTCTGGAAGACACATAGGCTAACAATTACGCTTTTTTTTACTTCCGAGCGGATGAAGTTGCGGGCGACAGCTAGTAATAAAATAAAATCGAGTTACATTGAAAATTATAAAATTACAGAAGATTTAATATATGTCTAGTGACGTAGACAGCATCCTACAGGTCGATATATTTAATGTTATGTATAATGGTAACGGTCAAACGGACCACCCAGATTGGTGATTTCAAAGGGCTCCTCCCACAAACCGCTCTTCAATTCGAACTAAATAAGTGTTGCATTCCACTGACGCCTCCGTCATCCATTTGGGCACCTACATAATTTCACCTTTAAAATAGCTAGTCTTACTTGACCTGTTACGAATTAGATATCTTAATATATTTTGTGTTATATAAAGTTTCAGGTTAAACTGGACAGTCACAAGGCGAGCAGTAATAACGATCGTTATGTCAAAATAGAGGTACACTACGTGTCACATTGTTTTATAGTCAAGGAAAACAAGCGACCCTGTAATTTGGTGCGTCTGATTAAGCCATTGAAACGTTTTTTGTGATTATTTTTAACAGACTATCAAGAGATGTTTAAGGTCATAAAATTTTATGGCTTTATATTTTCGGAATATTGTTTTCGGTCGACGCTTTTTTATGGGTACGTGAAAAGTTTGGTTATTATAAACGAAATGTATAATATGTTTATTTGCATTATAATATTTATAAAATATGAATTTCATATTTTTTTATCTCATTTACTTTTTTTGACGACCACGACCGTAAAGTTTTTAATCTTATTGATTTGTATGGTAGTAAACAATGTTTTTTTTTGTGTTCTCTAGGGCACACAAAAAATAGTTCAATGACTTACGTGGTATAATCTTTGAAAGTCCGTACCACATAGAATATTCATTTTGGTGTATAATAGTGAATCTTCAATTCACCCCCTGTTATAAATATATGCATGTTCATTGTTAATAAAGTCAATTGGAGAGTCATCAAAGTTAGTGTCTTTTGATAGTGCGCTCTCCCCTACAAGTATATCCTTGTTTTAAAGATCAAAGGTGTAGTCACCCTTATAATTTGTTTGTTGTTCTAAGTATCAAAAGTGATTCTTCAGATTAAGGTTCAAATATACTTTGACTGCTTTAAGATTTGTTAAAGATTCAATTTTTAAAAGATTTTAGAACGATATGCCAAGTTTCCTTACTATATTTCCGATTGACATAATATTAAGATTATAATTTTTAAAAAATTTCGAAAGTTCGCTTCGACGTTTTACAGAAATCTCTGTCAGATGATGTCTGTGTAGAGAATAGTACGGTGGATCAATAAAATGAACACTCACTGTTCTCCCTGCGTTGTTATTGTGCACATTGATCTTGGACTGCAGATCATCCACCTGTTCTCTGACGTCGAGAAACTTCTTCGTAAACTCTATTCCGTACGCCAGATTATGGGAGCAACCGCTCCATTCCCATTTATTGGCCCTCGTTCTTCCTCTGGGATCGTGTGATGTACGGTACCCCAGGGAATCGCAGCCACACGACAGGAGACGGCCCTGGGCACACGCCCTGGCTATAGCATGCGTCACCCCTGCTGATGTTAGGGCGTAAAGGAACGCTGATTCTCGAAAACCTGTAAGAAAGTAGTAGTTTACATTTTATTAATTTAAAATATAAATGAGTTCATTGAGAAGTATTAAGAATTGCAAAAGTTTTTTTTTATATCATAAGGTTTCTTATAATCATAAGTTAAGATAATTTTTAACTGACGGCTTTTTTTAAGTTACAGCAAAAATAGTCCGATGAATATCGGATTTTTTGACTAAACTGGTTGGATTTTTGTCCTATTAACACCATAAAATTGGAACCGCTTTGGTTACTGTAGTACTAAAATAATATTGAATAACCTTAACTAACAAAGAGATAAAAATTCATATCGAGAATAAAAACATGAAAAACTAATCAAGCAGAAATATAAGTTAAAGTTGAACATCTGGATACAGATGGTATTATAGTCCCGGACTATAAAGGTAGTAGAACCGTTGCGGAGTTGAAAGTTTATTGCTCAATAAATGTTTAAGAGATCATACGAATCGAGCTTTCATCGGGATATAATCGATTAAATGGCTATGTTACTTCATTTCGTTTTGTTTTAACATTCTCTGTTGCAACAAGATCTTAGTAAAGGGTTATACTATGTTTTAAAATGGTTTTATCATTGAGTTTATAACGATGATTTAGTTTTCTTTGCAATGATGGTAACATATTTTTTTTAATTGTCAATTATAGACCACCAATAAACTCGCATTCAAGCGTTCTTAGTTAAGTCTTCATTAGCTTCAAATTACGTGATATTTGGCACAAGATTTTTTTTGTCAATTTGCTTATTTCTTATATCGCACTGTTTCCACAAAGATTTTGTTTATACGTTTTCATGTCAACAAATTTTTATCTCTTCTATTTTATTTTCAAAATTATATCAGTCTAAAACAGATTGAGGCATTCCATGAATACTTAAAGGAACGCGGAACGTTTTTGATAGCAATTTATCTATTTTATTGCTATAAATTAAACGCTGGAACCATTCTAGATGCAGAGATAAGCTATTGGACCCGCACAATGTAATCTTATTGCCTTATTCAGTATGATAGGCTATTTGCATTTGAGTTGGGACAAGACGCTGGAGGGCTTAGTTAATTGTGCTCGCTATTAAATCTCCTTAAGTTAATAATGCGCTATTCTAACTATTCAAGTATGTTAACCTGAATGGAACATTCTGAGCCATTACATGGATTTAAAAAGCTATCTTTAATAGGCTATTAAGCTACTGTAATTCGAACCATCTGTCGATTTGCGTATCCTGATTCTATAGCGTTAATTATTCATAATATAATATAATAGAGTGTATATCTATGTGTATATATTATTAGCTGACGCCCGCGACTTCGCACGGAAATAAAAAATAATAATTAGTAGCCTATGTGTTCTCCCAGACTATGCTCTACATGTATGTCAAATTTTATCGAGGTTTATACAGCCGTTTTATAGGTACCTTCAAACAAACATCCTACCATCAATCCATCGGAACATTCGCATGTATAATATTAGTAAGAAGTAAGTTATATTCGATGTAAAGAATGTTAACCTGTTTAAAGTTCAGAAGAAATTAAATTAGGTTTTTGATTGACCAAAAATTTATCGACTAAAATTGTACCCTATTTATGCAGTTGCAAGTGAAAATTATTTTTTTATCCTTTTATTTCTTATTATTCAATAAGCAGATAATATTCCTTATAAATTTTAACATAATATTGAGTATTTGTTGAGTAGAATAAGTACCACTGAAAATTCTATTAGCAAATTATTTCGACAAAGTCGATTCGTATTAGTGCGCAGTAAATTTATTGGATCGATGTAATAAATTGATTCGGTATCGACTCTTGGGGTGCCTTATCTGAATGGATTAGTACTGGCTCCTCGTGTAAAGGCAGCCTAATTGAAGCTCGAGATACGGCTCATTGGAGTAATGGCATTTTTATTCCTTACCCACATCCACGCCGGACGTTTGTAGATAAATCGAAAGGCTGAATCTTACTGCAATATTGATAATGCTTGACTAATTTCTGTATTTATAAACTAAATTGTTATTTGGAATTTTATACGCTTTCATGCCCTGAGCTTAGGAAAGAAGATGTAATATTTTTTTACAATTTAGACAAAACTTATGATTTTATTTTAGGTAACTGACTTGATCAAACAGAGACAAACATTCAAAAGTTCTTAATCTTAGATATAAAATTCTCGTGTCATAATTTTCGTTCCCATACTACTCCGAAACGGCTTGACCGATTCTCATGAAATTTTGTGAGCATATTGAGTAGGTCTGAGAATCGGCCATCATCTATTCTTCATCCCCCTAAATGTTAAGGGAAAGCCCACCCCTATTTTTTTTTAGACAAACACGCAGAAGTATTCGCTGGCGACAGCTAGTAACATTTAAATAAGTTACTCCAATGTTAGATGTGTTTTTAATTTCAATGAATTTCAACACTCAAATGACGATTCCACAACTCCACAATTTAATGAATTTGAGTCATAGAAATATTTTTATTTCCGTTACCGAAGTTTTCGCTGTAACGATTCCGGATTCCGCAGAACAATTACGAGGACTTGAGATAAATGCGTCATAAAATGTGAGTAACTCGTGTAAAAAGGTTGATTTCGAACAGCTGATCACTGTCACGCTTCTAGGTCATCAAACCGCGACAGACAAAAACTGAAGACATGATTTAGTATGATTCATCTATAATAAAATGGTAATCATTATAAATCAAGCATTATCTCGTCCAATGATCGCTGTTCAGGATGAATTAATAAAACCTTTGCCTTTTTTATACATCACGATATTAAAAATATAATCAGTTTAAAGGTTATTTTAAACACTATATTTATAAACTAATTACGAAATATTGGTAATAACATATCTACTTACCTTATTACACTTTATTTTCCAAATAATTACTGAAATAAACGAATCTAAAGAGTATAGTGCAATAGTGCTGCAAGAATTGGAATTTTCGGGATTTCTATTAAAATTTTGTAAAGATACGGCATCTTAAAATTAAATCAAACAACTGTTACATATTACAAAGTAACAAATTAGAATTTATTTCTCCCGCAGTGTCGTGAAGTATAAATAATAATATACAATACAATTTCGAGATCGTGTACTGGCCGTTGACGAATGTTACGGTGCACAGCGCCATATAAGTGATCCGTGTTATTGTTTATTTATAAAGTTAGCTCGAACGCGACGCGGTTTTTCCGAGTGGCCAGTGACAAATTTATATTTGTCGATTCGACGAGACGCGATAGAATCGATACGTCTCGATTTATAGCACGCTCCGTTGATCGATTTCGATGATTTCGAGTTATGGGCGCCCGGATCAGTGAGTCGCTTTACTGTTATGCTGGAATTTATACGGTGGTTCCAAAGGTTTGTTTGCTTATGTAATTTCTACTGTTTTATTCTTTTAAATGTTCACAAATGGCCTGATAAAATCTGATTGATGAAAACTTGATTAGTAATTTAATTGAAGTAAAATGATACTTTTTAATGCGAAAGTAAGATTTGCCAGAAAGAAAATGGCGTCTAGCAATCTTGTCTAAACATCTCCAGAATTCCTTTTTCACGTCTAAAGTCTGATAAGTTATTAAGTAACGATTGTAGAGGTTTTTAATACGGAGGCCGGACTTGGGTTCGTGTCATCTTAAAAAATATAACCTCTTTTATAGTTTGTTAAGTATGTAACCTCTCTGTGGTAGGTGATTTAATTGCACAATAAGAAAATAACTTTTTATAACCATTTAATATTTATATTATTTATTTATTTTGGTTTATTCAAATGCATTAAGGTTGAAAATCGATAAATTGCGAAGCCTTACTGAATTCTCTAATCAACTTTAATATATTCCATCGCATCGATTTCTTTTCGACTACTTCCAAAGAAATGCTCTGGATTTGGACGCATGACAGATTTTAAATTCCTCTCTTACACTTGTGACATCGCTTTTTATTCTCATTTCTTTCAATAATGCATTACAAGTGTTCATTTTCTCTACAAAAGGAAAAAGTACGTCGATTAATGACACTCGTATGCAAGTCAAATATTGGCCCTGTATAATTTGTAGCCGAATAATAAATGATGATTAAAAAAAAACTTTTAGTTAGCATCGGATTTAACTCATGTTTATTAATTAAGAACTTATGTGAAACCAGAATTTTCCATGATTCATATGATGAGTATTTACGAAAGATTTTTAGCTTATAATTTTATCTAGTATTAAATATTATTTTAACTCGGTTATTGAGGATTTTTTATAGTGTAGTAAGATTTTATCGATATGTCAAATTTGTTTTACAATTTTGCCGTAAAAGTCGTCTTGGCGCCGTTGTGTAAAAAATTCCACATCCCACCAACTCACCAATAAGTAATTACAAATTTCAATTATCATTTTAAAACGTTTTATTTCATCTCCGTTTATTTATTTAAAAACGTATGTTCGCAACATTTTATTTAATCGAATGCGCATACGTGATAGGTTTTTCCAAACAATGGTCAGCGGTGGTCGACTTTTTCCACAGCGTGTTACAACCTTGCGCTTGTGTATTGCACATCACCCAGTGATTTACGATGCGCTTTGCCATTTTAAAAATGGTTTTTAGTAACATGACTCGCTTTCAGGTTGATAGACGCTAAATGTGGTGCCAAAATGAATGAAATCGCGTCAGTTTTTTGTCCACCGCTGGGATTCTTCGTAAACAGCTCTTTTATTACTTAAGGGCCTCATTAAACGATGCATTAACATCTGCTTACATCGAGAAGTATAGAGAGTACGAACTTGAACTTTGTTTATTCTTTCAAAATTAAAAAAAGAACATTTACATAATTCTATGATATTTTAAAGGAAAATAAAGCGGGACATAATTTGCTAGAAGCTTGCTTGCTTAAATCGTCATCCAACAGATCAAACGTTATGTTCCTAACATGTTTGGATAGTTTTTAAAAAAAACGGCTCATTCATCACATGAAATTGAAGTATCCAAATCAAGCTTTTTAGGTAGAAGTGGTAGACGCTAGCCACAATTAAATCAACATATCGCACGAATGGGCCCGCTCAACCAGTACATCTTCACGACCACACAGATGATAGGCGTGAAGTGGAAGAAATTCCGCGTCGATACTTCTTACTACAACATCACAACATCACCAATTGTAACGTAACTTTGTATCGTACTTTTCGTTGGTACAATCTATTCAAAAGGATTAAAACACAAAAATGTTGATTGTATATAAATTCGGCAGCGACCCGAGAGGGTTTTGTAGCAATTAAGTATCGTCTGGAGCCAGGGCTGTGGCGAATCGCTAATCACCGAGACCGGACGACAGCCGCGACCTCGCCCGTGTCAAACGAAAAGTCCCTCGTAATTTAACACGTATATTGATCTTTTTATAATACGAACTTTGTTATACATCACTGCCAAAAAGGAGCAAGCGGATCACTTTATATCAAGAGTACTAATGAAAAGAGTGAGTCAAGCTAGATTGCCAAACATACGTCAGGAAAGGCACTAATCAGACTAACGGAAAAATGTAACTTGAACCTCATGCCGATATTGAACGAAGTAAGCATACTTCTTCAGTTAAATCTGTCTATTTGCAATATTGCTGGTTTCGAAAATCCGGTGATTGAGCAAAGATGTTTGATGAATCTTCTATTTAAATATTTGGTATTATATGGAACCATTTAAAATAAAGTCCATCAAAAAAAAGTTTCCAAAAATCCGCAACATCACTAAAACCCTCCTTGACTTAATTAAACCTTAAAAGCGGCCGTCACAATCCGATAGTGAACAAAGAGGCGAAAGAAAAAAAACTCCACTCAATGTCACGTCCGAAACTGGGAACTTTGGACAAATTCATATTTTTATGGGGCCTTTTGTGTGTTTTTTCTCACAGTTGAGAGGCATCTGAAGCAGCACGATTCAGTAACGCACCGAGGATGATGTTATCTCGGCCATTAGAAGGTCGCACCACATCTCAGCATTGAGACATTTTGACACGTTCTCTTATTGTTTAACTCATTTTGACAATATTTTTAGCTATTCAGGGCTATTACGATGTCTGCAAAATTTGGTAATCTTGTGATAAACTTGGACTACGTAGAGGTCGTATTTTTTAATAAAGACATTCAACTACATATACAGCTAAATTCCCACGATGAAGACCTATCTGATAAAACAGTATTTTAACACATACATTTTTTGCGTCTTGTTAAACAAGCAGTTCGTCGTTGCCGTCTCGTCACCCGCGGACACGTCGTTGATATAAAATGCCAATAAATGTCACTTTTTTATGACGCGATCGCTCGCAGGATTCATGTCACGTGCGCGACGCGTCCGATCCGTATCGCGCGCGACCGCCAGCCGCCACCCTGGCTGCCCTGGAGACTGCGAGCGCCATTCTCTCACGTGATGCAGTCACCAACCGTCGCCGGCCGCCGCTTCATCTGATCTCGAGCTAATCGCAGTCCCATCAACGCTATTAACGCCCGAGGCGAAAACATTCTCTACAATGGCCTCATTAGCTACACAAAAGTCATTAAATAGTTGACAGTGGTGCATTGTGCTAGCATCACGTACGACAAGAGCGCTAACAACGTGTGGAGGATCTCAGGGAAGCGGAACCAATCCCGCGAGACGTTCGGGACGCCCCGGCCGTCCGATGCGTCCTTTCATCGATGTATCTACACGTCGAACAAAAAATGCCAACGGTCCCGAATGATTATTATCTTTCTTCGTCGATCATCGATCGCTATTATCCTATTTAAAAGCCTCTCGATTTGTTCTTCGGCCTTTTTGCCCTTCATTCTCTATCTGGCGTTTCAATTCGGAACTCCGACAATGGGCGAGTTAAGAAAGATGTTTAAGTGTTTAGTTACGCTGTTTTTTTCACAACTTTTCAATTTCAACGGAATCATGTCGTCGACGGGCCGGAAGGTGTCGTCACGGGGAATTAATAATACTAATAGCGCACGGTACTTACGAATAATGTGAATTGTCAAATAAATGTCCTCCATTAATTCTCCAAATTCCTTCCAAAAGCCTTGATATCTGATTCTTAATAATTATGTACTAGTTATTTTTTCCTTTTTTCTTAATCAAAAGTGGAAGGACTATTTTGTGTGTTTATATTGGAAATACTTAATGATAAGACCACCCAGCAATACACGAAACTTAATTTTCGCTAATCCAGAATTTAATCAGGTAATTAAACTTTGAAATTGAAAAAAAAAACACATATCAACGGACACAAAATACGAAGTTGATTCCGTGTTAAAGCAATACAAGTTAAGATATTAATTAGAGGTGGGTTGGGGGGTGCGGAGTGCGGCAGGCGGGGGGCGCGGCGGGCGCGGCCGGTCGGACCCACACGTAGCGTGAAATCGCGCGGCGCGGGAGCGGACCCACACCTGGCCGAAGACTCTTATTATTTGTTGTCTCCCATCCTCCATGCTCGTAAATTTCCACGTCAACGTGTGCGATGATTGTGGAAAAAATAAGGTGGACAAAGCCTTTCACACCCTAAGATAGACATAAAGACTTACGACGTTCGATATATGTATGTTTATAATGCGAGCTCGTCTCCGGTATTAATGCGCGTGGATAATTTTTCGTCGTAATAAATTCGGATTGTAATGTCCGGATCGCGATTGCTTCGTCAGTTTAGTTGCGCTTATTTCAATAAAATTTTCATTTGGAATAAAATTCAGTGCGACCGGTTTTGGCATTACGTTCGTATTGATCACCGCCACCCACTCTCACGTTTTACTGAAGCTCAAGACAAAGTTTAACAAATAAACATAGATTTTTATAGTACCTTGCGACTGTTATTTTTCCGGAGCCCTTAATTACAATGTTACTTTGCTAGAATGCAGCCATTTTAATTAAAAGCCAAGCTTAAGTGAAGCATAAATATAAGTATCTACATATCTTTGTTGACACACCGATATTTTCCCTCACAAGTAAGCTCTTAGATATGTTTAAATAACTATATAACTTCAATTCTAATCTTAAGTATTTTTAAGTAATCTTAAGTTTAAATGATTAAAAATGTGTTAATAAAGTTTGTTACAGTGGTAGAGCCCGCTTTAACAGCTTCGCACAAATTGGCCCGGCTCGTCCGGTGAAATACCATGACGACCACTCAGTAGACAGGCGTCAAGTGGAAGCAATTCCGCGTTTCCTCTGATGAGTGTACCCTTCCCACCCTTTTTCTTATAAGGAAAGGATGGGAAGGGGAAGTGGACTTTCCGGATTGGAGGATGCATGGAAAGGAAAAATGTATTCTTTCTGTGCATTCTCTCCTGCGTCGATTAAAGGTAGGCAACTCATATGCAATTGCGTATGTCTATGGGCAACGGTCACTTCGCTATTTCAGCGATTTCAGGTGGCCGCTCGCTCTTGTGCCACCTTATGATATAAAAAAAATGGTACACGCCGATTTTTTTAATTTTATTTAAGCGTAGCCAAGCGTAGACCATGTTACGTGTCAAAAAATTTAGTTAATGAAATTGAATCCTACCTCTCTTCATAATAGCGCTACCATGAGGATTAGTGCTCTTAGCGATGAGACTAGAGCAGTTCCATCGATGCCACCGAAACTGATGTTGACACTCCTTGACCGCCATTTGTAAGCCCTCGAATGCGATTGCGGCCGCATCTGGTTCCTCATTGCAGACAGCCCTTTGTTCCCTGGTCAACCCTCCGACTAGACGACACGTTAGAGCCGAGTTAAGCTTGAAATGTGATGGCAGGATGTTGTCACGAGAACTGTGGAATGGAACAAAATTAAGAATGACTTTTCGAAATTAATCTTATTAATAATATAAATGCGAATGTTTAGATGGATGTTTGTTTGAAGGTAACTCCAAAAAGGCTGAACAGATTTTGATGAAATTTTGCACACATGTAGAACCATAGTCTGGAAGAGCACAAAGGCTACTAATCATGTTTTTTAATTCTGTGCGGACGGAGTCAAGTGTGACAGCTAGTATTCAAATAATCGGGTAATATGTTATAATACTAGTTTAAGTATATATTAATTAGTATTAAAATATTTAATTATAAACAGATTGAGCTAATAAATGTGTTAAAAATATTATTTTCATCGCGCATAAAAATATATAACAGTGGAACTTTTAATAGATTAGTTTTAATAAACGTAACATATTTTTATGTTTGTTTAATGATTTAGGAATCTCTCATAATTAGTAAAATATTCAAAAAGTCTTGTGTCTTATCATAAATTCAAATTAATTTAAATACAATCAAAATACATTAAAGTCGACGGTTTGTTGGGTTAATAATTTACAAGTTTTTCTAAAAAATATCGCCACTAATTGGAAGCTCCTTATGTATGTAATTAATGTCATTATAATTAATTTATTCCGAAGACAGATGCTATCGTCGCGAGTTTAGAATTGTTTATTAATGAAACAATTTGTTAAACAGCTCCCGAGCTTCTAAAAATATTTTTAAAACATCCAACGATGGAACTAATGAGCTTATTTTATGATTTTAATTAATAAATTTATAGAAAGGTTAATCCTGGATGCTTCACAGATTCCGGTTCTTCAAAATGCTCCATCAAAGAGGCCACACGCAAAACGAATCGTTGGTGGTAGAGGTCAATTGTTGTTTGTAAATAACTCAACTTTATTTCTTTTATATGTTAAATGTTGTTTTGCAGATGATATCTTCATTAAATTATTAATATTGTCGTATTTAATCTTGTTAATTGGCTATTTCGTCTGAAGTCGAATGAACTTTTTTCTAATCTAGATAAAGCGTCAATAATGTTTGATTATAATAATTTTATGAGTGTCAGAGGTACCGTCATATTAACCTTATATGGTATCATATCTTTACAAATACAGATTTTTATATTATAAAGTGTTAAAGAAGCAAAAGGCCACCTGAATTCCACGACATAGCGAAGCGACAGCTGCTCATAGATGGAACTGCAAAGTGGATATTTCCTCTTTTTATACGCACCCACTTCCGACAACTTCATTTGCCCTCATCATTTCTTTATAAGAAGATGGGAAGGAAAAGTGGGCTAAAATTAGTCCTCTTGAACGCGCACTCGTCAGACGAAATGCAGAATTGCTTCGTCTTCGAGCTAGTCGTTATACGTGGACCCAACAAAGGTTGTTGCGGGGTCAACCACTTAGAACACTCTTGAAAGCATGAAGTTAGTAGAATCGAGGTTCTGACCTTAATCTAGACTCTTAATGTGTAAGAATAAATCTATATCATTCATCTATTTAATATTTATGTTGAGTTTATAAAAAGGACGTAAAGTGTCGCATCTCAACGCAGATGTAACACTTTACGTTGTTCTCATGAGACGCCTCACGTAGCTACCGTCGGCAACTCTCGTGTATCAGATTATGTCGAGACGTTTGCTATCAAGATTGGGATGTAATCATACGACTCGTGTCTTATGTTTCGTCAGGATTTAATATAGTAAATATCGTCAACTTGCACATGTCTGTCGGAGCTAGTAACTTAAATTAGAGTCTAGGTAGTCAAACTTACTGGCCCAATGTGAGGATTATGTCCCGAGAGAATGATCTACAATTATAAGTGTCTTATTACTTTATTTTACTTTTAATTTCTATAAAACATTAATAGGGAAAGGATCTATTAGGGCTATACGGAATGAATTTAAAATTAGACTTGAATTAAAGTTAAACTTAATTTTTAACTAAAATCTCCGCCAGTTAATGTAATGACAAAATTTGTATTGTTTAGTTTACCCTGTAATGTTTAATTTTGACGTAGGTCATATCTAGAAAAAGTAAAGTTTAGGGCGCGGTAAAGTTTTCGTGGAAATAGTTTCTTATCATATGCTACGTATGGGTTAGTTAAAACGGTCAAGAGGGCATCGTTGATATATTTTTGTGGATCAAATCTTATTTAAAAGTAATATATTTTATTAGAAAAATTTACAAAATAATTTAAAGAGGTCGAAGCTTCTAACATGAATATATATCAAGGTTAAATTTAGTGATATTGCAAATCATTTCATGTTATAAGGAACGTAATAACTTAAGTGAAATTAGAAAAGTGTTTTGTACCAACACAATTATTCCAAACTTTTTTTTGTAATAAGCAATTTTATATATAAAATGTCACAATTCTTGTCATTTTTCATTAGTCCATAGCAGGCGTAGTATATTTAGTATTTCATTACTGAACACCAAAAGGAATGGTAACAAAAGACAAACATTGATTTCCTTCTTTACATAACTGTGCCAGCTATCTCCACCTGTTCCCACGGTCGAGGAATGCCGGCGTGCCAAAGGGTGCGTCCTAAGACGAATTATATAATGTTATAGAACTAGTGTGAACTTGATCAAATTGAAATTGGACTAGGCATATTAAACTTTGTCGATTAATTTTAAAAATAATAAATCATTAACATAATGTGTCATATTGACTCTAAACTTCTAGTCAGTTTGTAAACTGTAAAATTCTAAACTAAAACGTAATTTTTTTAATTCTGAAGATTAGGTTTACTTGTCTGGAAATTATTTATGTAGTAATAACATCTTGTAAATCACTTCAGTTAACAATTTACTGATATGTTGCATGTCTATTTAATATACGTCTAGTCTTCTGATGAATTTACTAAATTCACAATCTGTCAGTAACATAATCGTTGTATTAACTGAATGAAATTCACTTACTATCATTATTTTTAAACGTCATTATTCGCATCTCAGTGTCTTGGTGTAAATGCTTCGAATGATTTAAGTAATCAAAATAACTGCATACGACATTCTTTACGTTTAAACGGTTACGTTTTTCAAAACATAATATAATTAAGAATAAATACTCGATTTATAAGAAACCTTCATTAAATAATTATAAAATAAACTCTACTACGCTGTTAATCTGTCGGTCCCAACGCAATGAACTGAAAAACGATTAAACGGATTTTCATACATTATTTTCTAATGGACGTAGAGATACGTAGAGTTTTGAAATGTTAATTAATGTTTGCGTTAAATTACTGAATTATATGATAAATAGCTGTCGCCCGCAACTCCGACTGCGCGGGAAAAAATAATTATTAGCCATGTGTTCTTGGAGACCTTACATCCATCCATCCAAACGTTTGCATTTATAATATTAGTAAGATGTATGTATATAATTAAATAAAGTAATAAAGATTCGTTTTTTAATATTTTATTTTATATCATAGATTTAAGACTATTCATTAGATTCTTTGTTAGTTTATTGTTAAAAATTGCAATAGTATTATTAATAAATCAGTCTTACATTTGGGCATTAAATAAAGCACATTTTGATTGTTTAGATCTTATTTTTACGCATTAGCCAATATTATTTTCAGAGAAATTAATAGTTTTCGAGATAATAAATCATTAAAATAAATATTCGTGTATACAGCAGAACAAATTTCTGACTCATTATTCGTAAAAAAAATGGCTCTTGATATGCTTATGTACTTTTATGAGTATTCACATACAAAAAAGAATTATGATTGCCATTACGTTTCAAGTTTTCATTTTCCAACCGTTTTTAACCGTGGGTTCCTGAGACCAATGTCCCCGTTAAAAGCATATTGTTAGCTAAGTAATATTAAAGATATTCACAGGGATGACTGATTGTTATACAGAGATTTTGGTCTCGGAAACCCACAGTAAATGAATCATCAATGTTTTTATAATGTAAACCTTTTGTTTATATACACTTGAGGGTTGTATGTTTATGTTTCGTATTGCCCATTACAGAGGCATGACTATGTCGTCGAGTTGAAGAATTAGCGAACTTCGGACCGTCAGCTTTTTCCAACAAGTCGTTAAACCTCGACTGATCCAATTAAAAATCCAAGCGAAGCTTAATATAATTACATCGAAAATTCCTCGTGACGAGATAAAAACAATAATTTTGTGCTTTAAGACCTTTGCCAGTAAAAAATAATAAATCCGTTGTCGGACCAAGCCCGATGAAATGCTACGATACCCATTCAGAAACGTTATTCCAATACAAATTACAGCTACTTGCGTTGCTTCTCTCTGCGTTCCGACAATTCTGCAAATACTTTTCTCTTCTCTAGCACCGTTGTCGATAACAACATAAAGCAATACAATGATTTATGAAAACAGACCTTAATTCAATAGAAATAAGTTTCAAAATGTAATACCACGAATTGCACTTATGTCATTTGTTACGAGTGTCGTGGAGCCTGATTGAAATTCCGTGTACCAACAATATGTACATGTACGTAATACCTATTTGTTCTGCCTATAATCTAAAGGGAGAGAGGGCGATACTGCATCTGATTTGTTGCACGGTGTAACGTTTAAAAATGTTACCAATATATGCAATTAGTTTTCTCGATAAGGACGCGATTCCGATGGTAAAAAGTAAACAGTATAGAAAATTCCCTGCGACCCCATTATCTAGTCACGGCCAGGACGAAGAATTCCTCTTTGTAAGCTTTATAGTGCGATGTGGTGAGTTTATTGTGGAGGCAATAATCGTAAGACTTCATCACATGTAAAGTCATGTTTGTTTTGATGATAACGAGAGTGAAAAAACTTAAGTTCGTTAGTTTATTTATGGAAACGCAATAACCGAGATATAGTTAAATTAAAAATTAAGATTTTGACGATAATCTTATATTGATTTTTTTTACCGTAGGTTACTGAGAACAAAAATCGCCGTTTAAAACATGTTTTGTCAAAGATTATTTTTATTATGCAAAGATGAATTGTATATAGAGATTTCGGTCTCACAAACCAACGTTGAGTCAATTTTTAAAACACGAAAGACATCGTGATGTTATTTTTTCTATTATTCAATTTCTTCATTGTCCTGTCTATACGTTCTTAGCTTTTTAACTTAAAGAAACAATATCTAAAAGGGCATAAAATATTTTGTTTAATAAAAGTGAAATGGGTTGTTAGTGCATTACGCAAACATTTTGAACCAAAGCGTCATCTATATATATAAAAGAAAGTCGTGTTAGTTACACTATTTATAACTCAAGAACGGCATTACCGATATGGTTGAAAATTAGTGAGGAGGTTGTTTAGAGCCAGGAGACGGACATAGGATACTATTTATTCTTTTTTTTCGAATTTATGCCTTGAAGAGCTGCTTTTTATTTAATTTATCTATATATTATTTTTTTATATTATACATCTACACGGACGGAGTTGCGGGCGACGGCTAGTCGTTTATAAATCGCTTTGATAGCAATAAGTTAGCTTATCTCAACTTGAAGCTTCTTCCATTAGCGCGCGAGATTGTACTAAATTAGTAAACATCTTTGTTGATATACATTATTTCAAGTCTAGCGTAGATAGTTGCTTCAAATAAATCTTTTCTATTTTTTTTTATAAGAAAAGGGGGCAAACGAGCAGCGGGAACATCGGAATCATGGACTCCCATGGACATCTGCAATACCAGAGGTAACGCAGATGCGTTACCGATCTTTAAACGGATATAATTTTTATAGGTAGTGATTTTAAGATAGTAATCTGAATAAAATCTGTAGTTTATATTTTTGTCACTAGATGGCACTGTTAGAGGAGATTAAATGTTAAATACAATTGATTAAACTGTATTATTTTGAAATTTATGTTACATTGCAATATTCCTCCTGGCTGTTATATTTAAGATATTGTATATTTAAATAAAAAACGTTATTATATTTATAATTAATGAACTATCAATTACTACTCAAAATATTGTAACAAGTCATTGTAGGCGGTGCTTGGGTGGTCTTTGGTCAGTAATTACTTTCCGACGCATATTATACTTTGATAAGATTGTTATTTCGATTCTATGAGATTATTAACTCTACATAATCGATACCAAAACAAATTAAATCTATATATATAAAAACAATTGCTGTACGTTAGCGTTGCTAAAACTCGAAAACGGCTGCACGGATTTTTCTTGAAATGTTCGTGGAGATCTAGGAAAGGTTAAAAAGGTGAGAAAAAATCAAATAATTGCCGGGAAAATTCTTATAACAACCCTTTTTTCTTGTATAAACATCTGAATGGAACTCGCTGAAATTTCGCATAGATGTATTATAGAACATAATCTGGAAGAACACATAGGCTAATAACTATATTAATTATGCGCGAACGGAGTCGCGGGCGACAACTAGTTTTGCATAAATATCTTAAGTAAAGTTCATTCTTCTATAAATTCATTCTTGTATAAAGTAAATACCATATCTTTAGTAAACTTTTGAAACTATAGCTGTTTGCTTGGTTGAAAAAACACATAAAAATAATCTCTTATTAGAAACATTTAAATAATTAAGATATTTAGTATACTAATAATCTTATATCTTTAAATGAGCAATTCTTGTGTATATCTATGTAATTGGAATCTCGGAATTGGCTCCAAAGATTTTTATAAAATTTAACATATAGGGGTTTTCGGGGGTGATTAGTCGATCTAGCTAGGAACTAAACTAAACTTTTTCTATCGGTAAGATCGAAAAATATTATTCATATTTCATAATTTTATTAGTAATTCGTACTTAAATATAATTTCCAAAAAACACAATTTAAAAAAAAAATACCGAGCGAAGCTCCGGTCATCCAGATTTTATTTAACTTAATAGACATGAATACTTCGATAGGTTCTTTATCAAATTAATTGAGACGTTGTCAAAAGAGATTTTACTATGAGATAAAATTAGCATAAGTAATGTTTTAATATACTCGAATGATTTGCGCCATACACGAACTTGTTTAATACTTGTATGAATATTAAGTTACTTACGCATTAAAAATACTAGATGTGGTACTGGTTGATTAATTTTTCTTTTAAATCATTACGAGAAACAAACCAACTTAACTGATGTTAAAGCCGCAAACTAATGTGCTTCCCGGTGTTTGCTTCTGAATTTCTTGTTTTGAATTTCAATTGACTATCAATTATTATAGATGTTATCAATATTTCAGCAATTTAAAGTGTAACTAACAAACGATAAATGCTTAGATTTAACTTTACCTTTCAAATTAGATTAATATTGTCGCAACAGTGTGATCAAAGGTGGTAATAAAATTTATAACCGTTTTAACATATAAAATATGTTATAAATAATTTATTGAAAATTTAACTTATTCCGCCATTCGTAACGGGTAGGTCGCTATAAATAAAACGAATAGAATCAATAGAAACGGCCACATATTAGGTGTGGAGGGATTTATTCGCGGTAGAGGCGGCTAGGCGACTATTTAAATGCGTTAGGTCTATTCCAGTGCGTTGAGGCTCGCAACTTTGCGACTATGAATATCAATCACGCGGCAAACAGCCCGCCGATTATGCAGCCACGTGCAGTGGCATATCGACTCACATTAACATACTCTGTAAATCTTCGCGCTATTGGGTGGGCCGACAAATGATTGTCACCTTTTAAATTTGCATTCATTATCATTCATTATTCATTGCCATATCATTATTCATTAGTTCAGACCGTCGTTGTCTACTTAGGCGCGTTTTGCATGATTAGTGTTGTGATGTTTTCCTTTCGTATTCATTGCGACGCCCCTATGTGTCGGGTGCTTGTTGGCTTATTGTTCGTGACTCGATTAGTCGTTCATACGGTATGGCAATTTTAAACCGAAATTCTTTCAGTTTTAGATCTAATATTGAATGTAACGTGATTTTCACAATACGATATATACGTTCTAATCACGGATTTGCAACACAAATGTTTCAATTGAAGATAAATTTGTACAAACATAAATGTCTACTTACCTCGCCATATTGGACAGGAGTATCAGTGAAAAACCTATAGTGATCGAAGACTTCAGAAACATCCTGCAACCTTCACCAGTGAAAATTTTAAATTTCATGTTGGCAACACTAGATCCTTATTTCGGGATCTCATCGTTTTGGCTTCTTAAAACTTTATCATAAACTAAAGCACAGTTTATCACAATGAAAATTGAAATTAGTAAAACATAGAACTTATTAAACATTCAACTGTATTTATATCGATTAAAGTTAATACGTATGAATTAATTTGTTTAAAATCGCACTGTTAATTAGGTGAGAGTTCGCGTATAGGTTGTCGCGTGCGTTTCGAGTGCGAATCCGGTGAGGTGTCGTGGCATGTGCCATCAGTGATCGATCTGTTTGTTTACGTTTGTCCGTGCCTTCGGGTCGGGCGGCGACGGCGGCGGCGTGCGGCGGCGGCGTGCGAGCGCGTGGGCCGCGAGGCGTGCTCTCCGCGCCGCCCACGCGTCGGGGAAAAAACGTTAGAGGGGCGTGAGGACGCCTTCCGACGGCCACACCTACTCGCTCATTATCCTTGTTTACGCGATCATTTCTCCCTCCGGATGTATGGAGCACTGCACACTGCTGGAGTGAAGCCGCGCCGTGTGCACCCAAAGCGGTCTCGTCTGACAGTGGCACTGGCACGGTGGACGCACTCCCTGTCTATATAAAATGCCGCCCCACGCGTTTTATTCCCGGCCATGGGAAATGATATCCCGCTCATTTGTTATGCAATACACAAAATTTTGAAGTACCCATACAAAAAATTGTACTTAATGATATCACGCAATTGACCTTATTATGTTCTACCAGAGCTAAAAGAATTTCTATGAGATACCAAGATATAGTAGAGGTTCGTACTCTACATGTTAAAAGGATAGTATCTTAAACCATAACTCTATATACTAAAATAAAACTACCAGAAAGTACAATAATATATTTAATTTGTATTATTGGCGATACAGAACCAACTGTCAAACTCGAAATAAAACATTTGTAATAATAGTAAACAATAAAATGATTGAGAATGGACCACATCGATTATCCGCATTACAAAAGCTAAGGGTCGCAACCCTTCTGTAGGGGTGCAGTTGTATACCGAACTACAATCACTAGTTGAGTAATTGTGATCGATGTTATGAACCACTGTTAAATACTAAATAAGTATTCTATTATACAAATTAATAAACATTTAATTTAATTTGTTTTGGGTACTATCTTTCATAAACAAAACAAAACAATAAATACAAAATCTTCTAGCATTTTGTAATAGGTATAAAGAATTTTCAATCGTTTAAGTCTTTTCTAACGAAAACTTTGAGAGCTTCAAATGAAATGATTTTAACAATTACATTTCTTGGTTTAAACTTGAATATTTATTTTATAAGAATGACCTTACAAATAAAAAACAAGGATAGGAATACGATGACCATAACAAGGGTAATTTCATAATGCAATATATGCAGCTTATATCGTTTTAAGTAAGGAAAATCTCTACAATTTATTGACTTTTGTTTTACAAGAAGCCGCTGTTATTTATGCGCAGTCAGGTATTTCTATGTAAATATTGCTCGGTCGTCGCCTTTGATCTCCACAGCACGCGGCGGCACTTCAACGTCACTTGTCTCTGTTGAAAATAATATATTTTTTATATTCTATTAATTATTAATTTTTAAATTAGGTTAATCTATAATATAAATTGAATCGCAAAATGTGTTGGTAAGCGCATAACTCAACAACGCCTGGACCAATTTGATCAATTCTTATTTAAATGTTGAAGTTCAAAGATGGTTTTAACTTCAAGAAAAATTCGAATAAGTGCCGGGAATTAATTTTAAAAGTTTTTTTTCATTCCACGCGGACGGATACGCGGGCGACAGTTAGTACATTATAAATTACTTTAATGTAAATTATTCAAAAATATATATATTCTAGTTGGAATAAAAAAGAGTTTTTAGAAACTTTAGAAAATTGCATTTTTACTGTCTCTATTAAATACGAGAAGTGCGACAAAATCTTTTATTTTTGTTTTAAAAAATATAAACGCAGATTTTTTTTTTATAGACTTACGATGTTCGATATTGATAGTAATTATAATATAGCTTATCACATCCATATGGAAAATGTACAAATAGCTTTTGATAAGGAAAGGATGGGAAGATGAAGTGGACTTTCCGGATGAGAGGATGCATAGAAAGGGAATATATTTTCTTTCTGTGTATCCTCTCCTCCGTCGATTAAAGGTAACGCATATGCAATTGCGTATGTCTATGGGCAACGGTCACTTTGCTATTTCAGCGATTTCAGGTGGCCGCTCGCTCGTTTGCCGCCTTCTGATATAAAAAAAATAACTTAAAATCCATTAAAATTTGTGTATTATTAATAACAAGGTTTAAACAACGTAATAATGTACTCAAATAATTCCTTTAAAATAAACTATTATATTGTCTATTTTGTTAGCAGTTTACGGGACTATACAATCCTAATAGCGTTGTTCACGACAGAATGCCGTCATAAAACTAGTGGCCAAAGACGTGTGTTTTATGATGTCATAAACACGGTTTGTGGCCATAAATGATATTAAAATTATTTTTAAAACACTTAAATTAAATTCGTCTGATATTAAAAGAAGATTTTTAAAGGCATTATATTATTTCTTATTATTAAAGATGTCTTTTGGTGTTACGTATAATAATTTAAAAAAATGTGGTTTCCTGTTGATTTGATTCCAATGAACAAAAGCAATTTCCCGTATTCAAGCAAGATTTCCTTTACATTTGAAGTTTTATTTTTTTTAATAAAAAAGTACTTTTATAAAATTTATGAGAATAAGAAATTCCTTTTATTGTTTATTAAAACATAAAACTTCCAGTCCATTTGTATCAGTATAATCCAACTAATATTATAAATGCTAATGTTTAGATGGATGTTTGTCTGAAGGTAACTCCAAAAAACTCAGCGGATCTCGATGAAATTCGTCATAGATGTAGGCCATAGTCTGGTAGAACGTATAGGCTTTGAAGGTTGTTTTTTAATTCCGCGCGGACGGTATCGCGGGCGACAGCTAGTAGTTACATAAATGTATATTATGCAGCGCAAAACGTGTTGTTAAGAATGAAATCTCTACCATTACAAAATGACAGATATTAACTCTTATAAACCCAAAGTGTATCTAACATAAACGTACCGCAAACACGGCACTATAATAATACATATTTGAGCAATGACTAAAGGATAATTCTGTTCATTTAATGCGTTTAACGATAAAAGGTGCGCTCGATTGTCGATATAATGAATGCCTCATTTTCTGTCATTAGATCCTAAAGACTTACGTTCGAATAAACATTCCGCGGATATAATAAACTGTTTATCAACTAATCTCTATAAATGGATAGGCTATCACAGCTTTTGTTTCGTTCCGATTCAAACGCGCTTGTTGATATTACTACCATCAGCGTCAAATAGGCACAAAAAACTAGGTCTTATAGCCAGTCCATTTATAAAGGTCAGTGTATTTACCGCATTTAATATCGAGTTGCCAGTTGTAAAATTTAAAAAAAAATTAAGTTCTTAATTCAATTTTTTTTAATTAATTTAAAAATAAAATATGAAATGCTGACTGTAGACATTCTCTTCACAAACACCCTGGGAAAGAATAAAAACAAATAACCCGTCACTCGTTAAAATCGCTTTCGTCATTAGGTTACACGGCAGTCACAATGGAATACATACAAACATACATACCCGCGAAATTCATTGCCCCTACGTTTGAGCATCAAAAATTATATATGAATTATCTTTTAAGGAAATCATTGATAAATTTTTTGGTCATGCGAGAAACTCAGATTTAAGTAAAGTCTAATATTTGTTGTTATAAATTATGTGATGCCATTATTTAACATAAAAGAAAAATTTGTAGGAAGTCAAACACATTACGCGCTTTTTACATACATTCATACATAGTTGTTTGATGTTGACGAACTATGTTAGAAGTAGTGTTTACTTATTTCACACCCATTTTTTAATAAAATGTACATTAATTTCAATAAACATTTTAATAAACAGTGTTTTTATAGATACTTAAGTATCCAGCGTATGGTCAATTTTAAAAATAATTCCAAGTTATAAGAAACCAAGAAATTAATGTTGTTAATGATAAGAATCTGAAATTAAGAAATTAGTAAAGCTTCCATAATTGTACGAATCCAAGTTTTGTAGTAATGATCCGAGTCGAGATTATCTTGTGAAAGGGGACACTGGTATCGGACTTATTCAACCCTTCACATTGATTTTAGGGGTTGGTCTACGCTTCGACATGCAAAAAAGCTCTGTCGATTTTATGAAATTGTTTTATAGGTTTTTAAATTAAAGGAAGCGCCAATAGCCTAATGGTTAGGGGTACGGATATGCGATCACGAGGTCGGGGGTTCGAATCCCGCCATTCGACTATTGTTGTAAACCATATCCTAGCACAAGCATAGCGCTTATTTGGAATCGTACAAGAAATATTAGTAAATTCATAAAAACCTGCTAATATTTAAAAAAATACATATTGTATAGGCATTGATGTTTCTAATAAAACTGTAAGAAATACACGTATTACAATGTTGCCAATCTACAAAATTATAATACAAACCAAATAAATAATCATTATGGATATTGTTGTACAGAAATACTTGGTTGCGTATATAAAAGAAAATTGAATAGCTTTGTTAAACAACAGTAAATATAGTTGACGTTTCTCTTTTACAGTTAAATCATAAAATTTACATACATATACTAAAATTCGATATTATACTTTATCTATATTGTTTTCTTTAAGATTAAAACGGCTTTAAAGCACTGGGGAGTTTTACAATACACACATGGCAACACAATGAATCATTTATGTTGCGCGATTGTGTTTACAGCACATAGCTCGCAGCTACTGACACGCATCATTTTCTGTTATTATCAATTACCGCGCAAACGTATCCAACATATTGGCTGGGAAACATTTGCGGCCTCTATCGGTGTTGCCAGAAGCATGATTACCCGCTCCACGGGTAGAATGTATGTGTTTTATTTCAACTCTTTTCATGCTCTCTTCTTGTACGATTTTCTTTGTAGTTTTACATTGTTGCGTTTTAATGTAGAAGTTATAATATATACATTACAAAAGAAACATTCAATTTTGTTTCTTGAATATGTTGTCTATCTATATATGTTAATAAAAATGTCATGCTTCGTACACATGATAAGAAACAATTAAAATGTTGTCTGTCTGTCTGCCCGCAAAGCTATACATTTGTTGACCGATTTTTGACGGGAAGATAGCTGACGCAAACGGGATTATTATAGGTTACTTTCTTACTTATGCGCTGACAAAGTCGCGGGAGACCACTAGGTTTCTGCAAGGTACCGTAAGTATTGTTTAAAATTATTTGTATTAGTTATGTAGCAAGTATTGGAAATATGTTTATTAGGATTGACAAGGCCATCTCATCGTACTTTATGAGGTCCAGTTCAATAACAATGTGTTACTTTATTCAAGTTTAAAGCCACTTTACACGGGTTTCAGCCTTAAGACATGACAATTGTTTTTCTTATAATGCCAGTGCATATATCGATATTTGCAGTAATTTGCATTAGTAATTATTTAATCATTAATAAACAAAATTGTTTACTTCGGCTACTTAAAAGAGAATATGTTTGCCAATAACCGCTAACTGCATATCATTTAATTATCATTAATAAAATTAATGTAGTAGTAGACCACACTAGTAGCGCTATGTTTACTTTACAATGTAAATAAAAACTGGTATACTTTGTGATAATGTAATGGAGATCATATTAAGATACTGGCTGGCCGAGACTCCATTCACGCGGAATTAAAAAAAATAATTAACTTATGTTTTCTTCCAGGCTATGTTCTACATCTGTGCCAAATTTCAGTGAGATTCATCCAGCCGTTCTCGAGATACCTTCTAACAAACATCCTTCCATCTAAACATTTGCATTTATAAGATTACTAAGAACATAAAAAAAGGACAAAACAAATTCATAATTTAGCAATCAAACTTCGATTCCAATTTCATGAATGATTAATAAATTGATTTTATAAAAATGTATTTTATTTCGTAACACTTATTAATAACGAAAATTAAAAAGTTACTCAGTTTCCGTTTCATTAGTGTATTTTCATAAGGCAACGCTAATTGTACAAAGTTTTGTTGAGAGGCACGACACAAGCACAAATTTTTAGGGGGCTATATACAGGGGGCTATAAATCAACGGAGGGTCGAACTCGATATTAAACTAGAACGCACACTAAACATGGAAGATTGTTGATCTACAATTATTACAAAAAACAACACTAACTAAATACAATTTATATTGTTCTCTCTGGCGTTTAAAACAAACCAAAAACACAAAACTGATGTACACTATTTTAGTGTTAATAAGTTTTTGAACCATACTTGAACAGCGGTAGAGTCCACAATAACGGGCCGTGCATACTACGAAGACAGATCAATACTTTAGTTTAACTCTAACTCTGACAACAGTAAAATTTAGCTATATCTAGTTACCATAGTTACCATAATAAAGGGTCTTAAAGATACTATTGTCAAGATTTTAACGTAATTAAAATTCTGCCGATGCCAACGGACCTTTTTAGACTTTTTTACTTATTTTAAATTTAGAATGTTTATTTTTTATTCTTCTTTTTAATAATGCTAAATTGTTCTTTTGAAATGATATCTTCCTTATAGTGTATGCTAATATTTTATTTTCTCCCGTTTATTAATTATTTTCATTTTTAACTTTTCCCTAAATTTGCCTCGAGTGTCCTTCGTCTATTAAAGGTAAAGATTTTATCTATAGTACTTTTATACATGGTTACTCTGCTTAGTGTGCGACGATCCTAAATCAAATCCTATAAGGTTTATACTCTGTGGCGGAGTCCACAGATCGCTAATAGGGTCTGGTTGTTGTTACCGCGCTATGGTGTGCGGGCGCGGGACCATCGCGCTCGAGGCGGGACCTCGTTAGCATGTGTATGCGACATTTCACATGAGCTAATTGCAAGCATTTAGCCATCTTGATAACTGCGTTTGCTGCACTGTGGCTCTGCATTTCGCAGATACGTTGACGCATCAAACAGGTCAAGATGTCGCAAAAAATTTAAGTTAAATCCCGTAGTTGGATTCTACCTTGTGTCTTCATTTGCCTTTGAATTCTGAGATCAAAAATCTATATTTAAAACATACCATCATCCCTGTCATTATCTTCGGCAAATCAATTTTAGAAATGTGTTTTAAACGGGGATTTTGGTCTCAGAAACTTACGGTTAGTCATACAGATCTATAAATGTCGAAATAAGTGACTTAAAGTTAATAATTCAATGAGATTATTAAGCTTAAGATTTACTACGGAGTCAGGTTAATTCACCTTTCGCAGTGCAAATGGTTTTTAGTTTATTCAAAAACCATTTTTATTTTAATACCGCGGTCCATAGAATGAAATCAATAAATTTCACTTAATGCCTATTAGCACGTCTGCAGTTAACCGTATCACCCGACTTGGTCTAGTATCTCGCGCATCGATTCCCTTCCATTAGCATCCTCTGGACCACTTGCTAAGCCCAATGATAATTGAAATACGGCCATAAACTTCGCTTCGTATGAACCGACTATTTACATTTATATTTTTATAGCTGCCAGTTCTTTGATTATTTGTTAATTTATTTATACCTTTTACAGGATGTTTCGTAATAGAAATGTGTATATCTGATGAGTTTAATGCATTCACAACTGCGTCTTTTAGTATTCGATCCTTTTAAGTCACTTCTTAGTTGTGTAATGCGACTTCATACTCTATTATAGAGTAAAGGTTTAAAAGACGCGGACATCTTATAATTTTACCTCTTTCTTTTACCTTTTACTTACTTTCATTTGTTTTTCTTTATTAAAACTCAGTACTGTCTTTTGCAGTATTTTCATATTTATGTTTTCCAGTCTTACTTTTACTCTTACAAAAAGGCTACTTTTAGTTACATGTTTATTCCTATTGTTTTTATATTAATTATTTATAATTTGGCTACATGAAATCATCATCAGCTCATTATATGTCCCCACCGAGGAGCTCGAAACCTACTAAGCTAAGGGTAGAGACTAGGCCATAGCCAACCACGCTGGCCAAGTTTGTGTTGTTTGACTTCACACATATCTTTGAATTTCTTCTCAGATACGTGCAGGTTACATCACGATGTTTTCCTTCACCGTAAGAACGTCGGATAACTACACATGTATAAATCGGAAATCGAAAAACACATTGGTACATGGCGGGATTCGCACCCAGGACCTGCAGATTGCAAGTCAAATGCCTGACTCCTGAGCCACGGACGCTCTACACATAAAATCAGGCTACTAATTAGCTCGTTTCTCTCTTTGTACTATAAATTACGTTATTGACTAAGACTTACCTAGTTACTCTTATAAGAAGGATAAGGCCAATGTATATATGATACGCAATGTGTCTTGAGCGTGGAGTCTACAATCAGACGAAGGCATTCGGGCCGTCAGCGAATGCCGCGCGTCAGTGATTTATGTTACCTGTTCACATACCGCGGAGGCCGCTTGTGCACTTTATTTAATTATCTTCTTTAACAGACTACATTGCAGTTCAAACGTTATTAAATAAGGAATGAATTTTTTATCTACTACATATCAAGAAGATTTTTTTTTTCATAAATGCCACGTATAAGTTTTGATAACAAGGAGGTTGTTTATGCAAGACATGAACATATTGGAAACTCATTTAGCATTCAATTTAATGAATTTATAGTTGTTTGATTGCACGTTTACTTTAAGAAATTGTACACGCAGAAGCTTAGATTTTATTGTTACGTTTATAAATAGTATGTTTTGATTTCCATGCTTCGATTATAGTAGTTACAGTGTGCGATAATGCAAAAGCTATATTTACTTAATTAGTCATTCAAGAAGTAGAAACCATTAACCGAATAAGCAATCAGTCTGAAACCGAAGTCGTCAAAGCGAAACGCAAACGTATCAATGGTAGGGATCTGTGGCCCATTGAAGCGGGTAGGGCGCCCGGCGTAATTTGTCAGTGGTCCTGATCGATATCACGACTCGTCGATGCTCCAATCGATATGTTTATCACGTTAATCGATCTAATTTCGTCAGTTCGCCCGGTGAGCGGTGAGCGGTGAGCGATGAGTTCGCTGGGAAAGCCACCGCGGGTGCGCAGTCATTCCATTTGCCTTAGATTAATTGAGATAGGCGTTCAAAATACTTTGTTTTACGTTGCTGTTTTATTCTTGTTAGTTTTGAAGTCTGTATGTTACTTATTTGGTATATTAAAATGAGACAAGCGAGAGATGGGTCCCTCAATATTAAGTCATCAGATCCTATCAATCATAAAAAATCTTTTTCCTTGAAATTTATTATCCTTTTAATGTTTTTTTGTGTCACTGACAGAATTATTATCTATTTTCGAAATAGCGTATATTTTAAAATTTTCATTAAGAGTTCTTTAATCCATTAAATTATCTTGTCAAAGATGAGAATTGATGTTTACTGTTCACGGACCTCATAATATCAACGACACCTTCAAATTTTCTTTTCTTTCATAAATGTCATCTGAGAGACAATGTCTATGTGTGCATAAAAAGACTCGGTGCAGGTCTATTTTGCTCTTTGCGCTTATTATAATCGCGACCACCGTGAAGACATCCGCCTAGACACGAGAATATTTGGATTGTGGTTTAATTACCTCCTATTGTGGCAGTGATTCGACTCTATTGTGTTTGCGTGCGATTCATTTCAACTTCATTATTCTATTTCGTTTTATTGTTAGAGTTCATTGAAGTTTGAAAAGTCTGAATCATCTAAATGCGTAATTATCTTTGTTTAATTTGGATATACAGAATCAAGACTGCTTCAAATCTAATCAAACGAATACTTTGAATTCTTCGAAATAACCTTTCAAGGTTGTCGTTGAAGATATTTCATCAAACAGAAATGCCAGGAACGTTCATAAAGACATTACTTGTAGTCTTTCACAGATTAAAAAACTCATGAATTTATTTTACGAAACGCTTCGGGCGGGATTGTTTCGCGTCGAGTAATTTTGGAATTTGTAACATCGGAATTTGGAATGGAAAAACCGGGAAATGTTGTTCATTGTGCCGGGAGGGGGAGAGGGCGGAAGGGCCAAGGGAGGTAGGCGTGCCGGGGGGCGGGGCGAGCCCTAGCGCACATATACCACAGACTATAAAATAGATGCTCTAATGTCGTTCCACAGATTATTAACTGGCCATAAAGATAAAAACAAATTTATATTACAATGATTATATTTTTTAAGAAAAGAAAATTATTTCTTCTAAGGAATTTTGTAAATAGAAACTTTCGACTGTTCAATTCTTGTCTTATGTGAACATTAAACCAAGACTAACATAATTAATTAATGAATAAACATTTTTAGTCATATGTCGTGACACATTAGAGTTTTTATTTGTTTATTAATGACGCTCTTTGAATTAACTACAATTTACACACGCATATATTATATATTCGCAAATAAGGATATATCGCGTCAAACTAGTCATATATGACAAATACTAATAATCTGATTACGAAAGCAAAATAATGACGTAGATTACGGTATTTTATTACTTTAAGCATATATCTATATATATAAAAGAAAGTCGTGTTAGTTACACTATTTATAACTCAAGAACAGCTTTACCGATATGCCTGAAAATTGGTAAGGAGGTAGCTTAGAGCCAGGAAACGGACATAGGATACTGTTTTTTCATTTTTTTTTCAAATTTATGCCTTGAAGAGCTGCTTTTTATTTAACTTAGTAATATTATAAATGCGAATGTTTAGATGGATGTGATGGGGATGGATGGATGGTTGGGCTACAATAATTAAGTTTTTTTATATATCCACGCGGACGGAGCTAATGAGAAAACTATAATTAAAATTAAAATTTTGAGCGTCAATAGCCTAATGGTTAAGGGTACGGATTTCCGATCACGAGGTTGAGGGTTCGAATCCCGTCATTCGACTATTGTCGTAAACCGTATCCTAGCACAAGCCTAGAGCTTAGTTGGAATGGTAAATAGAAATCTTAGTAAATTTACAAAGAAATCTGCTAATATTTAAGACAAAAAAAATGACGAAGATAAGATTTTTTTAATGTTGTTTAAGCTTTAAAATCATCGTCTTATTAAAATATCGGCAATGTCACGCAAATAATTAAGTTATGACACGTCAAAATCACTGTCTCATAGTCGGTGACGCTTGAAAATTGTGGTCTCACGGACCGATTCACTGATACGATCGCTTTAGCTCGCACAAACTTTTAATCTGCACTCTTACTCATCTTTATTACTGATGTCATAAGGTTTATTTTGTCTCTAATAGTTTGTGTTTAAGTTTGTGATCGGTATATTAATGTGTCAATCGCTCCTCCTTCGAGACGTCCGATATTAATAATCATGTCAATCCGTTCGTGAGAACTCTCCGAAGTGACGCGGTAACTATTAATTTGGGTGGTATTACAACGATTATTGGGTAATTGTTAGTGTAGCTTTGCGTCTGTGTTATTATATTTAATTAAATTTTTATATTAGTCTGGGAGTACGCTGACTCATTGCGGTGTTTTATGTGGTATTTCTGTTGTGACTTGTTCCTTTTTGTTTCATTGCACCTTTCTTTTATATCAACAGAAATAAAATGACAGATTAGACCATAAAGTAACTTCACTTTATTTTCTGTCATTTTTTAATTACGTAAATTACAATTAAATCTATTTATGAAACTATATTAAGTAATATTTTGAATATTATTGTAGTGGTATGGCCACTTTTCATAAGAAAAAAAAATAAAAAAAAACGAAAAAAATTGAATCAAAGGCTTATTCATTTTAAAGCCTTAATAAAAAGTTCCAAATCAGCAGTTTTATAATTGCAATAAAGCTAAAAAGTAACTGATTAACGTCGAAAACTAAGTAAAATGACTAATCGGTTAAGCCTTAATGATATCGATGACTAATTTAACACGATTTTACACTGAAGTTGTGTAAAATTTCGCGCCAGTAAAATGCTGCTTTTATTATTCTGACAAATATATTTTTAAAACTTTCGTCTTTATAAATATCTTAAAAGAGGGTTCACATATTTTATGTACTAAATTAACTCAACACAAATTTAAAATTTAAACCAATTTCATGTTTGTTTATTTAGGAGCAAAATTTAATTGAGATTTAAAAAAAAAATAGCAGTATTTTAGTCGTCATTATGTTGGGCTATTAGCGATCCATTAGGTCGAAAATTATATCGATCCGCGCCGGACCGTTCGCATTCCGATGAAATTGGTAATGCGATAAGAATCTAGGGGTCATTACCTAAAGCCCGCGTTAAGACGAGCCCTCAGATACGTGGGAGACAGGTGCGTTTTAATTTAATAAGTAAATTGCTTTATACGGGAGTGAGAATGCAAATTTTACACCCATTAAGAATGCATCGAAGTTGTAACTGCAATATATCATAAAAAAACGTACCTATATGTGCCCATCAAGTATATGACTATCAACTTATATGGTAACTACACTCCCATTTGGTTATTCTAGCTTCTTTGCTTCATGTTTTAATTAAAAGTAGCTGTCGCCCGCCACTCCGAGCGGCATTAAAAAAACTTAATTAGTAGCCTTCTAGACTTTGTTTTACATATATGCCAAATAAAAAAAAAGCAGCGAGTACCATTGATCCGTTCTACAACCTTTATAAAACATCCATTTATCCATCCATCTAAACATTCGCATTTATAATATTAGTAAGATTAATATGTATTCCGCCGACGAAACATCTGTACGACAAACATACAAACAAGTCGTGTTCTATTTAAAAAAAAAAACAAAGTTATCAGTAAGCTTTTGTACAGGTTTTCCAGCTATAGAAACCTTCTTTGAAGAAAGCCAAATAAAAAAGTAAAACAAATCTCTAACAAATAAGCCAGAACGTTGTTTACCGTTGAAAGATACAGACGAATCTTTTATTATTGTCTATTGTATAGTTGTTAATATTCGTAGACGTCGTCGTTGAAATGATTGCGTTCATCATCACTTCGGTTTAGTCTAGTTCTGTATCTTTATTATTTTTATCACTTGACACCTAATCCTCGAGTCAGTAATCACGCACTAAACCTACAAGATTTACTTTCAAAGTCACATTAACGTCAGACGTTCTTCGGAACTTCTGCTTTGTGTAAAGTGCATTGATAATATAAGCCATTCTTAGGTGAGCGGGATGGAGATGTTATTTAGTAGAAAACTGTAAAGGATGGATGATGTTGAATTGAACATCAAAATTTTACAGCGTTTTTATTACGCGCTATGGATCTCTGTGTTTACACAAGGCGTCCGGTGCGGCGCGCGCCCGACGGGGTGTAGGAGTGCTTGTTATTCCAATTATTTTTTTAATTTAATTAAAAATAAATTTCACGTCCAATTTAATTTCGTAGAATTTTAAAGATATTTATACTTAAGAATGTACAGACACATCAGTCTTTGGTTTTATAATGCGGCTAATTTAAGTTGGTCGTCTATGTGTTCAACAGAGATACATATGTTCTACATCTATGCCGAATTTTAGCGAGATCCAGATCCACTCTGGAGATACCTTCTTACAAACATCCATCCATCCAATCCATCCAGACATTCGCATTTATAATATTAGTATGACATTCTATTAGTGAATCCTTTTTAAGTGATTTGAAAAAAGTATGCATATTTCATTTTAATTTTAGATAATTAGTACTTACAATTATGTTTTGGCGGTTTTCTCATCTAATATTCTTCTATATCATGCTCAATATTATTTCTCCAGTGTAGTGAAAACATACGTATATCAATTTCAAATAAACTAGCAAGCACTGCTGGTGTAGTGGTATCATGCAAGATTCCCATTCTTGCGACCCGGGTTCGATTCCCGGGCAGTGCACACTTTTTGTAGTTCTTTTTTGTACTTTTTTATATTTCATGATTATTTTGACCTAAAATTAAACTTGTCATCTATATTTTTTTATAAAATTAATTCAGTGGCGGTCTCTACAAGTGACCCCCTGTTAACAAATACGGTTGAATACCAATCATTTTTATTTCGTGTGAATGCGGTAGGTGACATCAGAACAAAGCGCCGAACTCACGAAGCCATGGATTCTTGTGGCCATGGGAATGAAACAAATTAACCGAATTCGCACATAAATTCCAAACAAGATTCATTCGCTTAGTCATCCGTTTGTATACCAATGTATAGGTAATACTTTGTACTGAAAATAAGAGATGAGAGTACATTTTAAGTTATGAAAGATAAAAAAATTAAGTTCGTTTAACAGTGACAAGATATTTGAGTAGCGCAATATAAAAAAAATCAAAATCGGTTCATCCGTTCGGGAAGTACGATGCTACACACACACAAACACAGTCGTTTTTGCGTCGGGAGTTACCAAAATTACTGAAAAAAGAAGGACAAAGAGAAAAGAAAGAAAGGCAAGTTATGAATTAATTATAAACAAAGATAAATATAATTTACATACCTAAGTAAATTATATTTATCCACATTGTGATACAGCAACGCGTTTCATTTTATTTAATTAGCCGCACGTAAAGCAAGGCACGCTCAATGGGTCAACCACTATTGTTTAAACACAACTAATTAAGTAACTCATTTCACCGCGAACTGGCACTAATAAAATATTACTTTACGTTATTAAGAAATTATTGGTAAGCGTTTGTAGCACCGTTGTTTTAACGCGCTTGCACCTTACCGCAGCCGTTAGGATAATATGGATGTCACTTTTATTTACAAAAATCTATGCTTTTTTAAAAATTAGGCTAATCAACGTTCATTAATTTGTTAAACGTAATTATAACTTCATTGGAATTGGATGAAATTACTTACACATACAAATAAAATTAAAGGCAGTCAGATTCGTACCATATCTGCTAATAGAGAAGTGTTATGAATTTGTTGACGAATAGAATAGTAAAGAACCTATTAGGCCATGAATGAATCATAAAAGTTAACAATTTACCATTGTGTTTTAAGCATCTATGTATCTAAGTTCTATATTCTTATAATTACATTTAAAAAAGTACACTATATTTTGTCTCATTTAAGATTTAAACATATGTAGTAGAAATATCATTCTAATTGTGTTGAAATATACGAATCAGATTAAATAGCGGTAATTCAAATATAATCTGTGCCATATATTTAATGAGACGTTCACGGTGAGATGCAACAGGTACTAGTGTATTCGATGTCCACACAAGATTATTATTACTTTAGGCATATTGCCAGACGTTTAACTCTCGTTTGTAGATCTAAATTTAGGTTCATAATAAAAAAAAACAACTGCAACGGAGACGGTTAAATCAAGAGAAAGTAGATAAAGTAAATAACCTGGTGATAACGGAAAATTTGCGTTAGCATCTTTTTATTTTTTTGACCTTGAAACCAAAAAACTACTATTAAGTTCTATTAAGGTTTATTTAAGCATAAGCCAGAAGCGTACGAATAATGCTCGGCAGTCGCGTCAGAGCGAGACAAACATATAGGAACATATGAGAGCGCTATAGCTATACTGACGTCATCGGTGGACCGTTTGAACTGTCCGTACGATTCCGACTTATGTCTTAATAAGAAAAGTATTTTTCTAAATTATAAGGAAGCTCCATATGTTTCTTTCGTTACATCAACGAACAATAACTCGTAAATATTTATCACGCGTAGTAAATGAGTATTTTTAAGGGGGCACTAATTATTTCACAATTCAATCCGATCGTGACGGCAGTAAAAATTTACTTTTCATTATAATGCACCAAGTTTACTGTAATGGCCGGTAATTCACTGTTCAATTTTACTATAATATTTGAAGGAATTTGTCATAAATATGCACTGAAAATGTTTCATAAACATGGCTAGAGAACTATTGGTACGACAATGTTTATAATTTTAAAACCTACTTAAATAGTGTAATTGAAAATTAATATTTTTTTAAAGAAGTATTGTAATTTCGTTTTATCTTTGTATGAACCATATCTTCGTCCCTGTCATTATTTTTGACAAAACAGAGACAACTATATTTTTAAAGGAGCTTTTGCTCTCAGAAACCCACAATGACAAGATGTTAAATATTGAAGTAAATGTTATAACTAATAAAAACAATAACGTGAGCAGATGTTCAGAAGCTACTTGCCCATTGTAACATCTTTAATCTTCAATAACATATTAAATAGGTCGCCAAACGGATTATGTTATCGCATACTCTCATTTGCCTACTAACTGTAATTGCTTATCGGAACTTACGTCACACATTTCTAAATATTTTATATGAAAGGCCAAAGCCCTATTCTATAGAGAACATATTCTTATAGATAATGTTTAACAAAATAGCAATTTTCATCTGCATATAAAATATCTAGTTTCATTATTTGGTTCAATGTCAGCTTAACTATAGATAGTAAACAATACGTATACTTAGTCAATACAAAACATAATCAAAAGGCACAAGTCTTGATATATAAAAAAGAAATAAAACACACTATAGCTCTGATCACATCTCCACTGTCCTTCCATTAGACTGTCCGCAGTCAATATCCTTTCTACACGCGTCATTATAAGTCACAATTCATTAAATTTTTCGTCAAGCTTACAATTTCAATAGGGCTGTCGGGTGTTCGCCGGCGAGACATATCGACATCGAGATCTCAGATCGCTATCGATACCCATTCCCGCACAGTCACTTGACCGGGGTGGCATCACGTCTCATTGTGTTACAGCTATCTAGTACCATATTAAGCGTCTAATGTATGGAATTTCATATCAATATCCTGAATCGATCCGTAAGCGTATTATGTTTTAAGTTCATTTTAGCATTGAGACGATCTTTTTCAGATCACAGATTATGACATAGCTCGTAAGTTGAAAGCTAATCAAAATGTTTTAATCGATGATGAGATAACATTAGTGTTGTACTCTGATCTCGGAATTAAATATCGATAAACTAACGTTCAGTCGCAAGAAGATACGCACAACATTTTATGTGTTATACTTATCTTGATTAATAAAAATTTCACATGAAACGGGATTGGGTTTAACCTAAAATCTTATCTTGATTCTTTAGATTAGGCTGTTACAATTAATTTGTATTACATTTGAATATTTGTAAGAATTAATTCTGTTAATCAATTTGTTTGGAGTAAAAATAATTAATGATCGTTTAAAAAACCATAATTAAAAATAAAAAAAATCACAATTTATTTTTAATATCGATTGGATTGAAATTATATCGATGTAACGTTTTACGTCAATATACTTCACTAAAGGTGAATAAATTCTTTGCATTACTTTAATTGATTTGTCGGATATTTTTAGTCGGGTGAGTCGCTATTAATTGGGATTTTTATAGAACTTATTGTTTTAAGATTTAATCCATCAGGTCGCTCTAATATTGTTTGGCGCTGGTAATAAATATTGATTAGTAATAATTGCTTATTTTTAAATTCAGATAATACCGTATTTGACTGAAAAATATATTGAAAAAAATAAAGCTTGAAATAGAAAACAGGCATAAAATGGAGAGTCACAAAGTCTCACTAGTGATTTACCAACATATCGATACATAGTGTACAAACATTTTTAAAATTAATAATAAAATTTAATATTACATAACAGTGGGAGTCCAATTGGCTAGGGTTGTCAACAATTATTTTTATTTAAATTCTAGTATAATAACTTAGCTATGAAATCATTGCCAGGTGGGCTACTTACATATATCAATCGATTTGTTAGCTTTACGGTCAAGTGGCAAAAAAGTCGATGCGTTGACTCGGACATCGGAATCGTTTTAACCGGAGAGCACTCGAGGCGTTTTGTTTACTCGAGAGTGTTAGCCCTTTGCATTCTAGAGCCGAGCACCCGAGAGGGCTTATTTAGTTTACCGTGACAACAGCATGCGGTATTGTATTAAGACCAGCTTCTATCGACGAAATAATCAGAAAGAAATTATGCCTAACCATTTGAATGGTCAATGATTTTTATATTAATAGAGTTATTGAAAAGATTTGTTTAACAAATATAATTCATTCAACATTTATAATCGTATTAAAACAAAGGGTTATTGATTTAAATTAATTTTCGACAGACATTAAATAATACAAATGATATCATTGTAGCTACAGACAAGCTTAAATAATATACAATAAAAGAAATAAAATAAAAAATAGTGATGTATCATATCATATCGATATTATACCTAATAAAAAACGTCCCAGTCACTATCGACATAAAATTTTCCTAATCAATATTTTTTTTTACATTTGAATGTTTTAATATTTATAAGCTTCTAGCTATCGCCCGCGACTCCGTCCGCGCGGAATTCCAGAAAACTTAACAAGTAGCCTATGTGTTCTTTCAGACTTTGTTCTACATCTGTGTAAAGTTTTATCAAGATCCGTTGTGCTATTCCGGAGATACCTTCAAACAAACATTCATCCATCTAAAATTTCACATTTATAATATTCGTAAGATTTTTAACCACAAAAAAATTTAAAAATAGTGATGTATCATATCGATAGTATAACTAACAAGGCGCAGTCACTATCGACCTTTAATTTTCCTAACCAATATCTTTTTTTTACTGCTTTATATTTTTAAGCTATTAGAAATTGTATAAAAGAAACCTCTATAGTCTTTTACTCTGTGGGAATACAGTTAGGTCAAAATAATATAAGTTGTACGTAATATTAAAGGCGGTGTGAAAATATCCTTTGTCGAATTCTTGTCAAACAATGCTTTGTAGTAATCATTCTTTGATGTTGCTTAAAGAAGCGATCTGCACGTAATCTGGAATATTCCTTTGAAAACTTTATGCAAAATGTAAACAAAATTATTATTTACATAACTTTTATTCTATCCTAAATAGTTTCGTGTTTTTATAATTTTTCTAGTTAAAATTTTCTGATATGTTTTAAATATGAAATATCTTATATTACAAATGCGAATGTATGTATGGATGGATGTTTGTTAAAAGGTGAGATTCAACGGATCTCGAAAAAATTTGCCATGGATATAGAACATAATCTGGAAGAACACATAGGCTACTAATAAAGTTTTTCTTCATGCAAAGTTAATAGCGATTTAGCCACTTTAAAACACTGTCTTTCTCTACTAACACAAATGCTATATTTACAACAATAATGTTTAAGTTCCATACAACAAAGACTAGTAAAAGTTAAAACTCAATCATAAACTTTATGCGTAAAAAGGTTTTTGAACTTATGCAATAAAAAAACAACACAATAACAATTATTACATGACTTTTGAGTAAAATACTTATCAGTAGTAATAGTAAAGGCTAATCGTTGGTTACTGAGACTAAAATTCCCTTTATAAAATATATCGTCATCCCTTTCTTTATCTTTGTCAAAACAGAGATGACAGTACGAGGATTTTGGTTTCAGAAACCAACGATAAATCTAATAGCTTTCAATGAAAAGGTATAACTTAACTACGTGTTAAGTCACTCAAAAAGTGTTTAGGCAATAAAACGGCGAATCGATGTAAATAAAGCCGTCTTGGAAACGCTGAATGACTGAAAAAAAAGTATATTGGATGCAGGCGATTTCGCTACACATTTGTGGCATCATAAATATAGAATGTTTACAAGTAACATCGCTTTTGACGTTAACAGTTCAATAAAATACATATATCACTTTAATGGCTGTTTTAGCATTTTAAACGCCATCTAACTTTATGTTTGAAATTTTTATTTCATCTATCTGACATTTGTTATGAAAATTAATGAAATATTATACTAGTGAAATTGTTTTTATAGGTTTTATATAAGAATACTGATCGGAGAGTTATGGCTTGGAAATGAATTATAACGCGCTTAATTCTCATTTAAGATACTTGAATCTTTTTATGAAAGTGTTGAGTGAAAAATGATTAGTTGAAAGAAAGCAAATGAATACTTCGTAAAATATATACAAAATATCAAGTTAAACAAACAAAGACATAGCAAATTTTAACGACAAACTATTTAACTTTGAAATCTGATAATTAAATAGACAATGAACGATTGTATGATTGCTTTTTAAAGACATACATAAATATAGAACCCGTTTGCGTATTTACTATGTTAGTATATCAAATAAGTTCTTTTAAATGTGAACAAAGACTAAACATGCTGCTATATCTGTGTCTCTACTAGTTATAAGGTCGTGGAGTTAAAAATATTCAAAACTAGCTATCGCCCGCGACTCCGTCCGCGTGTATATATAAAAAAATAATTAGTGTAGCCCACCCATCCATCCATCCACATCACATCCATCTAAACATTTGCATATAAGTAAGTTAAATAAAAAGCAGCTCTCCATGGCATAAATTCGAAAAAGAAATAAAAATTGAATAAATAGTATCCTATGTCCGTCTCCAGCTCTAAGCTACCTCCTCACCAATTTTCAACCATATCGGTAAAGCCGTTCTTGAGTTATAAATAGTGTAACTAACACAACTTTCTTTTATATATATAGATATTATATTTGTCGCATCTCCCGTCCAGTCGTCGGTTCAAGTCAGAGGCGTCAGGTGCATGTACACGCGATTGTTTGTTTAACACAATTAGCGTTTTGCACGTGTTTTCTATTAATAGATATGTACCGTACGCCTCACTGTCCATCACTCGCTCCCATTCAGAGAGTGTCTGTTTTGTATTACTATTACCGTACTGAAAGCCGAAGAGCTGCACCAATAACTATGCATATCCGTGCACACCATTCAATCAACCATCGAACCGTCAACGATCAATAAACAAACTTATTCGAATGCAATTGGAACTATTATCGCCTGCGACCGCGACATATTCATCACATATCCACTAATTGTTATATATGCAAAAATTTTATATCAATTTTAGCCCACGGCACCGATATAAATGCCAAATATAGCCGCGGGACTGATAATTAACAAAATTTAGAAGTTCGATCAGTTTTAAATTGGTATTACAAACATGAGTTTTGAAAAGACCAACAAGTCGCGTATTTAATTATACGCCGTCTCGATTATTGGGGCCCCGTTTGTGGATTGATTGTAAGTTTTAATATATATCGCCTACACTATTCCTAATATCGTATGGTTTGTTAGGCTTTATATTCGTTTTAAAGTAGAGGTTAGTCTGTTAAATATTAGTCAAAATAGCGCGAAAATCGTTTTGCGGTGCGCGTGCGCCGGCCGGGGTGGGCGCAGGTGAACGTCAGTCTGCTCTGGGAGCTCCCGCCGGCTGGGATCCACTCACGCAACGCCGCGAAATTCGGTACTGTTTTTCGAAGTACATCGAACGAGAACTTTAAGTATTATCGCGAGATTTCGAGCATTGTTATAGGACTGGTATGTGTTCAATAAGGATTGGAGAGGCAATAGCTGGGGGAGGGGTGGTCGGCCAGTGATGTCCGTCGAGCGATGCGGCCGGTGGTCATCGCCGCATGCTTGCTGCTGCTAGCGCCCATCACCGACTCTTGGTGGTGAGTTAACGATGAGATAAACTACAAATAATAACCTCATAACTCTCAAAGTCGTTTGATTGAGCTTTAATTAAATACCAAAGAAATGTTTTCTGTCTTTTGAGTCCCAAAAGTTATTACTCTTTTCAAAAGCTTTGAGTACTTAGAAATTATTGAGTATTCAAGCTTGAAATGCTGACATGTTTGTAATTTTATTCAACAATATAACCTATTTATTTTAAATATAATATCTTCAAATGTATAGATATAAATATTTTATTATTTCAAAGCTTTTTAAACGTGTTTATCTTAACTTGTATCAATGGGTCTGTGAGCATTGCCTTTTAGGAGAAAGAAAAGTAAAAGTTTTCAAGTTAAAGCTTATCGCCAATGGATTTTGTTCGGTCCCATTTTCCTTTTATTTGTTTCGTGTAGATTTTTTAGTAATCTTTGAATATTTTCTAAGCATAGTTTGGCTTTAAAATATTAGATGTTTTTATGCCAAATACAACGCGTGCTTTAACTTTAAGATTCACTTTCGTTTTCAAATATTTATCTTGATGATGAAAACATTATACGCTTAGTATATAAACGCTTTATTTAAGTTTTTATTAATTTTAAAATTGTTAATTTTACACGCATTATTATTATTTAAAATAATATAAAGCACAGTAGAAAAAAAGTATTGTAACGATACACAAATGATTGTTACTCATCAAATTTAGTGGTTTCGAATCGAAACCTGATCGACGGGTTTGAGATTTTTTTCTGTCATCTGGATGCAATAAAATTTTCTGGGCTATCAAAACGGCAATAGGCTTGGTTTTTTGTTCCGGGTCACTTTTGATCTCCATTCTGGTCTTAATCGATGTGTACATTTTTGTAAGTTGAACTTAGTAATGCAATTATTTTAAGTTACATATTTTACGAGATAAAAAGACTGGAAGTACAATACTATAACGATGAATTGGCATAAAGTAATAAGTATTTAATTTTTATGCAATCTTTGGAATTTTGGACTTGGCGTCAAAATTTTTCACTAATAAAGATGAATATAGAGAATTAAATATAACATTTTGAATTTATCATACAAATGAAAGTAATAAATGTGAAGGTTTACATGGCGGGATGGATCGATGGATAGATGGATATATTGCTAGCTGGATGGATGGGTGGATGGATAGATGTTTTTAGGAGGTATCTCCAGAACGGCTTAACGGATCTCGATGAAACTTCGCACAGATGTAGAATATAGTCTGGTAGAACACATAACCTATTATTTTAATGTAATTTTTTTTATTTAAAGCTTAAAATTAATTAATAATTCGCTTAGTTTAGGAACTAAGTCATATTGAATTTATATGATGAATCAAATTCTATTATTGAAAATTTTCGCACGGCTATAGTTACTTGTACTGTTAATACTGAGAATCGGAGCTTTAGCAGTAGGTGGCGAGGCTCCAAAGTAAACTTCTTGTTCAATGAGCCAAATTTCACCGAACGGGGTTCTGTAACAAACAACAATCATTAAAACAAAATAGAATTTACTGTGATAGTTTTGTCATCGTTCAATCGAAACTGAAAATGGATAATCTTCAATTTTGCACAATTTTATGATATTTTAAATAGACATGTAGACTCATAAAAGGAATGTTCGGTCTTTTACCTTATTATAAAACCCTTCGTTCGTAAGGCAAATGTAAATCTTCGGAAACCGACGATTTGAGTCGATGAGCGACATACGCAATTCGATATCATAGTCGATGCGTGCACACTGCGCGCGTCGCCGACATTTCTATCAGTAACCAAAGACTGTCGCTTGCAACCTGTTTGTCAAGTACGTCGTGAGCAAAGTCGCTTCAATTTTCAAGATGGCGGAGCAAATCTACGTAGTTGACATGTAGTCGCTATGCTTGTATTGACCTATATATGATTGACTCGCGTCGACGATTCAACGTTGTGTGTACGGTACCTCGCGACGCAACCATATTACGACGATTAGGTTCCCTTGTGTACAAAGGGCTTATGTGAACTAAGTTTGAACTAAACTTTATTTGCAGCAGTAATGATAAATTAACTCACCTATGCAATTAATTACAGTTAATTTTAAATAAATTGTTGATTATGTTCAAGTAAATTCTTTTGTTTTTCCTTTTTCCCTACTTTAGTTTTCTTTTGCTTACTTCTTCCCATTTATTTACACATTTAAATGAGCTATTCTTTAAAGTTTTTAATAAACAAACCCGTAAAAAGCAATATGGCGGTAGAATTAATCAATTCGGTTGGAACGCAGTGATCTTCTGTCTCGCTCTATCGATGCATTAACTCCTTATAAAATGAACTTACAAATAAAATAAAATAGTTTGTCCTTTATGAATTTTCCAATCATTAAACGGGTTACAACAACCAGTAACAAATGGCTATTCTAGTACAAAAAAAGGAATAAATAATGGAGTAGCCGATATAATTACGCGATGAGATTTATGACGAGGAAGTGTAATAAAGGTGATTTTCAACGGACTTTATTCGCGTCTGCTTTTATTTACACGTGCCAAATGTGGAACTTTGTGGGCCTTTATTAATGAACAGTTGAGTTGTATTGTTAATTAACTTGTGTGACGGATAGACATAATAGCTGATAGATTGATGTGCAAAGGTGATCAAGAAACGAATTCGTAAGTCTTTTATGACTTATATTTGATGTCAAATCAATTTATAACTATTTTAATTAACTCTATGAGATCATGGTGGGTCTCTAAAATATGCTTTAAGAAGAGGATGAGATAATTTCGAGAAGCATAAAATGTAAACTACTGTATAGGTCGATTTTGTAGAGATTCTTCTTTCTTCTTTCTTAACTTTCTAACTTCTTTGTAACAATGACGATTTTTATTAAAATACGAGTTGGTTATATGAGATATTGTTGAACGTTAATCCGTCTGTAATTTTCCTCGGTCCGCATTTGATAATAATAAATTCAAAATGCCGATGCATAAATCTTTGAGCATGAAATTCAATAAAGTCATATCGACTGGTGAACCACCGCGGAGGGCAGTTTAATTTGCAATTAATCAAGTGCGGGCTTAAATTAGGCGATTCGTGCACGATGAACAAAAATTGATGTTGCGCCTAAAGGTCCGGGTAGTGCTGGCAGAAACGTGTTCCAGCACTTTACGGTTAACTTATAAAGATAACAGGACGATATTGTTTTTCATTATTTTAATTATTGATTGCAAATTTTTCACTGCACAGGAGGACCTTAAGCTCCTAACCATAATTGAATAAAGATAGATGGACGTAAGTGTAGAGTTTTAAAAAGATATACATGTATGTATGTCAGTCGTCCATTGCGCAGAGCGATTTGTAGAGTTATAATAAGTCAGATTTTAGACGTAGCAATGACTTAAAATTTCAAAGAAAATAGTATTATATAAAGAGCTTAAAAGTCTTCAAAAAAAAATTAAGTTCTAGAAAGTTTTAAAAGCTTTCGCAAAGCTTTTTTGCAAATGTGTCTGTGTTGTAGAATTTCTTATACGCAGTTGGAAAATCCAATGGCTTGCAATTTGACAGCCAAATTCGCTGATGTCACTGCAAGCTTCGCTTTTTACGTTGAATAATAAGTCATTTCGACAAGTTTGCGTCTGACACGTGATAGATTGATTCGGACGACGGGACGCGTAATTTAAGAGTGATTACTGTCATTAATGTTTCTTGAACCTTTATACGAAATAAATAATGCTGTTTTGATTGTACGATGTCTTTGACCTGTCTAAAATATTTGGTAATTAGCAACTTATAAGGCAGATAACATCTACATATTTATCTTAATTGTAACATTATTAAATTGATTAACATTTATGTTACACATTTTATCCATTATTTATATTACACTATAAAAAATTATTAATCAACTAATTTAAGTTTATTAGGTGTCAAGTTGAATATCCTTACCCTTGAAGCGAACATGTATTGGGTATTCGACTATGTACAGAGTAGACCAGGGGTGGCCAACGATTTTCGACGACGTTTATGATTTTACATTTTACCGACGTTCTTACTGTGAAGGAAATATGCGACGTGACGCAGCCTACAGATATCAGCGAACTTTTAAAGACACGTGTGAAGTCAACCAATCCGCACTGGGCCAGCGTGGACTATGGTCTAGTCACCCCTAACTTAGGATAGGCCCTGAGCCCTACTGTAGTGATGTATAGTGAGTACAAGATTTCGACAGTATAAAGAAGATTTCTTGTCTAATCAAGTTGGCCACCCCTGCAATAGACAAAGGTTTTACACACAGTTAATAATAAAACCCATTTAACACGCTTTTCTCGTAAGTCGTAAGTATGTTTTATGAAAATGTAGAATAATTTGGCACGCAATAATGCGGTCACGTAAATTTTCAAAAAGATAAGCCGAGCTAAAGATAATATCCAAGGCTCAGACTATAACGGATATGATTTGCCGACGTGATAATGCGTATGGCTTCAGAAATTAAATGGAATCTCCAACTATATGTGCGACATTCTTGGACACATTCGACAGCCATTTTTGATATTGTACCGCCAAGATAGCAACATATACCAGTTTAAAAAGCCAAGGAATTTTCTACATTTAAATTTAGTAATATCACACTTATTAACTTCGTTTGAAAATCTATATTTTGTTATATCCTTGTTTATTCAAAGAAACGTTCGTTTAGTTTCGTTCCAAGAGATTAAAATTACACTACTGCATCTCAAGTAATTCCAGACAAGCTGCTAACAAAGAATATTCTTTTTAAAACAAATAACAAGAACCAGGAATTAAATCAAATTAAATTAACACAAACTAGTCTATCGTACTGCAACTTCCCATGTTTGTTATCTGTCCGTCTGTTACCATTGAAACGACTGAATACATTTACCAGATCCGAAATATATACGCATAGAGACATCGACGAGCCAAAGTTATAAAAAAAACTGACAAACTGACCTTGATTTTATATTTTAGTAGCATACATAACTGAATCATTACTAATCAAGAAATTGATTGAAATGATTGCCCATAAAAGTTGATGACAGATGTAGGCGCGGCCGGTCTATGCGCCCACGGCGTCGTTTCTAACTAAAACATCGATTAGCTAATTAACTACGTTTTTATTTTAATGTCTAAACTATCGAGTAAACGCGCTGACCCATCAGGTGGTTGCAGCTTTATTGTAAAACGAGTTTTTGCTATTTCACATTTCTTAAACGGATTAAAATGTAATAGTTATAATTAAAATTTAATCAAGATTCTTAAGTTTGTTCATGGCTTTCTGTTTTTACACACATATTTATCATTTTTACTAGCTGGCGCCAGCGACTCCGTCCAGACTATGTTCTATATGAATGATGATGTTACCGAGACCCGTTCAGCCGTTCTGGAGATACCTTCAAACAAACATCCATCGGTCCGTCTAAACATTCGTATTTATAATATTAGCAAGAAGTAAGATTATTATTCTATAGCCTAAAAATGATAATATTCACGTTATTCATAGTTTTTTTGTTGTAGTAATTTTGTCTTTAAATACAAAATTATTTTTATTTACCTAATAAAACTCTCTTTCTCACATAGAAACATTTAAAAAAGTTTCACGAACTTTCCAGTGTGGAGCAACATTAATGTCAACAAGGTGTATATGAAATAAGTTGAGATAAAGTCAAACAAAATTATTTACGCTCCACAAGAGTGAATTCAATTAATTTGTTTGAAATGTTACATTAATTTGGGTATCTGTATCAGAATTGTAATTAAAATACCTCGTAAATATTTTAACATTAATTTGTGACTGCGATTAGAGTTTGCTGACATTTTATTTTAATTAACCTGAAATACGAATTCAAAGTGTCACTACAATTTTTTGGTAAGAAATTTAATGCGACTCCATTTAGGTAAATGTTGCTTACATTTAATTGTAGTATTCCTTCTTCTTCTTCTATTGCCTCTTCAGTCTTACAGGTCAGCCGCTAACTTGGAAAATTTGGTTACGTCAAGTGCAAGGCGAAACAGTTCTTCCACTGTCCTAATCCCCGTCCACTCCCTAATATTATTATACGTAGCCACGACTATATTCTTCTTCTTCCCGGCGCGTTTCTTGCCTTCAATCTTGCCCATAATAATCAGCTGAAGTAACTTATACCTGTCATGCCGCAGTACATGACCCAAGTATTCCAAATTACGCTTTTTGATGGTCTACATGAATTTTCGGCTCATAGCCACGTAGTATTCCAATCGTTGTGAAAATCGACTTTTTTATAGGAGAAACGAGCAACGGATCGCCTAATGTAAATTTATCCGACGCCCATAGGAATACCAGAGTAATCGAATATGCGCTACCGTCCCTTAAGCTTGATGTAAAATCGGGGAAATTCACGGTATTCCACCTCATTGCAAAGCGACAGTAGCGTTTCGTTTGCATAGAGACGGCAACAACAAAATGTGAGTGCGTGAAAAAAATCGGTAATTGATATATAACTATTTTACTGATATATATTGATTTTGACTATTACGAGATCCTATCTTATCGGTTACTTTGTACGACAGGGCGGTCAAGTTGCAAGAAACAAGGCAATTTTTTGCAAGTGGGACACCACAAAATTCCCTGACTGTACGTTCTTTTCTTGAATCCTCCTAAAACGTAACGGTTTAGATATATTGACTTCTGTAAAACTAAACTCGGAAATAAGAGAATAACAATACTTTTATCGATACGTGGAACAGTGCAAACCATTAGTTAGTATTATGACGTCAGTTTATGTCATTTACCGTTGAATATATAAAGTGAAACCATCAGACTAACTGACCCAAACATTTTCCAGTTTAACTTCCGTTTTCCGTGGATGTGCTTGTAATGACTTTGACTCTATTTTAAGAAATGATTAAAATACTTCACAGACGTTAACTTCTTACATTTTTTTAATATAGTAACAACGAGTGGACTGATAAATCATTTTTTTTTGTCAATTCCAACTAAACATGAATTATGTATTCTCTTGTTTACCTTAACAAAAGTCGTAATATTTTTATAATCACGGCCAATTTGCATAACAAATATTAGATTTAATTCAGACATAAATTAAAAAAAAGCAATTTCTACTTTTATAATACGGGACATGCGGTTACTATGTTTTAATTCTACTTTTCGATGACAGTAAAACTTAATAGTTTTGGAGATATCATTTCTCTTTTCACGTCTAAGTAATTGGAAATTTATACCCCTATCCTTTGAGATACGGCGCTGTCGGATTTGTTTATGAAGTTTAACAAACTACGTGTTAATGGAATATAACAATTAAAAGATAATTTAATAAAATCTAAATTACTGAAGTTGTTTGTGTCTGAGGTATTTTAAGTTACTTTCAAGTCAATATATCAAGTTAATATTTAAGTTCAAAGCTTCTATACCTTTTCGTTTGAAAATGTCCTTAATAAATAAAGCTTCTTAGCATGAATTATTGATAAGATTTTATGCTCCCTTAATGAATTAAATATTCCATTTATGGTTCATTTCTTTTCTCCTCAAAGTTCTCCTACACCTATTATTTAATTGGAGTGTCTGTGTTCGTAATATCGGAAAAAAACTTTTTTTAATTTTTGTCTGTCTGTCTATCAGACCGCAAATATGTACACGTTTGTTCCGTTTGGTCTACAAAACGGCTGGATCGATTTTGACATGGCTTTGACTAGAGGTAGCTTGCGGGCGTATTATGGGCTAGTTTATTTTTTAATTCTGCGTTGACAAAGTCGCAGGTGACCGCTATCGTCTTAATCGTTACGAAAGTACTAAGGTAACATGAAACACTTGCACAGTTACAACGTTTTATAAAAGTGCGTATTAAGAATTTTATGATATCTATTTGTAAAACATCAAAAGTTACTTCAAGTATCATTTAAATGTCTACTGCGGTGGGAAGATTGTAAAACTGGAACGTTCAAAGAAAACGTTTCAAATGGGAGCTTTATATAGCATTCACCATCGCCAGTGTAATTAAGCAATAAAATCGTGTTTATATTTGTTACCAAACAATCTGGTATCTGTGGGACAGATTGAAATGTAGATGGGTATTAAAATTTTATTACGTTCACGATTTCTGTACGGGCGCGTAGGTGATCAATTAAATCAGGTTTAGTTATCGGCTTTCCTATCCGATGTGTGCTAATTTTTTATCTCTTTTTATCGATTCCATAATTACTTCGATACATTTCGTTATTCGTTAATAGTTCTAGCTTTTACTTTTGACTCGTTAAAATAATAAGCGATCGAAATATATTTATTACGATGAACGCGTATATTTCGCTAGCCACTAATTAAAATGATAAATACGAACGGTTTGCTCCTATACTATTTAATATTATTTATTGCCCTTATCTGTTTTATTCTAATAGCTATAAACAATTAAAAATTTACTTCAACTTATTAGTCCATATTAAGACTTTAATATTCAAAGATTAAAACAAAACAGACTGTTACACCAAACTTAATACCTATTTATAATCTATGTCCGGATAACATATTTTTTCATCAAGACATCAAAGAATTTGTTGGTGATTGTGCTCTGTACATATCTGTCGAGTGATGAGTGGCCGGTATACTGGAACTAGTTCATTTAGCACCGACAGTGGTGCGCTGGCGTGTCGCACGCGGGCGGCCGCCCGCGCTGTTTGCGGTGCGCTTAGCGGAGCTACGCTAAACAGTGCTGTCGTTGCATTACAGAACAATCATGTAGACACACCAAAAGGTATTTCATGCTTAAGAGGCGCCATTTTTAGAAAATATAGTCTCGATTCTTTGTATCTTTTCTGTTCTTACTACCTAGTAGCTTTTGGTATGTCTTTGTCTTGTTTTAATCTTGACAAGATAACTGCAAATCCAAATAAGCAGCGGATAAAATTTTCATCAGCATTATTTATGACATCAAAGTTGGAAATATAAAATGCTGTTCTTTTATTAACCAATACCAAATTACATATCTTCTTGACGTTGTCAAGCAGTACTAATGAATTGGTGTTTGTTTAGAGAACAATAACTTGAAATCATAAAAACATCATGTTTAGTACAAAGATATACTCTAAAATTAATATCCTAAGTAAAGTATATTAAACTTTACTTTTGTACCTATGGGCTATTTCTTAATCTTTGAGACATTAACATTTCGTGTACAGAGCGAGTTATTATGCGTAGAACTTCACCAATTATCGCATCTCGCACCCATTATGGTCACAGATCTTGGTGGCGCTAAAACGTCATGTCATAACAAATCGCTGGAAAAGGTAATATTTCTTAATCTTTTAATTTCTAAAGTGTACAACGTCAACGCTCAATGGTGTACTTGTGCCTATAGGGCTATGAACTTAAGTAAAAGTTAGTGGTAATAAGTTACTACAGCGAATGGCGTTTAGAATTTATATTAACTAAACTAAAGCACTTGCTTATACTTTGGACTCGCTTACCATACAACTGTTTTGTATTTTATGTCAAAATATTTTTTAGTGAAATTACTCCAATTGTGAACGGAAAAGAATGATTGTGTTAATATTTATCAACTTAAAAACCTAGAGCTATCAAAAGTTTTTAAAAATACTTATAAAATTTTTACTTTTAAAATAAGTTTTTCAAATTTTTTTTTATCATAAATTTATATTATCTACTATATTTTGTTATCAAAATGCTCCCAGCTTTATTGGCTTTATGGGAAAGGGAAGTTAACTATAATAAACATGGACGGGTGCAAATGTTACGTGATGCCACAAGTCAATTTCAATGGCCACTAATGGTAGTAACACATCTCAAAACGCTTACGAAAGCGAAGAAAAACTTAACAATAAAGACGCGAACGTCTCAAACTCAATTCGAAACGACACAGTAAACACGGCAGAGGTCGGAGCCGGCATGAGCGTGCATGATGCGTCCACTAAAACCTTGTGACAACACCGCTCATCGTCACATAAACTTTTAAAAGTGTTTGCTCACTTATACTGTGACAGCGCGATCTAGTCTGGCGACCGTTGTTGACAGACGCGACCGGCCATTTTGTATCTGCGTTCGAATCGACGCCTATATCCATGGAGCAACGTCGAAAACGGGAGCGAGCAGTGAATACGTTTTACGCTAAACAAGTAATGGTAATGATGTTTACAGTTAAGTCGTCATGTGGTCGCTAATCGCGTCGAAGTCGCGCGTTAGCGCCTCGCCCGGTGTCCGCAAACAGCGTCATTCATTGTCACCCGCTCAATGAGGCTCCTTCCTCCTGCTACCTCCGCTCTCCTCGCTGTGTGCTCTCACGTTCCTCACAAATACAGGGGGTGGCCAAAACGGGGACTATGGTGTATATACAAGTACCTTCTTCTTCCAGATTCTATTTAGTCTTGAAGGTTCACTAACTTAAAAAAATCCGGTGTAACACAAGGCGAAACAATTCCTTTGCTAACTTATGCGATATCGTGTCATATCGTCTTTTCTAGATTTCGTTTTTGTATAATCGTTTGATGTAAATTCTTAAAAAGTAAATAAATATATCACTAGAAGTAAAAGAGTTACTAAAGGACCTCTCGTAATAATTATTATATTTTACTAAAATAAGATTCATCACTATACATCAGATCAAAAGAGTTCGAATTAAATCAGGATTTTTAATATTACATGGTGACAAAGAAACAATCAGCCACCTTTATTCGCCGAAAAAGCGACGCGACAACTAAGCATAAACGGAGGAGGAGACGCAAAGATAGCGAAATGTTTACTTTCTTTGTGTGTCCAGAATCAAATCCACTTACCCATCCCATCCTCATAGAAAAAAGGTGGTAAGGAAAAGGGGATTTAATCAGTTACAATGCATTTACCTTTTGTAAGTGATATAAATAAAGCATCATTTAGTTTAAACTAAATAACACTAGACATAAATATATATGAGTGGGCCAGTATATTGCAATTGTACTGTTGCCAAGTGTAACGTATTGTTGACATAGGTCAGGGACACTGGGACACTTCGCGTGCACTTTCGATGACAAATATAAATGTGACTTTTAAACAGTGTACTCAAAACAGATAAACTTTCAAAGAAATGTAGACAATAAATTGTTTTATTCAATTTCTTTTAAGGTATTTTTATCGTTTACTTGTTTATTAAACACGGGAATTAATAAGTAAATCATTATATATAATGTAACAACCATACATAAAAAAATAGTCAACAACAGTACCTAATACGATGACTAAAACATTAACATGTCGTTCGATTTTTTAAAGTTATGATTTTTTTTAAAACAAAACGTGGCGAAGACCTCTGTCCATAGACATCCGCAATTGCAGATGCGTTGCTTACCTCTAATCGACGGAGGACAGGATGCACAGAAAGATAATATTTCCCTTCCTTACATCCTCCTCTGTTAAATCCAAATTCCGCAGCAAAAATACGTGCATAAAATTTTTATCTATGTTTTTTAATAGATTTTATTCAGGTGTACGGACAACGACAACTCAATGTAAGGAAGCATCAAATCATTTCAAAATACTCCCGTCCATCGTTAAGGTGTTTCCTTTCTCGCTTAACCGACTTTCACACACATGGTGCTTTGAAGAATAATTAATTGACATACAACTTATCACAGCTAATTTATTCGTCTGGATGGACAGTAGTTTGTCGCCAGTTTGGCAAAATTCCATCGCAGTATTCATAGTAACATCGGCTTTATTGCTTATGTTCAAAGTTCCTTCTTGATCATGTCCAGTGTGTCGGGATTCTCTTAGATCACTGAAACGTTCCTGTCAGTAAGCTACAGTTAAATTGAAGCCAAAATAAACTGTACCTCTTCGTAACGTATTTCGTAATACACCGGATGCGATATGTAACAATAATTATTATGATAAACATTTGCTGTTACGTATTTTGTAAATCGAAGACTACATATGCTTTACCTTTATGACGAGACTTATTAACATATTAAAAATAATATATAGAATAAACAGTGTTTCCACAATTTTGTATCGTCGTTAATAATAAACATGACTATTTTCATCTAATAAACATGACTTTTTTTATTTAATAGTTTAATTTATATTTATTGAAATTACAATTAAATAATTAATAAAACATTACATCCAACAACACCCAACATAACACGTTGTTACTCAATTGATAAACTAGCTCTTACTAATATTATAAATGAAGATGTTTAAATGGATGGATGGATGTTTGTTACAAGGTATCGCCAGAACGGCTGCATGGATCTGGAACATAGTCTGAGAGAACACATAGGCTACAAATTAAGTTTTCTTTATTTAATTCTGCGTGGACAGAGTCACGGGCGACATCTGAAGAGACTGATGTTTCGGTTGAAAGGACGAATGTTCTCTTTTCAGTTGTCATCGCTGAATATGAATTTTTACAAAAAAAATCTTACATAAAACCATGTATTTTGTCAATAGCTTACTCTGATTGTTTCCGCGGTTCGGAATCGGAAAAGTATTTAGGCTTAAAGGAGCATAAAAAGCGCAATATAAATAGTTTGGCGGATGGTCCCTCAAGCAGGACACCATTTAAGGTAAGCAACATCACTGATAAAGATCTTTATAAGTTTTAGTTCAAGCATACTTGAGTCAAGGTAAGACGAAGTGAACCACATTGTTGTTTTATTGCTCAACATCGCGGCTTCATACAAAACGTTTTTTTTTTGTATTCTCTCCAAATTTGACTTCGACGTATTCAATAAATCGAATCGTAATTAATACTCACAATTTAAGTTCCTAAGGTCGGGTAACTGTACTCGTTACGATACGAAAAGAGTTCATTACTCCACATATTATTTCAGTGTAATTATTTTAATCTGTTACAGCGAAAATAAATGATATATTTACTATCTTACCAATATTATAAATGCGAATGTTTAGTTGGATGGGTGTTTGTCTGAAGGTATGTCCAGAACGGCTGGATCTTGCTGAAATTTGGCATAGTAGAGAATATAGTATGGAAGAATACATATTAAGTTATTTTTTTCTTTCGCACGTATGGAGTCGCAGGCGACAGTTAGTATTCTTAATTAGAATTGGTCTAATGAATATATTTGCATTGAACGAATTTTAATAATGGTTTACAATTACATATTTATAAGTAAAGTTCAGAATATTTTATTACCATAACATTCTTCGTAATGGCACAACACTAGCCTTACTAAAATGTCGACGTTTTTGTCTCCTCACTATTAATTCTGTCACTGGACTTTGTAACGAAAGCACGTCATTCGCGCCAAAGGATTCTAACTAATAATGCCTAAAAATATGATTGCTTTACAATCAGTTATCCTAAACCATGCGGAGCGGATCGTTAGTTATTTCTTGAAAAAAAAAAGATGAGTCAAATGAACAGCGAATTCCGGAGGTGCATTACGAAACAAACGCCGGTATTTCCTTGCAGTAAACATTGGCAGTGTTCGGGGGTTAATAAAATCATTTCATACGTTCGTTTCGCGCAACGCGGCCATGTTGTGGTCGTAATTTAAGAGCATCTTGACTTTTACTGTTGTACTCGGCTTTTTAATGTTGTAGTTAAACCGTGAAGGCCAATCACTAGATGATTTCATGAATTCAATACTTGTAGAAGATTTTTTTCTGTAAATTTCGATGTTATTTATGACGGCCGGGCTACATGCGGTTCCGCTATCAAATCGAACGATTTTAGCTACATAAATTACTCCTAAATTATGGATTAATAAATTTTATACAAAATTTACGCGTCTATTGAAAATGTTAACATAAGAATCATCTAATGGTAGGGCAGAGATAATCTATATTGGATAGTGATTTGTGAAGATATTAGCTGTCGCCCTAGACTCCGTCAGCGCGGAATTAAAAACAAACTAAGTTGTCTATGTGGTCTTCCAATGTTCTACATCCATGATAAATTTCAGCGAGATCCATGCAGCTGTTCCTTAGATACTTTCAAACAAACATCCATCCATCCATCTAAACATTCCCATCTATAATATTAGTAAGAAGTAAGATTACAATGATGAGATCGTCAGTTGCTCAGGAGTCAAGCCCTTGACTTGCAATCTGCAGGTCCTGGCTTCGAATTCCGCCATGTACCAATATGTTCGATTTCCGATTTGCATATGTGCATTTATCCGACGATCTTACGATAAAGGAAAACATCGTGAAGCAACCTACACATATCTGAGTAGAAATTCAAAGATATGTGTAAAGTCAATAAACCCGCACTTGGCTAGCGTGGTTGACTATGACCTAGTCACCCCTAACTTAGCTGATGATGATGAATATTACAATTATTACATTAATGGTTAAGTAACATTAACCGTAAGAATTTAAAGTGACCATATCATTAATGTTGCATGAAAATCCTTACATTTTTTATTAATTACATTATAATCATAAATCAAGTAAACTTCGACTCTCTCAATGAGTTATATAACATAAAAATTGGTTGGTAATTTTCTTATAAAATCAAGTTTTTACCGATTTACTGACAAGAGTAACAGCTGTTGTATAACCGGTGAAATTTTTATACTCGTATGAATCCTAAAGATTAATCGCCCTTGATAATAAAGGATATGCTATTATTAAGTTTATCTTAATACATTAACTTTATGTACAATCAGGGAATTTGGCGGTGTTCCACATTAAAAGCTGAAGTCGTTTGCACATTTTGCACTCGCCGATATGACGACAATAGAATGCAGCTTTAAAATGTGTCTGTACGAATAAAGGTTCGTCACTGGTACAGAGATAACTGTTTTTTTTTAATAATACGGTCATTTGCACAACTCACTGCGCCAAATAAAAGTACAAATTTATTAGTAATATAAATTAAAAATATAAAAAATAGACTAATCACTACAAATTAAGTTCTACAAAGCTTCCAGTGCTTACTTACCTTATTGGTTATTTGTAAGGGGCAGAGTTTGTTTTGTTGCAAGGAACAAGGCAATTTTTCTGAAAGTGGTACACCGCGAATTTCCGCGACTGTAGTTTATTTTATTATGAGATTGTAATGATGAATCATGGGATTATTACGCTTTTGTAGTTAGTAAAAGTTAAACATGTGTGTCAGTAAGACTACCAACCTTTCTGGAGAACGAACACTAGTGATGTCAAGTTACTTTGTCTAGATATAAATTTATCTTTGTCATTACTTTTCAGTTGGTTTCTAATCTACATAAGGATACACAACGGAAAGACTTTAATTTTGCTAGTTATTTAACAATGCCCTAAAGATGATTATTATGTAATCGAAAAGGTGTAATCTTAGAATCAAACGAGACCCAGTTCCCGGTAGTTCAGACAAAATCTAAATTTATTCGAAACTATCTTCGCACTCGATACTCTGACAATGAACTCTTATCGAGTAAACAATCGTTCAGTCAACGCGACCTGGCGCTCGTCTCTCGTCGCCTGCAACCGCCGCCGCCGTGGCCGATCGTAAATCGATATTTACCGGTTTCAAGTACAACACTAGTTTTAAGTGAGACGAATTTAACAACTGTTTCTGTAATTAGTAGGTTTAGACTGAAATCGATTAATTAAATATAAAATAGGAAAAAAATATACCTTATTTCATACCAATATTATAAATGCGAATGTTTAAATGTATGGATTGATGTTTATTTGCATTTATCTCCGAAATACACAACGGATTTTGATGAAATTTGGTACCCTTATAGAACATAGTCAGGAATAACACATAGGCTACTTATTATTTTTTACATCCGCGCGGAAAGAGTCGCGGGCTACAGCTAGTGTTTAACAAAAAGCAATAAATGACAACGTTAAAAAAGCAGAGTAAGTATATGATACAGTTACATTTTTTATGAAGTCTAATGGAGTACTGGACGACAATCTCGCCCAAGATGGCGATTGATCTAATTATTGAAGATACTCGACTAATAATAGCAAAAACAGCAAGCGAGAAAGCGGATCACCGACTATAAATCAACAATACCAAATAAGTTGAAGGTCTCTTGTACATTCGCAAAGCAAAGATTAAAGTTTTTTTTTATATAAAATTGTAAGTCGCATCTGTTCGGAAATATCGTTAGCGGCAGTTGATTTTTATCATTACCATGTTGTATTGCATTGTTGTAGGCTGGGCATACTACTTATAGTATCAGGTAATTGATTTGCTTGTCGCTTAATGATACATAATTATCTGTACTTAAATTTGTAATTTGTTAAGCAAAAACTTTAAGACGTTTTTTTCATTTATTAACTGAAGTCTTAAAATTACGATTGCTCAACTTTGGATGGAATATTTGTAACAGGCCTTAAAAGTAGGTCGTGTCTACTAGATGCGCAAATAAACAATTCAAGCCATATGAGTTAATCGATTTATTTCCTAGAAGGGTGTCTAGTAAGCATCATAACCACTCCAAGACTTTTCTCTTCCATCTGAGGACGCTAACTTGACAATAGCTAGGTCACCGTCCTATCTGAGTTTAATAGATTTAATTGTATTTATATGTTCATCGCAATGAATTTCTTTTTGGATGTTATATAATTGTTATTTCCTTGTTTCCAGGGCGTCCGGCAGCGCAGTGATTCTCGACCCGCGAATGGTTTGTAAGAAAAATCGCCGGACAAAAGGACGTTTGGCGCAAATTTGCAAAAACGAAACGGGTTTGTTGAAGGAAATCACGAAGGGCGTGACGCTCGGGGCGACGGAGTGCGCCTTCCAGTTCAGAAACCGACGGTGGAACTGCACCACACAGAGACGCAGCATGAGGAAAATATTATTGAGAGGTTAGTTTTCTTTATTTGACTGTCAGTTTGTTTATCTTGTCTGATTTGGAAGAAATATTGTTGCAAATGGGTGTCGTCTCATTATTTTTCGTAACTAATCAACGATATTTTTCTAAACATATCTTTTGAGTTTAAAGTTTATAGGAATTATTGCTTGATATTATTTGTTAATTTCTGTTATGCCATGGTCGAAATAAAAAAAATAAACAGAACATTTTATTATAAATAAATTTAAGCAATACATTAACATTTCAATAACATTGTTGATCACACATAAATCAAGCCAAAGTTAATTGGTTATAAAAAAAATTAATTTAATAATATAAAAAAAAATCGTCAACAAATTTTAGAAGGTAGGAGGCGAACTTTAGAATTGCCTTTACTCGAACATACCACCCGCTGCGTTAACCTTAATTTTCACCGTATACGCATAACAAATTATACGATATTACAACAAATATAAAAGCGTTGAGTCACGCAAGTTTGTTCTTTCGAATTATTTATTAAATCGAAAATTCTATTTACGAGCACTCAACACAAAAGTTCAACAATAAATAGATTTATCGAAATTGCCCCGATGAGTTCATCAACATTTAAGATATTGTAAAATGTGGGCAGGGGTTCGCTACCTGCCACCTTTATTAGTCCATGCACAAAAGAATCCAAAACGTGCTAAATCGTACAGATGGATATCGAAGCCTAATTCGATTAGCCCAAAAGAGTTGATTTTTATGCGACCGCTCGTTTATCTAAATGCACCGTTTATAGAGATGCGCATTGCGACAAATTATCGATATTTATATTTATAAAAACATATATTACTTTGAATACATTTGGCACAAAATTCAATATATATAAAAAGTGTTCTTTATTTTAATTTTCGTCAATTTAATGCTACCATTTTAAATAAGAATAAGAATAAATACATAGTGGTGTATACATCTTATTAATATTATAAATGCAAATGTTTGGATGGATGGATCAAACTGAAATTTAGCAGAGATGCAGAGCATAGTCCGGAAGAACACATAGGGTACTAATTAAGTTTTTTCTTTAATTCCGCGCGGACAGAGTCGCGGACAACAGCTAGTATATATATAAAGTAATGGGAATTTACAAAGTACAAAGTAAGTTGTCAATAGATATTTATTACATTTATTTATTTTAATAATAATAAATCAATAATATCCAAAAACTATTATACAAAAACCAATTATAATTAAAAAAAATCAATAAAGTACTAAACTTATTAAATTAATTAATAAATTTGGATCACTCGATATATCGATATTTTATCGAGTTGTTATCAGTTGGGGCAGCACTTAACGACTTAAGAACGACCGCAATATGTTTTCGAGATGCATTTATTTCAGATTCATTAATGTGAATTAAGTGGTATTTGTCAAAACGTTTGAAAGTACGAAAATATTTATAAACTTTTAAATATCTTTTTTTCGGTAACGTCTTCAATATTTCGTAGTAAATATACGAAAATATATATTTATATTCTTTATGTATTTTATTCGATGTCTCAGCATTTATTTTATGTCTTTAATTTTAGGTTATCGTTACCAATTTGGCCAGTGTTAACGTACATTACTTCAATATGTTATGACTCAATAACTAATATCTTATCTCAAGGTATTTGTGGATATTATGTTTATTAATATACAGTGAACTTTGCACTCATATATATATAAAACAAAGTCGTGGTAGTTACACTATATATAACTCAAGAACGGCTTTACCGATATGCCTGAAAATTGGTGAGGAGGTAGCTTAGAGCCAGGAGACGGATATAGGATACTATTTATTCATTTTTTTTATTTAACTTACCAATATTATAAATGCGAATGTTTAGATGGATGTGATGTGGATGGGTGGATGGGTGTTTGAAGATATCTCTAGAACGGCTGAACGGATCTCGATTAAATTTGTCACACGTATAGAAGAACATAGTTCGAAAGAACACATAGGCTACACTATTTAAGTTTTTTTTATAATATATATACACGCGGACGGAGTTGCGGGCGACAGCTAGTATATTAGTATAACAAGTATACGAAGATAGAAAAAATAATTTAAATTAGCTGGTTTTTACATGATTATTTCATAGTAGCTATTGCCCGCGACTCTGTCCTTGAGGATTTAAAAAAAAAACTATTTAGTAGTTCTTTTAAACTATGGATGTAAACCATGTCAAAATTCATTGAGATCCGTTGAGCTGTTCTCGAGATACCTTCTAACAAATTGCCATCCATCCATCCATGCATCTGTACATACATACATACAAACTTTCGCATTTATAATTAAGATAATAAATCTATTTCCGATATTACATAAAACCCGTGATAAAATAACGAAGCGTTGACAGTAAATGTAATAAAATTCATTGAACTTGTGACTAGAGTTAAAAAGTAAATATTTTTTATTAGTTAAGATAAGTAAAGTGAGATGTGAAGCTTAAAATTGAAGGTAGAATAAGAAATTAGGTTAAAAGCTTATAATTCGAGTGCATTGGGTGGCGCAGCGCGACGCCATACAAAACCGAATTAGTCCCCGACTTTTATCACACGGTGACAGGAATAAAACTTATACAGGATGTTTCTGAGTTAGTTGACTTTACAATTATTTTTTTTTAACTAGACAAGAAGGAATAAAAAATATTTAAATATGGAATACAAATTAATTAAAAGCAACATATGAATTTATTGAGGTCAAAATTTATTTAAGAAAACAGTTACCTAAATATACACATAATACTGAACCTCAATATGTAACGGCTACTTTTTAAATCTTCGCTTTTTATCTTATTTGTAAATTCAGACAAGTAATTCTTTTACAGAAATAATTAATCTCATTACTATATACATTTATTTTAATAAATAGTTTTTAAAAAATCTAAATTTTTATTAATAAAATAACATCCTGTATAATTCAAGTCATGAGAAAAAATAATCATCGTTAATTGGTCCCCTTCATTAGTAAGTCGGTGCATTCTTAACTTTGTTGTTTTTCGGTGTCAAATCTTTATCAATGAAAAAAGGTTTTCATTCTTATTTAAAGAGCCTTATCAAAAAGGTACTTACTGTCCAGTGATTTCTGGCCTTTGGTAATATTTCATTTAATGAGCTCTCGCACTTACCAAAAAGAACTAGAGAAACTAAATGCCTGTACAAATACTTCTTCTAAAGAGATTTAAAAACGAATTAAACTAATTATTCATAATACTGTTATAAATATAATCTTATTAAATTATTGAAACTTTCGTGAGAGTGAGCGACGGGCCGCGTCCGCGAAATAATACCAGTACCACTCATCCTGATGAAGGGCTCCCGATGGGCTCGAAACTAGTCGATGCCGCCACCGGACGAATATACGTGAGTGTTTAGCCGTTTTTATACCAGAAAATATAAAATTGGCATTCAAAATGTGCATTGTTTTGCACTTATGTAATTTTCTATAATATTTCCCAAATAAAAAAAAGAGCAGCTTAAAATCTTAGAAAAAAAAATTGGGGGAATTTTATAGTAGTATTAGAATGTGAAATTAAAAAACCGTAATTTAAAAATAAGTTCTCATAAACATAAGGTATCGATGTGTCCGTTATCAATTAAAACGCGAAGCATTAAAATCGATTCGAACAAAACGACTACATAAAACCCCGCAATCAAAGTCAGGGCTACGAGGTCGAGCCGTAAATAGCTCGACACCTTATCGGGCTAGACTGGACGCCGGTACCAATTTCCACTTATACAAAACAGCCTAATTAAGCTATAAACAAAGCCACAAACACGGGCTCCCAAAATATTGGGGTCTAAGGCCTTATACTAATCTCGGCGGGCCATTAAGTGTCGACAGGTCGCAGCGAGGGGTCTCCGGGGGCCCATAAAGATTACCACACGATAACCCGACTACTGCTGCATCGGGACCTCACACATGCTTCGAGATCCTCACATAAATACTCAAGAATGGCTTCATATCGACAAAAAACTCGGCGATAAATTTGGCGCCCCAAACACGTAAATGTTCTTAATTATAGTGTAATTTCCGGGGAGCATTCGGTTGTATCTAATCTTTTCACTCTTACGGCCGCTGTCCGGCCGCGTCGCCCGGTGCGGATAATACTCGTAACTCTGGCCGTATCGATTATTGCTTTGGGTTCAGCCACTTATAATACTTAAGTTTTCGGTACCTACATCTTAATAAGTATTTTAATATGTAAATTACTCGCAGCGAACTGACCTGGAAATTCGATACGGACGAGCTTTAATTTAAGGTTTCATGAGATAATGTTATGCTTTGCTAAACGTCGGAGTTTAATACGATATTGAGCTACTAAACGCTTTATGATATAGGAGAAACAGTCTTCACTAGGCAAAATATGAAGGAGGACACAAAAATCGGAATAAACATGAAAAAAAAAACTAACCAGATTAAATTATTTTAATTTTACTCAAACTATTCCAATCAATCCCTTCGAAATGCAGAAGCCTTTAAAAGTTAAGATTAATATTAGATTACGTTTTACAAAAACGGATTTTTAAGTTTCGTCGTTTTATTTATGTTTTCGAGGTCTGACAAATAATTTGCAGATCGCCAAATAAAGCCAGCCTACATATTTATAAGTGCTCGATATAGCGGATGTCAGGATGGCTTACCGGAATAAACAATGGCCGGCTTGAGTTATTTGAAAGTCAAACATCAAGACTGGCGAGGAGTAATCGACGTCTCAAGCACGAAATTGTTGGCGGAGGCGATATCTCGCTACCATCTCAGTGGAATATCCAAGAGATCGTCAATGCGTCTTTTAATTCAACCGTCTTGCTCCAACATATGCTTACATCTATAATTTGTTCTCGCTCACTACCGTCGTCTGTTTTTTTATTTTATTTCTTGAGGACAACCGGCCGTCTGTCCGTCACAGGGTGACAGGCGCGCGAGACGCTCCGTCCTCCAGCACTTATCACCGTCACTCACCTTTCCCCAATAGTAAATTAAGGGAAACGCTACATTGATATACGACAAAATCTTATATTACGAAACTTATGTTCACTGACTTAATTACCGAATAACTCGAATTTTTCGACGCAAGTGTTTATTGCATTCCATAGTCGAATAAAAAAGTTGTCTTCTCTATGGAATATTCTAGAAAATGTTGTTTCGAAATAACAACATATGTTTTTACTATTTTTAAATATTTGAAATTAATGCCACGAATACAGTTTAGTATCATTCACGATAATTTTGTACCCTGACAGTTATTTTGAATATTAGTCACCACATTAACTTATCATATAGATTAAGTATAAATTAAGATTAAGTACTAATCTTACTTCTAACAAATATTATAAATTCGAATGTTCAGATGGATGGATGGTTGTTTGTTTCATGATATCTCCAGAACTGCTCAACGGATCTCGAAGAAATTTGGCATAGATGTAGAACATAGTCTGGAAGAACACATAGGCTATTAATTAAGTTTTCTTTAAATCTGTGGGGGACGGAGTCGCGGGCGACAGCTAGTATCTCATTGATTCTGACTAGCTTAAAGACTCCAGTACACCAGACAAACGTTGTGTCTTGATAAACAGTTGTCAGTCCTGTAATACTTATATAGGCAAGGTCGCTGTAACGGCTTTAAATCTTATTCACTTTTTGTACAGAAACCAATCTTCTACAGTTACAAGAAAAATAATTATTGTACCGTGTCCAGTGTAGCTGGATTCAGTTTTTCGTTGGGTAATAAATGAAATTAAGGTAACATTTAACTTCTTCCATGGCTTGTGGAATGCGCTTACTCGGTAGCATTGCTGTGGCTAATTGTACTGCTAAAGCAACGGATAATTATCAATACTTTTGGAATAATTGATTTGCTTTGGATTGCATTTGTTTTTTTTTTCACCTAATTAAGCTTCGATGACAGCGATCATCTTGAATTTGTTTTCGGCACTAATTGATATAAAAGGTCCTGACCAAATGTGATGTACTCCTTTGTTTTTTGTCATACGTAAAAACTGTGTCATGTTTTAATTTTTAATGTTTCGATGTTATACATACATACATATTTGTATGTTTTATTAATTTGGGTTAAGTTGGGCAAAAGGTATCAAAAGGTTGTAAATGTATTGTCCACACGACATACTCAAAATTAGTAATTATAGCTTCCAATTTCAGATTTAATTCAAAATGTTTTTTCTAATTTGTTCTATTTATTTTCCAACTACGTGTCCCGTAGTCTTTAAATTGCTTAGCATTTTACTACAAAAAATGTGTACACCAAAAGTGACCGTATGACTTATGATGGAGAGACAGTGTAGTAGTCGCGTCGAGCCTACAATGCAGTAGGCTAATTATTCTCATTTAATAAAAACGTCTCATTCAAATTAGCCATCGGACGTACGTTGAATAAAGTATTCGCGTTTTGTACGCGGCTGAATGACGCTCGGCCTCTTCCGGTGGGTGGCTGCTGTCACAACACGCATACGCGTCGCGGACCGCACTCCGCACTCCGCACCGCGCGCATAATGAGACGTTTACTCGCATTAGCTAAAGAAATTGACAAGTGAACAATAGCAGCCCGAGGCCAAATAAAAGAACGAACGCGAAAACGACAGAAAGAGCCGGACAGTGTCGTATCGTATTACCCGACGTAAAATATCTGGGGGAACGGAATGAGAAACGATCCTTCCATTTAAATACGGCCGAGGGACGGGAGAGAGTTCGCGTGCGTTCGGTAGCGTGAGAATGCGCTTTATTCGGGCGGCGACAGCACGTCCCGCGCGGCAAGTCCCGGGATGTCGATAAATCAGGAGCACGGCAGCAACGAGACACTCATATATCGGCCACGGGGTCCACAATGGCCCCGCGCTGACACCGTCACACTGACGCAATTGGTCGCATACGCCGTGCCTCGTCCGCCGTCCACCGCCGTCACTGTTGACGGCCCTGACAACGTTACGAGTCGTGCAATGCATACCAGGGGTACAAAACTTTAAAGGCACTAATTACCCTTATCTGAATATTCGTACTATTGAAAGTTACAGAAAATATTTTAACTTTGATTAGAACAGGTGGACATCTGCTAGATAAATTAGAAAACGTTTAAGGAAATGAGGAACGAAAAAGTAAAAACTCATAGTTGTCGCTCTTTAAGCGGATGTTTACCACAGAAATGTAATATATTGCTTGAATTACATTCACTTTATGAGGTGTATTCATAATTCTGGTATTAGTGAATAACTACTTAATTAGCGGATCTACAGCATTAATTCACGAGGTATTTCATCCGATTGAAATTGCTTAAGTGGTTCGTGATCTCTGACCGTGTCCATACTTCATAGTGAGTCCGCAACACCGCATTTATTGCGCTAAATATTTGAATTAATCGTACGAGATAAACGTTCGTATTCGTCGCAGCATTCCGTAGCGGTCGCGTTGACAGCGGGATGTATTGTCCTCGCATTAAACTGATCCAAGTTTAAAGAAGTCATTTCTCCTCTTTTTGCGCAACTTCGCTTATTCAACTTGTATAATTTAATATACTGCTTTGATGCATTTAATTTATAGTTATCAATAGGTTTTACGTATCGCAAAAGAAGGTTTGAATTCTCAGAAGTTTGTAATATATTTTCCTTACCTCATAAAGTTCTTTATAAGGGAAACTTAAGCCTAAGAAAAGAAAACGGTTTGGATGTAGATCAGGAAAGATGAGGAATAAGCGAAAATAGTATCTACCCCCTACTTTTAATCGTAATTCGATTTGACTATAAAATATTAATATTTTAATTTTCTGACATGACAAATAGAGGCATATAATCCATATTCGCAATATGAACTCTGACATCTGGATTCCTACACGTACCTCATCCCCATTCCTTATACGAGTGAATGATGTCCCGCTTGCCAAGTATCAAGTGTCCCGCGAATTCGTGTCTCATAAACATACGTGTCTCTCAAATACACGTGCCTCATTCGCCTACGTAACTTCACACACTCGTATAAATATAATAACTTGTTAAGATGAGTTACAATGGCTTGATCATTACACTATTGCTATCCTTGTTTTTTGAAAGGGAATGAAAGTGATAGCAATAATATTGTCACACTGGGTAACAGTGGAGATTCATGGTTACAATTTTCTTAATAAAGTATTTTTTACGCGATAGTTTTGGGTTATGTTGGATTAAATTTCTATAATTTGCTAGCTGTCGCCCGCGACGCCGTCCGCGCGGGATGAAAAATAGATGTTGGCCGATTCTCAGACCTACTCAATAAGCTCACAAAATTTCATGAGAATCGGTCAATACGTTTCGGAAGAGTATGGGATCGAAAATTGTGACACGACAATTTTATATATAAGATGAATCGCTTAGTGTTCATTTATATTGATTTAAGTAAGAATGTTAGTTTTTTTGACTAATGTAGTTTGTAATATTTCAAGATATAAGCATAAGTTGAATAAAATTAATCATTGTGTATTAGTTTAAGCGATTTAATTTTTAAAACTTAAATTACATTTAAAAGGAATATTAAAGTCTCTGTTCTTTCAATATAATATGCAAAATTAAAGCTTTGTCGATGTATTTAAAGTTCCAATTTAATTTGCCTTTCTAATTTGCTTATTGTTTTTGATTTGATTAATAAAATATATTCTGTATATTATTACAACAAAAAAAAAGTTTTTTTTGTTGTTTTTCAAACTTGTATGTTCGATTCCAAAATCTAATTTACATAGTTAATTAATTTAATTATCATTTCACATCTAATTTAATAGTGTTAAGTGTCAAACGCGCGTGTTAATTTCGCATGCATTTTTTTTAAACATTTATCGAACTCGCAAAAAAGAGGTTTTAATGAACATAATTTCATTTAATTAGTAGTCGAACATATTTTTTCCTTTTTAAATTTCGACCATGTAACAGTTTAATTGCCTAGTTCTCAACATTTTTACACACACTAAGTTAATATATTATTTATAAAAATAACAACTTCCTTCTTTTTAGTGATATAAATATACTATTTAAATATAATTTTATGACAAAAAATTATTTGACATTCAAAGATCTACATTAAACCATCAAGCCTATTGTGTCAATGACCCGTACATAATTCATTGAATTTCATTTCGATGGCTTAACTTGAAACTTAATTCTGCTACACTAACCGTTCGTTTCTGAGACCAAAATATCAGTATAAAACAGAGTTAATAATATATTATAGGAGCGTCGGTGGCTCAGTGGTCAAGCACTTGACTTGCAATCTGCAGGTCCTGGGTTCGAATCCCGCCATGTACCAATGTGTTGTTCGATTTCCGATTTACATATGTACATTTATCCGACGTTCTTACGGTGAAGGAAAACATCGTGATGCAACCTGCACATATCTGAGAAGTAATTCAAAGATGTGTGTGAAGTCAACCAACCCGCACTTGGCCAGCGTGGTTGACTATGGGCTAATCAACCCTAACTTGGGGTAGGCTCCGAGTCCCTCGATGGCGACGTATAGTGAGCTGATGATGATGATGAATAATATATTTTAAATGGGAAACCTGGTCTCAGAAACCCACTGTAAACTACTTTATTACACTACATTATGAAAGTCGTAAGTTATTTATCGTATATTTTTCTTTTTTACGAACTATGTTATTTTTTCCTGGAAAAAGTCCCTAAAGTATTTTACACAGCAAAAGAAAAGTAATAAAATAAAAGTGATAGTCTTGTGGTCTCACATTTTTTTAAACTCCACATTATTAGTCGATTAAAAACTCAATATTTTCAACATTTATCTAAAGAAAAACTTAATATTTTGTGAAGAATAAGAACAGTTAAGTGTGAGTTTCTAAGACGAAAATCCCAGTTTTAAGTAAATACTCATCTCTGTTTTTATCAAACTTAATGACTGAGATTACGATATGTTTTATACAGAGATTTTATGTCAGAAATCTACCGTAAGAGAGGTCTTAAAGATTATCAGATGATATTGGTGTGACGTAGCATTTATATCAAATCTAACATTCCTGAATTGTTGCTTGAACGGTTAATTTAAAGTCGGCTCAGACGAGCGAACGCGACTGCGATCCGTATCGCATAAGCGAGTTTCAGTTTATCAGTTTCTAGCGAGAACGTCCGCCCGATTCATGTTGTGGTCCAAAATCTACATCTTACAATTCAGTTACGTTTTGTTACTAAATTTATACTACACTAGTTGTCGCCCGCGACTCCACCCACGCGGAATTAAAGAACTTAATGATATGTGTTCTTCCAGATTATGTTCTAAATCTGTGCCAAATTTCAACAAGATTCGTTAAGCCGTTCCGAAGATACCTTCAAACAAATATACATACATCCAAAGATTCGCATTTATCATCTTATATATAAAATTCTCGTGTCACAATTTTCGTTCCCATACTCCTCCGAAACGGCTTGACCGATTCTCATGAAATTTTCTGAGCATATTGAGTAGGTCTGAGAATCGGCTACTATCTTTTTTATAATCCCGCGCGGACGGAGTCGCGGGCGACAGCTAGTATTAGTATAAAGTACGATGTAGTGGCAATGTAACAAAAGACTCTAATATTGCATTATAGTGCACATTTTTGAATTTCATCCTGTAAAATTTGATTGTTATAATATAAGGTGGCAAAAGAGCAAGCGGCCAACTAGATTCATAAAAATAGCGAAGCGAACGCTGCCCAATGAGGTAATGCCAATATAATCAACGGAGGAGAGGACGCATAAATACCTTATTATATGCTTTTAAACTCGTATCGCTTATGCCTTGAAATGAAATCTTATAAATAAAATTAAAATTGCAAAATCTTCAACAATTTCACATATGGTCAGCGTTCGAGATGATCTCTGAACGTCGCGGCGTCTTATCGCGTCAATTTGACGCTTCACGGAGCGTTCGCACTACGCTTTGTATCGAAATAATTTATGTCGCCACCGCACTTGATTAATGTTCTAATAACTCATATGTTCTGTGCCGGGAATATTAAATTATATAATTCTCGATCTCTCGAAATCTCAATACTCGAATGAAATAAGAAATATAGATATAAAAGACTTAAGATTAAAATTAACTCGTGATAAAGAATTTCCTTTTCAAATTCCACATCAAACCAAGAAAATCTGCGAACATATTATGTATAAAATATTTAAAGATATTTAAAATGTTATAAAATAAAACTGGTAATGTCCACTTTTGTTTAAATGGCACGAGTTAAAGGACAAACAATTCCCATGTACCTATTAAAAGGTGTGCTCTCGATGTTGCCAGTCTAGTTGTTGCAACAGCTAACAGCTGATCGGTAATGACATTTCCGACAAGAACTGGTTCTAAGGTTGCTCCTACTATTCTTTAAGTAGGCACTCGCGGGAGGCCACCTTCAATTATCCAGTTCGAGAAAACCCCGACAGCATTTTCATGAGTTCCCCGCACGCGCTCCCATGATTGATTGGGTGTGAACAGAAACGACTTCAAAGTATTTTGTGAGCGCAAAAACACGAACCTCAGGACGCATTATGGAAGCCATACGGCTTACAAGTGTGAATCGATTTGATTCCATCGGTTTTATTGATCGATTGAAAATTTCGATGAATTATTCAGTGGACACGATCGTCAACATACCGCAGTCGCTCGTGGCATTACGAAACAAAAAGCGTTTGCCATGAGCCCCTAAAATGATCGGCCGAGGACGTCGTGGGAAGTGGCCGCATGCCGGATTCGTATCGTTCCGAGTGGAATGGGAAAAAATACTAAAGTTCGGTGATGAGAACGTCATGTCGCTCGTTTCCGACGACATATTTGCGAGTCGGAGCCGAGTTTTGTGGTAATTACAGCGCATAACGCGAGCGGAATGCCCCGCTCTGAGCGCGCCGCCATCGCCACGGATTTATAATGACGGCGGAGTGTCGCGGCCGCGCCGGCCGCCGCCCTATCGACGGCCCGCCGCGCGCCGGGAAAAAGCGCGGCGTGCGAGGAATCCGCGCGGGGCGGACGTGTTCCCATGCCTCCCTGCTCCGCACTCCGCACCCCGCGCACTCCGACTCGCCACTTTTTTACCCCTAAACGACTAGCAAAATATCTCGAAATTGACATTCCTTTCATAATTCCAACCGAGGACGCATCCTTGTATTCTCTGCTCTCTTGCAAAATTTAATCGCTGTCTGATAAAAATGCCTACATGTATTGCGGACGAGGAGCGGTGACGCGGTGTAATTACCGGCTGAATTCTGCGTCGGATGTGTGTGCACTCTCGCTTTTTTGTCGCACGTCAATTATATAAATTGTTTGTGCAATAAATTTCCCTGTATCTCCTCGGACGGGTGGCGGAATGCGAGGACGATACGGCGTCGTCGCGCGGCACACGGGCCCAATTAGCATGGGATCGATCGAGCGCCCGATTCGATCTCCTGTCTTCTGCCCCGCATTGCGTAAGAGTCGCGGTTATCTAATCTGCACTTAATGAATGCCTCCGTACTATCGCCCAGCCGAGTTAACCTCTAGAATGTGCTTGTGATATCGAACAACTGCTTGAATTTAAATCTTGACAAGAATTTAGAATTATACTCACATTATTTACATTTGATATTAAGAATTACAAAGCATTCGTCAGAATAATCTAAATCGGATCGGACAAAAACATTTACTGCTTGCTTTGACATGGATTTATGCCTATATAATCGCTTAGCATTAGCATTCGTTGTCAAAGTATTTGCATGTTAATCTAGTGATAGGTCGAGTATATAAGCGTGCATGCAATTACAGCGATCGACGGAGCGGGACGGACGCGCTCGAGGCAATTGACACAATCGATGTGGAGTGACCAACACGGAGAGACCGACATAGAGTGACCGACACATAGTGACCGACTCATTGCACTATGGACGTTTGATCTCTCTAATAACTCTGTTCAATCATCTACCTATACATATACGATAAACCAGTCAATCTAAACTTCGAGAAAAGTGGCCAACCTCTCACTATTTGCGCTTGATATCATGTAGTATCTTGTATAACGTAATGACATTTAGCGCGTAATTTTACACTTCAATTTTAATTTTCACTTTGGCATCTTTAATACATTTCTGTATGAAAAATAGTGTCAGAAATACTAACGTTTTTGCATCCTTGTAAATTAAGGAGGTCAATTTAACCTACTGAGTTTTGAGACTTAGGTTTACACTTTGTCTATGTGAACATTGATAAATTAATTTTAAATTATAACAAAATCTTTTTAACATTGTAAAAAAGATCTGGGTGAGTGTAATACACGTAATACGTGTAATAATCGTCGTTGAACACCTCGGTGTTCCCGCTGTTCGTTTGCCCCCTTCTGTTATAAAATAAAATTCAAAATGTCAAAGGCACTCTTCAAAAACCTGCTGCCTTAGTTAAAATTGTCAGTCATTTAAATTCTATCCAGTCCCTGAAGAATAATTGAATACATCAAAATTTCTTTATAGAACAATTCTCTTACGTTTCTCTCCCTCAATCATAAGCGAGCTCAATAGAAAATGGACGGTTTGGATCTCCAACGATCTTTCACAATTTTCGTTAACTGTCTATTTGAAGAATTGCAAAAAGCGAAAAGTGTCGCCGAAAACACTAACAGAACAATAAAACCAACGAGCCAATCCCCTAAAAAACGTTTAAAGTTTAAATTTTGAAACAATAAAGTTTGTCTATAATCCGCATAAATATTAATCTAAAATTAGTCTATCAGTAATAAAGTTAACTATTCTAAACTTACGTAAAGACCCATTCAAAACATTCTTAATAGAACAAATTAGCAAAACAATTTCCAACGCTGACCATTAAATAAATTCTTCTCATCGACCAGATCTTTATACCAATAAGCTAAAATAGAAGAAATAACTTAAAAGCTATAACGTTACGTAAAACCAATCAAACGGTTGTAAATCAAAGCAAAGAAAGCACGCCTATCAAAGAGCTAAATCAAGTTTATACGAAACTAATCCCCGAGCAATATAATTGAAAGCCATCAATATGAAGTCATCGACCTAAACAAAAACAGAGTCCATTCAGTTGATGTCCGGCGCATATTCAGTAGATGACTGGCGCAGCAATTTTCAAATTATTCATGCCGTCTGAATATTCATCCAACATCGTTTGACCTGCCATTAATTGTTATAGCCAGGTGCCGGTGTTCGATTCATTGACGCCAACGCTCGAACAACTATTATTGCTGAATTACAGCTTGTTAAAATATAACTACAAGTACTAGATTTAACGATTCTTTGTCTTTGCTGTTTTAACTTGATAAACTTGTATTTTGTTTTCAATTTTACCTAACATTAGCACGACATCTTTATGATTTTTTGTTTTATTAACTTTTACATATGACACAATAGAACCCATTTTTAAATTGTTTACATTTGATTATGTTTTTTAATTGTACGTAGTCTCAAATAAATTCGTTGTTTACGATTTTAATTGGAGTTTTTTGTTTATAAATTATTCATTTAATTCCCCTAAATTCACATTAATGATGTTTCAATGTTTACATTTCTTCTGATCTCGTTTGTTTTGTATTTCTATCGTTATTTTTCTTAATTAGGTATCGTGTTCAGTTTTCTTAGGCCAGGTGTATAAGTCAAATTTTTTGCAACTCTAATTTTGACGATTTAAACATTTAATTTGGTTCGCTTGTTCATATTCATTATTTAGGTTCGACGAACCAGACGGCCGTGTCTCACGCCTAAATGTTTTATGGATGGAACCTTCGATTCGTAAAGCTCATCGATGTTTATTACAAGAGTCGTGTGAATATTGATTTTTGGGTCAACAGCTTCACTTTGTATCATTGTGTAGGCGCTTTATGTGTCGTCTTTTGCATTTTATTTCTATACCCCGAGGCGTACCAATGACCACTTGGAATACACAATCAAACTATTTATTACGTGTTAAATTGCATGTGACATAACAACACTTGTCTTGAGAAATAAAACTGTGGTATTTCTACCTTATAAAACTGAATCATTTAGAATCAATTTAAATGCTTGTCGCGTTTGTAGTCTTTGCACAACGCTTAACTTATTATTCGTCATGAAAATTTATATTATTGCTATTTTCAACGAGATTTTACCACTTCAAATGCTGTTGAAATGAGTGAATTTAAAATTGATTTCGTGTTTAGAATACCTTTAATAAATCTAAGACATTTCTAGGTAAATAAATACAATTTCTCAACAAACGTAAGCTTAACTTTGCCGTGCCTTTAATTCAAAATGTTATAAACACCATACTGTATCTAATTTACACCTTAAAAATATTGAAATTATTAGTGTATTGGCTTGGTTGGTAACCATTTTATTACCTTAAATGTCCAATAGACTAAACAATAATATCAAGTGTACAGTGCGAGTCTACACAATCTTTATTGTTCCTAATCGTTGTTTACTCTTCTTACTATACTATATATTTAGGTAAGGCATAAATCTATTTTTCAAGCTGTGAAAATCTCCTTTCTTTACTTTAAATATTTTCGTACCAGATACTCGAGAAACGGGCTTCGTGAACGCGATCACCGCCGCTGGGGTGACATACGCCATCACACGAGCCTGCACTGCGGGAGCCTTGTTAGAGTGCTCTTGTGAAAAGGTACAGATATCTTCTATGATATTAGAAGGGATAAGAACCTCCTGTTGCGCTGGCTACTTTCCTTTTTAAAACAAAAGCTAATACTAAAGCACACCCACTAGTATTTGCTTTACGGTACTTCATTGGTTTTTTTACACAGATTTCGTTGAAATTTTAGCAGTGGTATGTTCGTATAAAATAATAACTTAACACATTTTTCAGGAAGTACCCAAACCACGTCGCGGAAAGGTTACGCAGGTACCCATTCCTCCTTCCCCAGTGGAAACGGAGCGGTGGCAATGGGGAGGCTGCAGTGATAACATACGCTTTGGCCTGACTAAGTCCAGGGAATTTATGGACAGTCGTTACAAGAAACGAAGTGATAACATAAAGACTTTAATAAAACTCCACAACCATAACGCTGGGAGGTTGGTTAGTAACTATTTGTTTACTTAACGTAAAATCTGTAAATTGCATCATCTCTGAGTTGTTAAATAAACTAGTTTTTTTTTTAATTTTGGGAATATTGATTATTTAGTAATCAAAGTACGTTAAACACTTACTCAATATCGGAATCAATACTACACTGATAACTTAAGTTCAATCACTTTTTGATAAAAATTTCGTTGATGTTAACATTGTTTTGTTTCCAGGCGATCAAAAATAACATGAGGGTAGAATGCAAATGTCATGGACTGTCAGGTTCATGTACTCTCCGAACCTGCTGGTGGAGAATGCCAGCTTTTAGGGAAATCGGTAATCGACTCCGTGACAGATTTGAAGGAGCTTCAAAGGTACGTTGATAACAAGAATCAAATGATGTACTTTATACAGTGAACATTTATTATGTACATGTCAATACTTTTTGTGATATTATTTATTTCTTTCACAGGTAATATCGAACAACAATGGGGAAGGTTTTATGCCAGAGAGTCCCAACCTAAAGAGTCCTGGCAAGAAAGATATAATTTACTCCGAGGAATCGCCAGATTTTTGTACACCTAATATGAAGACTGGATCTTTAGGTACAGAAGGTCGTCAATGCAACATCAGTTCTGCCGGAACGGACAGTTGTGACCAACTTTGTTGCAGGCGAGGATACAAACAAACTACAATCAAAGAGTCAGAAAACTGTAATTGCCAATTTAAATGGTGCTGCGAAGTAATTTGTCAAACTTGTTACATTAAGCGAGATATACAAACGTGTCTATAATGTGATAGATTATATTTGGTTATTATTAAACATAGCAATCATTTTATTTTTGTATTATCCTTTCATCTTGGTAAATATTCTTTGCAAAGTTCTTGTTGTTTCCCAAGATTCAAAATCAGAAATGTCACGGAATGGATCACTTGACTTTTTGAGAACGTGCTTTAGTTGTATAATTTGGTTTTGTTGGTTTCCCTCTTCTTCATTTGATTCCTCATTTACTTTATTTAAGTATTTCTTTATAGTATTTTCTTTTATTAATTTTTTCTTTGTACCATTTACTGTTTTATTATCTTTTTCATCATCAACGTCGTCAGGTTTTGGTTTCTCTCCTTCATTTTCATCTTTACTATCATCGGTATCCAAGTCTTTATTAGCTTCTGGTTCCTTATCATCAAATGTATTTTCTTCTATAGGTTTGTCTTCAGCCAGCCCTAAATATTTATTGGGCTTTTTTCTGGGTTCAATCGTATCTTCTACCATTGGTTCATAGTTACTAAAATTAGCACCAAATTCAAAAAGCTTAATACAATCGGAAGCTTTTATAGAATAAGCTTTCCTCCTTGAATTATAATTGTAAAGCATCCTTATTTTCCAAATGTCATTATAACTGAATCCTTTACTTTCTCCGGGAAGAATATTAATTTGTTTCTAAAAAATGAATTCGTATATTCTTAGAGAGACACTTTAAATACAAGGGAAAAACAATTAGAAAAAAAAATGTTTATGCTTTTTGTTTGCACTATTAATTTTGCTAATTAGATTAAATATTAAAGTTAGTTAACAAGTTTTAAATTTAGGTGTTCTAGTGTATGTGCGTACAACTTCTTCAAGTTAAATATCAAATTTTGTTAAATATGTATATTACAAACCTTAAGTTCTACAGTAGCAAAACCATTTTTGGTATATTTATGAAATGAGTAGTGGCCAGCACTACTATAGTCGTAAGGTATATCATGAAATAACCATTCATTATCCTCGACAGCTTTGAACAAATGATATTTTTCTGCAAATTTGATAAAAAGCATAAAACTATTTACATTAAATACTATTTTTCAGAAAGTATACGTTACAGAATTTAAAAAATATAGGGAAATTTCGAAACAAAATACCTGGTAAAATATTTTCATGGTTTACAGTAATGTATTCGTTACGGTCAGGAGCATTATGTTGTGGTGGTACCCCAGCTAAGGCAAGTATGGCTTCTGCTAGTTCTCCGCCGGTCACTAAGCAATCATATCCCAAAATTACTTTCTGTAAGCAAAGTAATCAAAAATTATTTATTGTAAATTTCTACGCCAATTTTGTCTTACAAGAAGTACCTGTACTCCTTCGTTAGTGAAATCTTTAATAGAGTGATCTGCGCAATTTAGCAAGCCTTGACGATTTACAAAAAGCACCCATCTGGTTTTCTCATCGGTCGGTGGTTTCGGCAGCTCCATGAATCGAAGTCCAGTTACGCGGTTTGTAAGGTCAAGGTAATTACGAATTCTATCCCGGAGTACTTTATCTATAAGCAAAAATCATCAATACTGGAGAAAATAAACAACAGACTATACAAGACTATGCATTATTATTTAGCCAAAATTGGCCTAAAAAAAGGGGATGAAGACAGTCGATTTGCAATGAGGAGTAGCAGTCACTTGCAAACAAGTTTGCTATTCGTGTCATCCTATTAAGCACTTAGAACAAAAGTCAAACACGGTAAGTATTACTAACATAGCACGTATTAGAAAACAACATCCGTATTGCCCTACGGAACAAAGACGCGGCGATCACGGAAGGAGTTGTGAAGACCGATAAAGTCACGTCACCTTCCTATAAGGAATATGTGAAAAAAGAGTACTGACTGTCTGTAGATGTTGTTATAAATATATTACCAAAAGAGAAATCATCAATATAATAGGGTATATTTCCTTGTGGCCATATTTTAAATTTCCTCATTTCATCTTCGGTGAGATCGAACCCCGGTTCAGCGTCTTCGAGTCCGCTCGGCAAATTGGTGTTGTCTCTGATCACTCGCATATCTCTCCTTGATGGTAAGTTGGATTTACGGAATGAAGATCTTGCGTAAGTATCATATAAATAACTATACCTCGAAGCATTTGTTAAATTCTGATATTCTGAAATAGTAGAAAAAATCTGACATACGACTATTGAGTGAGAAAATACAGAACTACTTAGGAATTACAAAATCCTGTCAGAAAGGGTCTGTATTTAAAATTTACTAGGTCCCATTTTATTTATGCACGTTTAAATATGGCCAGCAGAATGTAAGGAATGATAGAAACTTCTTTACAGTTAAATTCCACTTTAAAACTTAGTTCCACGTAACAATGTAAAATACATTTCTAAGCCTTAGTACGATTATGAACAATTTAGAACTTCGAATGTCTAAAAATGGCGGAAGATTTTTTCATCTTTTACTTATATAACAGTAAATGTGTAAAAAATGCACTAATTCTATAGTTTTTTATGTTAATCACCTACATTTCTCTCTTATATGTAATTAAATCCAATTTCAACCGTTATTTTTAAACCATTTAATAATTTTTATTGATTTAAATAAAAAAAACATTACCAATCTACTTAGGCGTACGTCTCATAGAAATCATAACGGAACATAGTCTAGTTTATTTTATCTTTTTATTGCAATTAAAAAAAATAAAGCGAGTGGAATATTACGAAACGTGTATATAAAATAGCTGAAGTAATCAATCTTAACTAATATTATAAATGCGAATGTTTGGATGGATGTTTGTTTGAAGGTATCTTCGGAACAGTGCAACGAATCATGCTGAAGTCATAGATGTAGAACATAGTCTGGAAGAACACATGCTACTAATTAAGTTTTTTTAACTCAGGGCAGACGGAGACGCAGGCGACAGCTAGTAAATAATTAAGAAACTTTAAAAATCCAAATAACATGATGAATCAGAGATGTTATAAATTAATTAAACAAGATAACATTAGGGGTCATTGTACTTTGAAATTGTTTCAAGGTAAAAGATTTAAAAGTGTTTAGAATTGCCACAGGCGGTCCCGCTTCCTACTGCGTATGAATAAAGAAAGACCTTTCATTGGAAGGCGTATGTATCTGACCATGTTATATGTCACTTTTTACGATACAAGTTCCCGTGGGATACGACGTTTTGTATAATCACAAGGAAATCAGGCGCTGCTGCGAATTTATTGTCGAATTTTTAGTTGTGATTTTAGTGTCTCATTCGGGGGAACATTGTTGGATGACATTATGACAACATTTTATAACTCTCAATAAGTATGTCGTAGTAAATTGCATTTATGTGCTTATACGTTTTTTAAGATATAGATTTCTTAGAACCTCCATAAGAACAAAATAAGAAAGGAAGACAAAGATTTTTAGAACTAGAAAATCTGTATATACGGATTTTAGTCTTGCTGTTATTATGAATGCGTATGTTTGGATGGATGGATGTTTGTTTCAATTTGGCATAGATGAAGAACATAATCTGGAAGGACACATATGCCACTATTTTTTTTAATTCCGCCCGAACAGGGTCGTGGGCGACAGCTTATAGGATAAATTGCAAATATCAAGAGACAGATTAATTTAATCATTGACGTCATAAATTTGAAGTCTCTTAATAGTACAGAAATAGTAACTGAACAGTAATTGTGGGAATTAAAGGTTAAAACATAAATAACTTACTCATTATCAGACAAATAAATAATAACCAAATAAAAATAAAACATTTCTGCGACAAACGTCGACGCATGTCCAAATACGTGTGCAAATATCAAAATTAAATGCGTCGACTTTATTGCGAAAATATCAACAAGGTACGGCGCGATTTAAAATGTAACTTTAATAAGGTATAAATTTGAAATGGCCGTTACCTAACTGTGTGCGTGTGGGAATGTGTTATAAGTCAAAACGTATACAAAATCGTCAAATAAATAACATCGAGAATGATTAACGCACAAGTAATTTTTCTTAGGAAAAATTCTAACCAAAGACTCCTATATCGGGGTCCTTATGAAAAATTATTCACGCTATTTCAGATTCAGGTACGCTATACGTATCTCTTATGACAGATTTCTCAGTTCATAACCATAAATTTTCCAGTGTGCAAGATACTCGTGGGAACAAGCCTCGGGCTCCGTCGACCACCAACACCGATTGACTTTTCACTATCAACAACAGCACGGATAAAAATACACCTTACTACTTTCTGATAAAGTCCATTTTATGTTAACATTGTTTAATCTTTGTTAAGAAAATAAAGCCGTTTCAGAAAATTGCGCACTATCAAATGCACATACGATACTTGTTCTAGTAATAAAATACTTACGCGTTGCTTTTAAACATATGTAAATATAAGTTAACATTTTGAATAAAAACACAGCATTTTGTTTCCTCAAAATTTTCATAAACCCTTACTTTTTCTACAGAATTTAGATTCTAACAGCAGCTTCATACCACAATAAAATGGATTAACTTTTTTTACGATGTTTACATGCAAACGTAATCAATTTTATGGTTTTATTGATTATAACAAATTACATTCAAAAGTTTCATTGTCTGGTGATTTCTTGTTTGCTTGCTTACAAATTTTATCAACATCGTTTTACCAACAAGCAGTATAGGGTAAAAATAATAAGCTTAAACTTTACACATCTTACTAATATTATAAATGCGAATGTTTATATTAGATGGATGAATGTTTGTTTGAATCTCCAGAATGGCTGAACGAATCTATATGAAATTTGGCATAGATGTGGAACATAGCCTAGAGAACATATAAGCTACTAATTAGGGTTCCGTATCTCATAGGAAAAAAACGGAACCCTTATAGGATCACTCTGTTGTCCGTCTGTCTGTCAAGACCCTTTTTTATTGAATTCCTCGCAGACGTAAACGCGGCGACAACTAATTTCATTTTAAATAGCTTGAATGAAAACTTCAGTAGTGCCTTAGGAAACAATTACTCCCAATAATTAAAATACTGGAGGAGTGTCGCACAAGACAGGCAACAATGGAAATGTTTAAAGGAGGCCTAAGCCAAGAGGCACACTGAGATTAGGGACATCTTATAAATTTTTTAAATACCTGTAACTATATAATATCAAATATTCCCAGAATAAAGGGCTGTATTATTATTATTATTATTATTAATTGAAATAGGTTTCAAGAAAAGACATTTAATTTGATCAATTTTGTATTTTTTAGTAACAACTAAACAATATTTTAATCATAAATAGATAATGCTAATGTACATCAAATATTACAATGTGTCAACCTGAAGCGGTCACTGGACGAAATAATTACAAATTATGTATCCACTATCCATACATTTTGAGATTCAGATTATTTTAGCTGATTTCAATTGTATTTAAATTAAATTTACAATTAAAATAATAAATTCACATAAATAAGTTAAAAAAAATCCAAATAAACTATTTACATGCATAAAATTATTACCAATGGTATTTATTTAAGGAATGATAAAACACTGTCAGGATTAAAAAGGATTTTTGCGAAATTTAAAAAAAAAATGGCACAAATATCGGAATTGAAAGTTTTAAAATATATTAAAATACTTTTTATCACATTTGATCTCGTTTTAAATAAAAACTAATTATTGTTTTATTGATCTAATCAGCTTGGAGCGTCGGTGGCTCAGTGGTGTACTTGACTTGCAATCTGCAGGTCCTGAGTTCGAATCCCGCCATGTACCAATGTGTTTTTCGATTGCCGATTTACATATGTACATTTATCCGACGTTCTTACCTGCACATATCTGAGAAGTAATTCAAAGATATGTGTAAAGTCAACCAACCCGCACTTGGCCAGCGTGGTTGACTATGGCCTAATCATCCTTAACTTAGGGTAGGCTCCGAGCCCCTCGGTGGGGACGTTTAGTGAGCTGATGATAATGATGATCAAGTCATGGATAATAACTACGATTAACACCTCAGTCTTTTAACTCCAAAATGGTATAATACTTTAAAACATAAAGTATATAATACTTCTAATAATGATATAATTTAAGTTACATTACACAAGTAAGATTTAAAAATGCCTTTTTAAAATCATCAATGCGTTATCAGATTATTTTGAAATGAAAATGAAATTTCCACTCTAAAAATTAATTTAGAGTATAATATAATTAAAATTATTCAAAATAAATATCTTAATATAATACATGGATTGGATTAAGAAATACATACAATTGTAAGGCATTCTATCTAACAACTGCCCTAACCTAATTTTATATCACATTTGAAATATCATTCTCCTTCGCACATTTATTAATAAAGCTTTTTTTTGCAAACTGTCGACTTAGTTTGTCATATTTTTATTTATAAATAAATAAAGTTCTATTTTTGAATGAATGTCAAAACGTCCCAATTATTTTTAGAAAGTTTTATTTTTTATTTCACTGTATTTATTAGTCAACAGTTCGCAGTTCTAACTAATGAAATAATTAAACTATATTACAATAGGAAAACGACGTACTTAAACATGCTTTTATACAATAAGATTTTTTAAAGAACGGTAATTTAAAATGAGCACAATGCGTCAATTGACAACGTATTTCTTTATCTAGATGTATCGGACGCAACACGCATGCACTATTATAAGTATAATACTGATTATTTAATTCGCTTAATATTTAATTAAAATTCTCGAGAGCGTTTATCTCGTAATGTGGGACACTTTTACGATGGCGCTACTTACTGACCGATAAGGGCCGAACGCAGCTTCGGGCGACGAACACCCAAGAAGTCACTTTATGCAAATGATATTAAGTCACAGAATCCATTAACTCACCAAATAATTAATATAAAATTATAATTACAAGATAATTTCGCTCCCGAGCCTTAAAACAGTTATTGCGACCGTGCACCCGACGCATGCGTCGATAAAACAAAAAATATTTGTAAAGCCGATATTATTATTGCCGTCGTAACATAACGGCAAATAACTCCATTAATATTAAACTTTGAAATGATATTGACTAATACCATTTAAAGTAGTCTTCCATGTTTAATGTGATTTGACTCGTTTCTCCGGAACATCAAGATCATGTCAACGCGGTAATTAGAATCAATAATTTTGACAGCTTCATGCCGGGTAAGGAAACCAACAAGTCCAATTTCGTATGTAAGCAAGTCGGTAGGACTGACAGAAATAAATCGTCGTAAAACTGGCCTCATTAATATCCTAACGCCAGCGTATAGAAAAGTTAACTTCCTAGATCACATGTTCGCACTTAATAGCCAAATAAATTAACTAAACGAGCAATCGTTTATATTCATTTTAGGTCCGATCATTTATAAGTGTATAAAAAAATCAATAGTAGCATAGAAAGAACTATTTACATAAATCTTCCGAAGAGGAATAAATGACGCGATTATATACACCGTTTGTTATCTGTTCACGATGAAACAGGTCCACTCTCGCGTCCGTCGCGACCGAGGCACCGCCGTCACACGGCGCGGTTTCTCTCGGTGATCACACACGTGTACACAACATTAGCGTTCGACTATCTATAAACATGTATGGACCACTTTTTCCGTACGACACGTTTTACATTTAACTTCGCAGCACCAGTGAAAGGTGCAATTGCACCTCTCCACCACGAACTTGGTCTCGGTTTTGTAGCCGCGGCCGCAGCACATCAAGTCGCAGCCATCCACGCCAATGCTTGTGTCATTGCAGGCGCGTCCGTGCGTGCCGGGGATACCCAGCCGAGGATTCTTCTCGCAGAAGCCCGGCGAGGACTCCAAATACACGAGATCTTTCGCCCCCGGTGCTTTGTGGTCAGGGTTGTACGGCCGGAGCTGGAATCTATATCGATCCCTTCTCGGTACCCTGTGCGCTCCAGGATCATTTCTTAGTACGGGAGTTTCGACATCAGAGTTACTCATCAAAACTCTTGATGCACCATCGAATCGGTCTTTTAACGCATCGCCAACGGAACGGAAACTCGGCAAGCGCATCCAGCAAGTCTTCACTGTGCACGATCCAGACATTCCATGGCACTTACATTCCTGACGCATCTCTGACTGGACATGCTGCAACAAAAAATATACATAAATAAAAGATGAAACATTGAAAACCTAATTAGTTTATTCTCGCGAGGAGGTCTGTAATGATGTCCAAATATCTATAAATTCCTTCGATAACAGTCGAAAGGTGATCGATGGTTTACAAAGCTCACTCCATCGATCGCATCTTACGATCAAGCAAATTGTTACAAATCGTGGAGAGGTGGGCCAGTCGTCACCGCGCCAACCTACACCATAAATCATACTCTAGGGACATTCATCATTCTAAGAAGGTAGATAAATGACGCGGGGTTGGAGACTGTAAATATTTTACAAGGGCCGTGCGCAGGCGCTTCGAAGAAAGCAGACGGTATTTATTCATTCACATGTAGATAGCCGAGCCCGACTCTAGTGTCCAAATATGCGTTAAACAATTGAAGGAATGCCGTGAATATTCATCGCACGGACACCCAGTGCGAGTGTCGTGACAGGAATTAAGTGCAACAGTTAACGACGCGCCTGGGTGACTCGTTTCGTCCGTCTATCCTTTTTGATGAATTTTAGGCAGGAACGGACAGTGGGTATGCAAATGTGGGTGTGCGGTGGGAGGGAGAAGCGCGAGCGCAACGAATGGGTGCCCGGTGCACGTCGCCACGCGATGGGCCGCGCCACCGCCGCAGCCGTCTGGCGCATAATTAATTTTAGACTTAAGCGACATGTCAAGTGGCTGACAATCGATCGTCACCCGTAATGGTAATGTAAACACGAAGCGGCGACATGTCCGAGTGCGATTGTTTTATGGATGTTTATAAACGGCTCCCGTTCAAGTGGCGATTGGACGAAGAGTGTCGACCGATCGGTGCGCTGGCATCCAATCATCACTCACAAACTTTTACCCGTTGATTGCCTCGTTTTTGTCACAGACGTGACTCGACTGGATATAATCGATGTCGAACCGGATTTATTACTAACTTTCTCGATTAATAACGTCGCTTTAGAGTCTTTTACCGAGTCTACGATGATCCAGCCACGGACCCACTGTACGTACGTTAATGTTTGTTAATGTTCTAGTAGTATTAAACAACCTTATTAGAAAACGAGGACCGGCGTTTCTAATTTAACATGTTAAGACTTTATAATTATACTTTTACGACGTATCTCAGGTGTTAGAACATGAAATGGAAGTTAAAATGGCCAAGAAGTGCTGGATTGTCAACTTACCGCTCTGCCGGCTTCGTTATTGTGCAGATTCATTTTCTCCCTCAAGGTCTTGCCACGCTCGCCGGTATCGACGAACTCCCGGCTGAACCTGAAGCCGAAGCCGATGTTATCGCTGCAGCCACCCCACTTCCAGACGCGGACGTTGGCGGCGGCGGCGGCGCGGGTGCGATGCGGTGTGCGCTCCAAGTGCGAGTAGTCGCACGTGCATGACTCGATGGAGCCCTCGGCGCAGGCTCGCGACACCGCGTGCGTCACTCCGGCGCTCGTTATTGCGTATATGAACGCCGTCTCACGGCATCCTATCGAAAAAAACATGTTGATCAATTGTCTTATATATACATATACTTACAAAAGTCACAAGGAACGAGATATTGTATACTAATAAAAATAGACTTGATGAAGATGACCACATTGACACATGGAAAGGTAAAATTCGTAATTGACAACATTTACTCAATTCACAGTACCGTTAATAAAATATTAAATAAATCATCATAATATTATGACACAAAAGATAATAAAATTTTAATTATCTACTTAAGAATATCAAAATAAGTTTTTGTTTAAAGCGAATTGAAGAATGCGCGCGTGGGCTTGTAATGAAACAAACTCCTACCTTAATATCGTTGTTTTGATAATAACAACGGATTGTTTATGACATTTCTCACATAGGTATGTACGGTATTCTCATAATTAATTCATACCAAACATAAGAGGGGTCCTGTATTTTAATCAAACTTTATTAATGCTCGGGGCATGCGAGCAAAAAAAAACTCATATCGTTAACTCGGGTAAGTATCGAATTTTCTAAATTCAAAACATTTGAGCTCATCAGCAAATTGCAGCGGGTAGCGAGGGTCCATTTTATTCTCTCGATTGGTATTTAACAGATTGTTTTCGTATTATATTATCCTTATATTTTAATATCTCGTCTCGATACACAAAATAGTATTGAGTATAATAAAATGTGGTCGAATTCACACAACAATGTTATATAAAATGATGACTATCCTTCAACACAATCCACAATCTCGTCCCGTATCGAATACTATAAATAATTAATGGCTCGAGCATTAGAATCAAATACTCGTAAAATACAATTAAAAGAAAGAGGGTATATCTTGAAGATTGAAAAAAAAAGATGCGCTTACCCACACGGGAGATTATAAATTTGATCATTACAAGTGGTGGGGCGCGCATCGAGTTCTCTCTCTTAATATCGATTTAATAGCCTGCGTACTTTTTAATGATTAATTATCGATATCCAAGGTCTATGTGTACGATACCAACAATAAGATAATGCATTAAAAGAACGAAGTTAAATATGAAAGTTTTTTTTTAATTTTTACACATTTTAATGTACATAAAACGTAATGATTTATCGAATATCGATATTAAGTATCCGAGTTATTTTATATTAAGGATTTTATACTACTCTAAAGTTACATTGTCATGCAATTTGGGTTCTCATTAAAATGAAACTTATGCTTTATGCATATAAGTAACAATGTAAATTAATATCAATTAAAATTAATATTCTTAAATCGCTCTTGGTGGTCCGATTGGCAGATCGTTAAATGTTTACAAATTCAGAAGTCTTGTGTAATAAAATCAGTAAAAAATGTACTTGTGTTCGATAACTAAAAAAAAAAGACTTGAAGGAATCAATATTATTAAAAAAAATAATAAACTATTCATGTCATAGTATGTTAAAAAAAGTGTTCAAGGTCAAATCTACTACGCAAAAAATTATGATTCATATATATTATAATAAGCCGTCAAAATTATTAATTCCATCACCCTTGGTGGTCCCGGCAGTTCGTATGTCCACCAGTAGTAAGGAATGTTGTCAAAGCATTTAACTTATACATATTTATAAATATTTATACTAACAATATGTGGAAAGAGCGAGGTTGAACGTTATTAAGAACTCAATAAGCAAATGAAATCATTTTTTTATTGAGTTGTCATCGTGGGTCCTGATATAAATTACGGCAAGCGCACACCGGCCCTCTCCGCTTCGGTTTCGCTTTTTGTGCTTTCATTTTGAATGTTACACAAAAGTATTTTATTCAGCAATTACTTGAGATGTTCGAGCGGGAATTTTAATGTCAATTTCGCCATCATTCAATGCTCGGACGAAATTAATTCAAGACGCAGAATCCGAATGCGAACGTTCGCTGAGTCGAGCATTTATCTTCTGTAATGAGTTGGAAACGTTCCTTTGCATTAACTATAACAAATAGGCACGGGCCAATTAAATATGGCACACGTAAATTACGCTCGTAAAATAATAGCTTTCGGCTAATCCTATTTACTGTTGACATCTTAACGGACACATAAAAGTTGTAGTTGTTTGAACAGAGTTATAATTATGCCTCTGATTGCGACACCTTTCCTCATTTAAATAGCACCAGTTTTATCTTTGAATTCCGCATTTTATAATATAACTATTACTTTCACCAATATTCTCTTAAAAATAGACATATCATGTTTGTAGTTCTTATGCCTTTTTATCCATTTGATGTCAATTGTTAAGAAAATACAATTGCTCATGTCATCTTTTACACTATTTTTTCCTAAAGTACCAATTTAACTCTCAAGTCAGCTACAGACGTACACTTTTAATTATAGTTTTAACAGTCGAACTATTTAGTTAAATCGAAAGTGTATAGCTGGCTTTAGCATTTTTGCTAACTTCCTAATAGTTAAAGTTTTTCTCAAATTCTAATGTTTTTATACTATAACGATATATCAAAGTGGGGCATTGGAAATCCGTTATTTTACGGGTGGCTACCACGTGCTGAGAGTTAATATAATAACATCTTATAGTAATCGATAATATCTAGGATTGATAAAATGAATGCCCGCTGAGAATTTAATGTTGATATTTTAATTTTATTATGCATACAAGATATAAGATAACGCAATTTTATTACTTCTTAAGGAATTTTAACAGCGTTATAGACATCGTATTGATTTTCATCGCGATTTTCTAAGATTTGTTAATTGATTCATTGACTAACCTCAACTTGTTTTATATAATTTATTATTAATTTTAACTGTCAACGTCTGTGATACAATATTACTATTATTACTCAAAGAAACTTAAACGATTGCGCTTTTATGGTTTTTAATAATTAAGGCAAATACTAAATGTCTAACCTTAAAATTTAGTGTTGCTATACATTTTAGTTTATATATAAGTCAACTCTAGTTTCAAGGTTAAAACACGTGTTTAACTAAACATAGTCAAGTTGTATTTTTTTCAAGTAACATTAGGTTAATATTATATTTGAATAAAAGAAAATATCGAAATAATTTATGTGATTATAAAAAAAATAATATATTTTGCATTGCGGTCGATCATTTACCTCGACAACAAAGCCGATTGTCGCATTTTGCAAATAAATCTCGACGTAGAAAAATTATGACAGATGTAAAGGTGTTCCATCGGAGACGGTACATTAGTCACGGCATTTAATTATATGAAAACGGATTTACTTTATCTATAGGCTTAATTAACCAACAAAATGTGACACATAGACTATAAACATTAATTTTGAGTACATATTTAATAATATCTATAATAATATAAGATTTAAAAAACCGGACATTTTATGCGTATTTTATTAAGACATTTTCGCTCCCATCAAGCCAGAGTCAAATAAGAACAAATATGATTAATGTGAACCAATAAAAGTAAATTATTATTATAACTGTTAATAAAGTGCTGTCGGTGGATTATCTGTGCGAATAATAAATGGTTTTGGAGTCGTTTTACAACGCGACCGAGCACAGAGCGATAATTCCCGCCGATTGGCAGTTAAGGAGAGGCGTTAAGCGTTTATAAAAGTCAATGTCGTAAATCCATAAGCCTGTCCTTGGCCTGCGATAAATAAGACTTAATCAATGTTGACAATTGACGAACGCCTCGGCTCGAAAAGTTAAATAATTCAAAATTAACACACTAATTAAATCTTTTCCCGTCACCGTTAAGTCATCGAAATGTGTTCCGGTGAGATTAATTCTAAAGATTGACTTATGATGGTTTCGCGCCTCGCAACGTTCTTACTTTATTTATGGCGATTCAACTTATTCAAATTTGATGTGACGTGATTATTCAAAACAGTCATAAATCACCCGGTTTGGCTTTTATGCCGTCGAGGACCGTTGCATCGGACACGATGAACTCATAATAAAGATTGCTTATTTGCTTTTAAAGTTAAACGATAATTTAATGACTTTAATTTACTACATTTTGATGAAGTGATAGTACAAATAGAATATTCTCTTTTTGTATTCGATTAAAGTGTAATTGAAGTGTTCGATAAAAGAGCGTCAGTGGCTCAGTGGTTTAAGCACTTGACTTGCAATCTGCAGGTCTTAGGTTCGAAATCCGCCATGTAATATCGATTTTCGATTTACATATATACATTTATTCCGGACGTTCTTACGGTGAAGGAAAACATCATTCTGCGATGCAACCTGCACATATCTGAGAAGATATTCAAAGATATATGTGAAGTCAACTAACCAGCACTGGACCAGCAGGTTCGTCTAAGGTCTAATCACCCTTGATTCAGGGTATGCTCCGAGCCTCTCAGTGGAGACTTATAGTGAGCTGATGATGATGTATTCGATTACATTGTTTGGAAAGTCATAGTGATAACTATGCCTTTAACTATAACTATCGTTCTATTTCAAGATTTTTGTTATAATCACCGTAAAACTTATTAAGTCGTGAAGGTGCACTTGTCTTATAATAATCTCTCTTTTTCTTCTCAATGGACAGTTGGATACTTTATGAGAATTTTTATCGTAAAAGGACGACTAGAATAGAAGTAATAAAGTGGTGTAATTCATTTTCGTTATGCCATGTTATGGGTGATAATTTAACATTGAATCTCGAGACGGAGGCATTCCTGTGACAATTCAGAATTACGTCGCTCATATATCACTTATTGTGTGCGGCACAAAGCCCCCGGCTACCACTCGCTACCACCTACCACTCGCTCACCATTCACACGCAGCACAAAGACATTTGTTTTCAAACTACCAACAAAAAAAGCACCGAACATAATTAGTCTTTAAGTGAGCTATCTCGGAACGGAATGCAACCGTTAATAAAAAAAAGATCGAACAAAAATGACAAAGAATATTCGCATCGATCGAAGATATCGTATTAACATCAACCCATTTTGGAATCACAAATCGCTCGTATCTCGAAAACAATTCAAACGCCACCAACCTAAAAGTCTTATCTAATTGAGCATTAAATATTTCGTCGAGGGCATTTTATATCCGTTTTATTTTGGGTGCGAATTGTTTTGTACGTTTTATCCACCCACGATGAGGACGAGACATCGGGAGACACGACAAACCTTCAGAAGAAACATTCGAACAAGGTCGTTTTATTGGGCGAGTTACCTGCTATTAGGAGCGGCTATAGGTGTAAACATCGCTTCCGTGGTGCGTGCAGGCGTCGCTAAACTGCACGGCGGGCGGCTCGCAGCGGGCATCCGGACCCTATAGCTCTATTCTCGGCTTCACAATGACCCTTCCTACAAAGGACTTTTATACAGTTGTCATCGTCCGTGTTAATACGATCCTTGAGGTTTGCTACAATGAGATGAAGACGTCACGAGCGTCAATGGAGTGTACGTCTAACATTACTGATGATTTTGTTCCGCTCTAAAGTGCTTTGTACTTACGAGTGATAATTACTAAAACGGAACCCTATTCAGATATTTTGAACAACGATGAACTGCGAAGACGTGAAATCAAATATACGACCTTTTTTCATAAATAAGTAGCGTTGTGATGGTCTCCTGTGGAGTTTGCATGTCCGTTTTTATACGTTTCACAAATGGACGTAATTTCAATGTATTAAAAATGTTTATGGTGTATTTGCGTGGGACCTGTTGCAGCGCCGCGTGGCTCGCCCGCCCCGGCCGCTCTTCATAAAGCAATATGCTCTAAACGCATCAGAATTACATTTTGTAATATCATGTTCTTTTTATCGATTTAAATTACGACGGTGGTCCGTAACCCCGCGTACTGTGTCTGGATTTTAATTTAGAATGTTAGTCTACTTTTATAGTTTATTGGCTATTGAATAATATTATTTATTTTTGCTCTAGGCGCTCTTCGACGCGACGTATATAACTGTGTCGAAGTTTCTCTAATCGATTACAAATCTTTGATTAATAATTAAACTATGAATCAATGAACAGTTATGATAAAGTTTAATGTTTCAATAGATATACAGTCGAACCAGGATACACGAGAGTCCAAGACACCGCGGTTGTTTTTCTCACTTCTCTCTTATCCGAGTTTCTCGCTTATGGAGGTCGACCGTCGTGAACGAACAATGACTCTCGCTTACAGAGGTTAAGTTTTTACTATTAATAATAATATGACTTCCTAGTAGGTACTTTTGCGTTAAAATTTTTCTTCTTTTAGATTAATAATAGCAAAATTGAAAGAACATATACTAATAGAGCGGACATGAATGTTTAAGAGGCCATTACGTCAGATATTAGACAGGACATAAATCCAACTACACATATGTTTGATTGTGAGCAATTTCTTAATTGATTTAACCTAGTTCTATTGTAGCGGAAGTCATAACCACTAAATGTTGTTCATTAAAGTCTACTAAGACAAGTAAACCTACAAGTAAAGAGAGAGTCAAGTTGTAATATCGAAGGTCAGTATGTTAATAGTCGAGTCTGATAAGTCTTTATTCTGTGTCCGAGCGACATTTCAGAGTGAAGGCTAATAGAAACATCGTTTACCCAAAACGTTTGCGCGTGTCATTAACGTAAGAAGCTTTTGGGTCAATAACCGGACCGCACCGGTCAGTACGATCCCGATATCTCGCATACCGAATTCGAAATGAGATCGAATTAGACCGAGATACGGGAGTGAATGCTCTTAATTTTGAAGATAACCCCCCCTAATGTAAGCTGAACCCCGAACTATGCTTTTTAGTGTTATGCGCTTTTATCGATTAGATCGGATATTTCTCGTCTATTTTTGGCCGAGTTGTTATATATATGAAAAATGTAGGTCAAATTATTATCTTACTAGTATTATAAAAGCGAATGTTTGGATGGATGGATGTTTGTTAAAAGGTATCTTCAGAACGGATGAATGGATCTCGCTGAAATATGTATTTGGCATAGATGTAGAACATAGTCTGGAAGGAGTCATTTAGTTTCTTTAATTCTGCGCGGACAGCTATTCCTATATAATAAAAAAACTACTGCACCTGCCTACATCAGGAATCGAAAGTAAGGAACATCTGATCAAGAACATTCGCGACTTCAACTCGTCTTCCTTAACTTGGGTTTTGTAGAAAATTTATTACTTTTTAATTTTATCGTCCCAAAAAAAAAATACTCAAAAATTGATTGCCTGGTCTGGCCTTTTTGCTGTAATAATGAATAAATGCGATGTACGAACCAGATGTTCGCGAGACCATAATAAGGTGTATCGCATACAAAGCATCGAAATCGGACACCGGAGATAGGGCAGACCTGACCCACACGACAAATTTATTCAAACATCCAAATAAAGAATAGACAATCTAATTTCAACCTTATTCCTAAAGCAATAAGCATCGCATTATAATTTCATGATAACATGAAAGTATACAGACAAGTTGTTGTAAACATTTTAATTTTCGTGAGTGCTTTATGAATTAATCTCGCCTTTCTTATTGCGTTCCGATTCTTGAGCGTTACAGAAAATAAATATACGACCGTTCCCTTTTCGCTGAGGAGACAGGGCATTCAATTTTGTAGTCTAACCATTATTGTATGGCTAATGGTGAGCTTTTTGCAGATTTTTATCTATAGATAATATCTAATCCTGTTGAATAGACGCTATGGAAACGACCGGCGCAATTGTAAACCGGTGTTAAGAGGATGAAACACGTTTTAGTTCATTCTCTATAACGCATCGATGCGGAATTGATATAGATTAAGATCCGAGATTATATCCTATATCTATTTAGGTTGACTACATCTGAAGACATCTGATTGAACAATTATGAAAATACCTCTTAATTTTTTTTCTTTTAAATTTAATATTAATCCTGTAAAAATAGCTCTAAAAAATCTTTTATAGATTACAAATCACAACTATTGTTGATGTTTCAAACATGCAGGCCTAAATAAAGTCGAATGTTTTAAAAAAAAACATTCGAAATTCAAATAAAAAGCAACATCGATAAACGGGAATCCGAACGTCACTCGGTCGCATGTAATTGATCCGGGATGTTTTATCTTGATGAGCCCTTTATATGTGCCCCCGACGCGCTACCCTCCCCATGCATATAGATAAAATCTTTTAAAAGGGTTGCCAACTAAAGATATCACTTAATTTGTAGCTACTCTTTGTAACCGGGATTAGTAGGGGACTTGTTATAAAAAAAACAACAGTTTTTTGCCGTTCACTTTTTTAACAATGTACGAATTTTAGATTTGGCGAGAAGTTATCGATTACATTTTTTAAAAGATTATAACTAAAGCACAAAAAGCGAGAATGTATTTCTTAAGTATTTTGCAAAAGGTTTAGAGGCTTATCTTCTTATGTCGAGTTTTGTTTTGTTTAGCTTTGTTTCGATATAATAAAATTGAAACAAACGAATGACGCGTGTTGCTAAAATCTCAAATTAAGCCTTGTGTTTTTTTTTGTCCGCTTATTTTTTAAATATCGGATCGAGGAACGTGAGCCAGGTATTAAATTGTCAGGCCAGATCAACGTTAGGTCCTAATTAAGATTCTAATAAATAATTTTAATATTCAGTTTCCATTATGCTTATCTTATAATTTGCTAAAGTTGTTCGCTTAAGAGACTTATCGAATAGCTAATAAATCTTAAATCGACGTATCAAAATATTTAAAGGTTTATGTACTATATTCAAAATATATTAATATCTTAACCTTTGTTATTGTTTTTATAGCAATAAAGACAAAGGTAACTCTAATTAGTTTAAATAATGCAGATGAAATATTAATCAATCTATCATTGATCAAATAACATTAAATATCAAGAACTATAGTTAAAAATATTTAAAAGAGAGATTAAGATATAGCTTACCTCTATCAACAATTTTCCCGAATAAATTCTTCCCTCTTAAGAAATTCCTTGTGGTGCAATTCCATCTTCTGTATTTGAACTGATGTTGGCATTCGGCGACCGCCATGTTGGCTCCCTTCGCGACAGCTGTTAGCACTCCTGGGTTCTCCTTGGCGAGTCGCCGTTGCTTCCGCCTTAATGTGGAGTGTACCCCAGCGTCCATGTATAGGACGCCAGGTGACATCGGTGATATGTTGTTTGGCTCTCCCGCTTTCGCTATGCCCCTGTGAAACATTGCTACATTAGTTAAATGTGAAGAAATGAAGTAAGGTAATCAGAGATTATATCGATTGAGAGCAGTTTTGTGTATGTTATATTTGCTCGTTTACTTTAAATATTCCCTTTTGTCACTATAATAAAAGACAATGCTGAAGTCGTCACCCAAAACAAGCGAGACCGAGGATTGTGAGGGAGGGAAGAAAAAACAAAACAAACAAAACCCGAACGCCACTTAAGGCAATGGGTGCAACTCGAAATGAAATGCTCATTTGAGAAGGTAAAGACAACAAACAATTGACGACCGAAACGTCAATCCGCAGACGTTTAGATAAATATTTGCGTCGCGCATTAATCGTCGAGGGCCCAGTGAGTAAACATAGGCCGTGAGCGATCGACATCTCGGCCCTGTTGACGTCCGCCTCACTCGTGGATATATCGCTCGAAGACTAAACAAAAGCATCATACATTCACAGCTTTGGAACGGCATCTCTTATTTCATGTTAACAGAACAATCCATGTATCCGTTCATTCATTTCCCGACCGACGTTTTCGTAACTTGATGAAGGTGTGGAACTAAAACTACGTGAGGTCGCGCACAGCGATGCCTCGGCGCTCTGGAAATCGTATTACTTTTCTATTTGCCCTTCTTTGTAGTCGAGTGTAACGCAAATATGAATAGCTCGTCGGAAATTCTCATTTCCTTCGAGAAATAAAGACGACAATGCGGCGTTTTTGGACACTTAATGCGGCTATTTAAAAACTATGATACGGTTTTGTGAGATTCTTTGAAAAGCTTGTTGACCAGAATAATACTTGGTAAACTTGATAATATGATAAATGTCGTGGATTTATTTGATTTTATTTTTTCATAGTTAAAAATTATACTGTGGTTTTAAATATGTTTATAAAATAGAATAACGAACTTATTTATTATACTTAAACATGCTTTTCTTAACTTAATTTGATGATAATTCTATAATTTTTGGTGTGAACGATACAAATTCATGTTTACATAACTATTACTAATTTACTTTTAATTATGTTAAGGCACAGTTAGTCTATGAAACCTAAAAACTCTTTAAATACTTAAAATACTTAATCACCATAAGTAACTTAGTACTCAAAATCTATTTCACTTTATAAAATGCTTAGTATAAGTAACAAAAAAAGTGTCAAAGTGAAATAGAAGTATTATTTAATGTCTGGGAACGGTCGAAGGGATGTCCATATTTGTCCGGCGATGAGTAAAGTCCTTTACACTTGTCACATTGGTTGGAAACCAAATACAAGCGACGAGATGGCCGGGAAAAAATCGTGAATGGCTTTCACAAGTAAACGTGATGTTTGCACAAAGATAAAGCCTGTGTGAATGTGTCAAAATAACAAATATTGTCTTTGGGGGCTTGCGGCACTTGCTATTCAGGTCATTAAGGCCATTTGCGACTTTATAGTGCGTAGAATATATTTATATAGAACAAAAATCAACTTAATTATTACAGACATCTATTACACATAAAAAATTAAACAATTTGATTATAGAAATTTTTTCAATTCAAATAATTAATTCAAAAGAAATTGAGGTGGAAAACATTTTCAACTTATTTTTTTTTTTAAACATTTCATTTTTTGAAAAGTATAATCTGATGTTATATGTTCTTTTGTTTTCCTGTTGTTACTTGTATGAAAGACTAGCTGTCGCACGCGACTCCGTCCGTGAGGAATTAAAAAACATAATTAGTAGCCTATGCATTTTTCCAGGCTACGTTCTTTATGTATACCAAATTTTATCGAGATCTGTTCAATCGTTTTGGAGATACCTTCAAACAAACATCCATATATCCATCCAAACATTCGCATTTATAATATTAGTAAGATTAGTAAGACTCGAGCCAAAAACGTGTAATGTTTCCGTAAATGTTTCAGCAGTGAAAACTCACGGTAACATTAATATCTAGAATTCGCGGAATGGGTACGCTTATGTCTACAACATATTATCGTAACTGTAACTAATCATATTTAAATATATCCATTTTTAGATTATTTGTTTAACATTATTGTAGTTCCTTTAACGATAAACATGTTTTTTTTTTAATATTACACACTTCTTATCTATACACATACAAAGCGTTTAGCTTCCCCTTAAAAGTTTTTCTTTGACTCATCGTACGCATTTCGCATACAAATTAAACCTTTATTATTTAATTTGTTGGCATCTTACGAGGCGTCAAAATATCGTACTGGACCGTCCAGATTACTAAGACCTCTTCTGTCTTGAATTTTGTACTTTAAACATAAGTCATAAAGATGTATAAAACAGACTTGGAGATCAAATTGGATTGGTAGCTGTTATCATTTCTATCCTGACGCCGGCACGCGATTTCGTACGTAATGTAATATGGACAACGCCTGATGAATACGAATTAACTAAGGTGTGGCAGTTTTTTATTTGCGAACGACGAAACGATTTAATTTAGCCAGAAATATATTCCATTAAAAATCGTCTCATTTTGACATCTCACTTAATTTGTTGAAAATGTACTTGTCATAATATTAGTGACACCGATTAAAGATTAAGGACAAAAAAGTAACATAAAAATGCTTTTATTTTTAAATTGAATATTTTATATATTTCTCGTAAAGTTTTTTACAATTTAGTCTTATTTTATTACACTATAAAGAACTATCTAGAAATTTCTAGAAGTTGTAAGCAACAGAACTCAAGTATACAATAGTTTTCAATTATACTTTTAAACAGCTATTGTATACAAAAAGGTAGGAAGTGTTGCCGTAAAAATGTATAACAACGTTTCTTTGTATATGTTCTTGCAAGAAGAATTAGATGGAGTTTACTCATTGCCAGACAAATATGGACATCCTTACAATAGTTCCGAGAGAGTTTTATAAAGTGAATTAAGTTATGAGTTTTAACTAATTTAAAGCCTTGAATTATTTTAAAAATTTCATCATCATCATCAGCTCACTATACGTCCTCACCGAGGGGCTCGGAGCCTATCCTAAGTTAAGGGTGATTAGACCATAGTCAACCACGCTGGCCAATTGCGGGTTGGTTGACTTCACACATATCTTTGAATTTCTTCTCAGATTTGTGCAGGTTGCATCACGATGTTTTCCTTCAACGTAAGAACTTCGGACAAATGTACATATGTAAATCGGAAATCGAAATACACATTGGTACATGGCGGGATTCGAACCCAGGACCTGCAGATTGCAAGTCAAGTGCTTGATCACTGAGCCACCGACGCTCCTTTTAAAAATTTAATGAGGTGTAATGTTTCAAGGACTATATAAGTACTGAAAAAATAAAGAAAGACGTGTTTTAACCCTTTGACCGCCGGTATTTTCATCCAAGTATTGTACATTGAAAATCCTTATAAACATTCTCGTCCGTAAAAAAGTTTGCAATACAATTTTATATCGTCTATCTTAATTAAATGTTAATTTGGTTAATGCATACACAATTCATTTGTTTGTTTGGTATCGCGACTGCGACGGAGACGCTTTGAATATTCAGAAGCGTCTGGTTCAGCAAAGAACTACGAAATGTCTGCTCTTGATGATTAATAACTAAGTATTGTTACTTTGAAAGAAGTATTTTTGTTATTTTAAAAAGCTTTAAAGACTGTTTAAATACGTTATTATAGACTTTAATGGAAAAGTCGGAATATTTAAGGTTATATTTATAAAGTTAAGCAAATATGATCATGATGTAAGTTGGATACGTTATAATAATAATAAAATCAATATTAACGTTGGTAGCTCTCGCTAAACAGTTGGATTAAGGGCCGATACAAAAGGCAGTTAGCCTAGAAACCGCACTCATCGTGAGAAGGTTCCTGTCTCTGCAGCCCTGACCACTGGTTGTTTGATTCATGGGACTCCGCAGCCGGTGGTGTTCTGTTTTTAATATAATATGTTTTGTATAATTTTTTATTTTTTATATGAAATGTAATATATTAAGAATAAGGTTAATAAATGAATAAGTGAGGTTAAAATCAATATAATAAAAAAGGTTACAAGAAACTATATTTATCTGCTTAAAATCATACAGTTTTGTTACAGCGCTTAATAATTTAAAACAAAATTAAAACTACATTTCTTACTTATGCGCATTGGGTGAATGTTTGTTAGAATGTATCTCCTAAACTGCATGGATCTTACTGAAATTTGGTATAGATGTAAAAAAAAGTTTTAAGGTACATACGCTACTAATTAAGTTTTTTTTAATTCCGCACGGACAAAGCCTCGGGCACAGCTAGCATAGTGTACTAAAACTCCGTCATTGCGGCCATGAAAGTTGATTGTGTATACAAGTACGAATATATTTGTTTAATGCAATGAGCACGAGCCACTTTGATACTGAGTGATAAGTGTGAGATAACATAGCGTTACAAACATTTTAGACACGGCATTGAACTATTTAAAATATCATTGTATTTAAGTCTTCAATAACTATTTATAAGACTATGAACTATATCATAATGAATTCACTAAACGTCCCCACTAATAGGCTCGGAGCCTATCCTAAGTTTGGAGATTAGTCCATAGTCAACCATGCTGGTTTGGGTTAACTTCATGACGACAATTTGAAATATATATCAAAAAATTACTAGAACGCATGACTGGTTACAACCGAATATTACTAACTAGTTAATTATATAAGATATAAATATGACATACCTTTAACTGTTATGTAATTTGTGTTAAACCGATAGTAATTTAAAACTACCTTTTCACAGAACGTATTTTAAAGTGTCAGAAAATGCGCGTGCGCATCTTACTTTTCGTTTTATTGCGTTTAAAAATGTTTTATGATAAAACAAAGTTTTTTAATGTTGTTACTTTTTGTCGTTTATTTTCAATTTAAACAATAGTTAAATAAATTATAATATTGAATTTTTTGCATTATTTTAACATTAAATAAAATTTATTTTATAATATTGAACGCAATAATAATTACTTAATAACATAAACAATCAAAGTTTTACGCCGCCGACGGCACGCCGGCTGTAAAACCTTTGAATGTTTTAGAAGAAATTAAATAAATAGTTTTATTTTAGCGTTTCAATGAATATTCTGTTACAAAATGTAATTTATTTAATTCGGTTATTAAAATTGAGAGTATTTATCACAACAGAAATTTATTATTTATTTTAAAATAAATTTATTATTTTTCTTAAAATCTATTTAATTTAATTCAACGATAAATATGTAAATTTTAATGTGTTAAAATTATTAATTGACATTTAAAGTTAATGCAAAATTTATCATTCATTAATTCAATTAATTTTTAAAAAGAATATAATTTTGCCGACGCATATATAGGTCAGTCTTATGACCTAGAATTTTATTGCCCTACTGTAGTTTTTATTAGGTCAGTAGTACACAATGTTTACCTATTTTATACTATGACAATCAAACGTTATTTATTTTTTTATAATAGAAGGGGGCAAACGAGCAGCGGGAACACCGAGGTGTTCAAGGACGCTCATGGACATCAGCAATACCAGAGGAACCGGAGATGCGTTGCCGGCCTTTGAGATGGTCATACGCTCGCTTCTTTAAGGACCCCAAGTCGTAGAGGTTACGTTACTACTCGTACTTTGTGTATTAGTCAATAATAGTAATATGTTTGTTATACACTTTTTTTGCGTTAAAAATGTTACTAAGGAAAAAAAATATTTTATTCAGTTTTTGAAAGTGAACATTAAAAATAAATTTGATTAAGAAAATTTATGATTGCTGTTAATATTAAAGTTTTATGTATTTAAGTGATTTTATAGCGATCATCAATTAAGTTAAAACATACATTGGCAAGTTATTTTAATTTTAACGATTTGTTCACATTATGTGTAATTGCGCATACTTTTAAATGTTTAAAATAAATTATAAGTGAAAGAACTTTTACGATTTCTTTATTTATTTTATCGTTAAAGCTGTAAGTAAATAAAAATTGCATTAAGTTGGTCATAAACGCATTTATAACCCCGTGTTACCTAAGTGAACTAAAGAGTGAACTGTTCACTTAACTTAGTGAGATAAATCACTGAGCTTACATAACTTGAATTAAGTACAAATTACCATTATAGTTACTTTAAATCCTTTAAACGAATAAGATGGATCTTTTTGTCATACGACATTTGAAAATTTAACAAAAAGAAAAATACATTTTAAATTTTTTCTGATAAAATAATTTAAAATAATAACATGTCTAGTAGATTGCGAAGTCTTTACAATAGGGATTAGGGAGGTCGCATACCGGGAGCGAAGTGATAGTAAACGTAAATATGTATAAAGTTGACGCTCCCGTCCGTCACGGGCGACGTGTGTACAGAGCTTTACACTGCCACTTTTATTTATGATCTAAAGAAAAATGTAGGACTATCACTTATTTAACAAAACTAGAAAAATGTCAACCTTACATTCAATAAAATTTAGTATTTTCAACTTAGATTAATAGATATAAGAAAAATCATTTATTAAGTGACAATATTAAGTCAAATTATTAAAACTGTTATTTTAATAATAGTGAGAATAATAACTACACAAGTTCAATTCAATTATTATTATCATAAAAAGGGATAAACTTGGTTTAAAATCTCTTAGATAATTTACCATAACACTAATACTGATGTTATACTATTTAGGTAACTTAATTTACTTAAACTACTAAAGAAATAAAAACTATAGCTAACGATATATATCTTAGTCTTCTTATTTAAAACACTTAACATATACCACTTGTTGAATGGACAGTATTAACTTGTTAGAACGTAACTGAGCGGCGCGTTTGAGCTAGAACTTTGTTTTAAAATTCCCTAAACAAAATTAAGATTCCCTAAAGGTAAAAGTATTCCACATAACCGAATTATTTTACATTAATACATAAATATATGCTATAGACTCAAGATATAGTTATATATTTTATTAGAAGATACACATATTACGCTAACTGAGAACTTAAGTTATTTTGATTTTTGTTTTGCATCTAAGTTGGTCTAATATTTTACGACAAGTTACATCTAAGTATAGCAAATTTAATTTGTGTTTTAAAACAACTATTACAGCGTTTCGAATGCATCAAATGTATAGAAAATGTTAGTGTTAAACAAGCACTTCAGATGTATAAGATGAAAACATTAAAAACGTACATTGAAATATAGACTATGAATATATGGGGGTAAAGTCAAAATTGCAAAAATTATTAGTGAGTCGGTAAAAGAACTTACCACCACATGCTGCCGCGTCCTCTCCTTGGCTTGTTGGCGGCTTCGCACCGAGTACACAGCACAGTGAGCACAAACAACCACAGACACTTCATTCTGCGATGGGCGGGCGCAAGCCTTCACATGAGCGCGGCCGGTCGAGGCACGTTGACGTCTGCCGGCCGAAACGTAGCCCGAGGCGGAGTCGCTGTGGTGGGAGGCCGTACCTGCCTCACCGCCCGATTGGTCTCACACTTCTAGTTTTTTTTTTGTAATCTTTGTCGTGTTTGGGTCATTAGGTTGGTTATGCAATTCTGTATCGAGTTAGATAATATGACGTTATCGGATCACAATGCTTTGTAATTGACTTTTGTGATTCTATTCATTGAAATTTTCATTCATAGCTCACACCTTGATTTACTTTTTCTCATTGACATAATACATTGAATCTACTTAAGATTTATATTTAAATTCTTTACTTAAGTTTTCATTGAATGTGTAGTGTTAATTTATGCCTTTGCAGTTTCAATAAATTACCAATGCATAGATGTCTTACTAAATGATATTTATTTTACCTAAAAAATAATATTTTCTGCCATTGGCTCATACATTTGACTTAAATATCCGCGAAAATAGATCAGAGGTAATTGATAAATCTTATCTATATTGTCTGTAATCGGTTTGAACGTGAGCGTAGGTTGATGCGCGTGCGCGTGCGCCAGTGGGAGGGGCGACGGCGGCGGCCAATGGCGGCCTGCCTGCGCCCGCGCGCCTTCCGACCCGACGCACTGCCACGTGCTTACACAACGATATAAGGCACTAAGTTGTATTAAAGCTACATGAAAAATGTAAAATTATTATGATAACTTTCAATACTATTATTTCTTCGTTCTAAGCTTTAACTTAACTTAAATCTACAACCTTATGTATTCATTCTCTTATCGTAAGGGGATAAATAATTACTTTTTAAAAACAATAAAAGATAAATAAAAAAATGAGGTAACTTAAAGGTATACTGTGCTTAACAAAGTTATGTAAGTTGCAAAACTTATGAGGAAATACTTTTGTAAAAATAAACGATATTTGAAGTTTTAAAAAATACACGTTGTACTTTTTAACCACAATCAGTATTAGTAACATAATATTTTAAAATATACCAATCGTAACAAAATATATTTTAATATCAATATAGTTATTTAAAAATCTTTAAGCTTAACAAAGAAAATAACTTCATCAATTTAATGACTGATCTCATAAATTAAATAACATATAGCAATCCAATATATTGTCTTTTATTCGTAGCATGTATACATCATTAATACGAAGAGTTCGCTACGTCGTCTACAGAATATAGCTGCATACGAAAGATTTCAACGCGGGCGGTCTCTCTTACAACCAGTCATTTCCACTACAAACATTTTATTATTTGAAAATTAAACTTAATAAATAGATATATAAACTTCTTTCGCTATTAAATTATTTTTAGAATAATTTATTGTTACTTTGATGATACTTAAATAGCATTATTTGTGTACTTTTAATAGAGTGAATTGTGAGAAATTATTTAGATTTACGAACATAATGCGTATTCTTTATTAAAGTAACAGCTTCTTGTCGAAAATACGAAATAATTATCTATATAAATAAAAGAAAGTCGTGTTAGTTACACTATTTATAACTCAAGATCGGCTTTACCGATATGGCTGAAAATTGGTGAGGAACTTAGAGCCAGAAGACGGACATAGGATACTATTTAATTATTTTTTTTTTTTCGAATTTATGTATATATATAATATATTTGTTTACAGTGTTCGTTAATTTAATTCATCTGCATATTTTTTGCTTCTCAAGAGTAAGTGGAGATAGAAAAAACAGCGCGTGTCAAGCACATATGGATGACATATGACAATCAAATGTTTCGGTTAATTGAACATTCGTGTAAACGCCTCTTATTGACAACGAAAGAGCAGCTGTGTGTCCCTTAGTCTCCTTCAATATTTTTTTCAATCAATCCTATATCAATAGAAATTCTTTTCTAGGTTAGAAGAAAGTAGTTAAACTATACTTAGTTGTTATTAAAATTAACTAAAAATTACTTGTATCGATATATTTAATTGGGTCAGTTATAAGTCCAAGAAATCGCTTTATTCATGTTTTGGTGCTTAATTTGGACTGTTTTAAATTTAATTCTTTGCCCGCAATTCGAGTAGGGTGTCCATATTATACAGAGAACAATCTCACTAAATAAAGGTAAAATCTTAATAATAATTAGCAATTTTTATTACCTGTTTTAAGTCAGAAAAATGTCATAAATTAGCTTGTATTGTATCATAACTCCCCATGGGATTTCTTACCGCAAGATAATTGTTCTAAATTAAAAGCATATGTACAAAGGATAACAGTCGTATTGCTATACAAATAAAGGCGAAAATCGATTACATTTTATACAAAAACATCCATTAAACAGAAGTCCGCAATAAAAGGGCAGCGTAAAAATTCGACCAGTGAAAGTGAAAAGCCTCATTATGACCACCTTTACCATTAATGGACTTAATAAATATTTATCAAACAATTATCAGTTTTAAGTATATAGAATAAAGGCACATTTTTGAATGACAAATATGATACAGTTGCAAATTTCGTCATGCTCCACTAAAGTCCGTCGATAATTAACAATTGTGTTTAAGTTTTGTCCCAGAAGTTTCAAGCAATAAAACTTTTCAATACAACCAGTCCTAATGATTTTCGATTGTCCTCTAGAATTTGTTCGAAAGAATATTTCGCTTATAACTGTGAAATATGTCTAGAAAATAATCTAGTTAGACATTTCCATATATTTCTAGATTGTAAAATATTGCTTCATTTTATGGAGGTTCTAAAGTCTAAAGAGTTAATTCATTATTGATACTGTGGGCGGTTTTTGACAGGACAATGCTCGCGCAAACCCCAAACAATATTTTACATGTCAATTTCAAGCTTTTGTCAATAATGGATACTAAAGAAAGATAATTAGCAACCCTGTTTACGTTAAACTACTAAGAAATACAAGAAACAACTCACTGCTAAAAATAAATAAGGATAAAAAAGGCCGGCTGGAATGAATCACTTCTCATCGTACCCGCTTTCCCATCCCCGGCTTATCTTAGCTATTACGAAACGCAAATATCACTCCTCTAAGACAATACGCAACTTTACAAATAAGTTTTATAAACGGACAACGAGAATCGACTCGCGACCCTCCAAACTACACAATGTAAAATATACTTTTTCACCTTAAAAACAGAGTTGATATTCCCTTGGTTTTAAAAGGGTAAAACGAGCAATGGATAACATTTTACAGTACTTGCTCATTGTATCTTTATTGCTTAGAGTAAACGTAAATATTAAGTTTTATTATGTTTACGGATAGGCGCGGTCGAGGATAGAAACGTCGGAGTCGGTGTGGTCGCCTCCCAGTGAGATATCGATTGAAAAAAGAATCTTCCGCCCCTTACAATCGTTTTATGAGGATGACAACTATATAAGTAGCCGGTATCCCTACGAATTGTTAAGGCAACGCCAAATTCAACACTTCTGATGTACGGGAGCTGATGATTTATGTATGACTGGGCAGGTTTATGTATTGTATTGTGTGACGACGGCCCCCAGTCGGCGGTCAAATTGTAGCTCGTCATCTTTACTTAATCCGTTTGTTATTTCACGCACCGTTGAGTTTTCTGATCACAGATGTGGTACTGTAGCAAGTTCATTAAATGAATAAATTAAATATTTAATATTAAATGCATTATAACAATTTTTTTTACCGTCACAGGAAATATACATTTAAGAAATCTTACAGGACATATACACGAACAAGCGGAATGAATCACAAACTGTAGACATTCTTAATTAGATATATATTTTAATTAGCTGTGGCCTGCAACTACATCCACGTGGTATTAAGAAAGCATAAGTAGCCTATGTGTTCGTCCAGGCTATGTTCTACATCTATGCTAAATTTCAGCGAGATTCGTCCAGACGTTCTGGAGAGACCTTCAAACAAACATCCAAACTTTCGCATTTATAATATATAAAGTATGGTTTATTTATGACGAAACTAAGCATAACACGTTTTGGGGGGTCTATTCTGATGTATCACTGACCGTCTCGCACCGTGAGACACTGACCGCTCACACATAAACAATCAGAAAACATTGCGGTTACGAATTCATTTCGCATTGATACATCCGTCTGACCCGTTAATAGCCAACATTGTTTTCGGTTCGGCAAAAAAAGATAATAAAAAAAAATTGAGACATCGAAATTCTTGTTCGCATTTAGCCACGATAAAATCACCGCCCCCGAATGATATATCGCTCTACCAATCTAGCCTAATAGCGTTTTAATATCATGGCTTAGTCATTTAAATTTAGTAACAAAAACTCAACTGTTATTAGTAAAAAAAATACCCAAACCACAATGAACAGGCGTTGAACTTGACAACTTATAACGCGCTTATATTTTTTAAATATATTAACGACCTAATATTTAACTTGGTAGATACAAGATTGATTAATGTTTAAAAAGCCGGATGGGACCTTAATGAATGGAGCGTAATTAAAAAGAAGCACACTGAATATCTTTAGAAACACATTCTAAAATGTAATCTTTTGTTATAAATTAAAAACATAAAGGTTTTGTTATTTTCTTGTTAATTAAAAGAACTAAAAATACACAAACTTTTCGTCAAGACGATTCAGGCGATTCCATACTACACGAGGTTGTGTCTTTGCGAAATTCCTATGTCCACCTTTTAACTCCATCATCAGATCAACATTTGTTGATATCAATCAACCAATAACCGGGAAGTGGATCAAATTTAATTCGAAATATTTGATAGCAAACATCGGGTGAAACTAAATAAAAGCTTGTAATAGAAGATAAAAAATCTAAACGTTTTCAAAACACAAAAGGAATTAATTACCACATGCCAATAAATACAAAAAATAAAATATGAAATGGATTTTTTGTCGACATTGTATTCGGAATAGTGCATATGTGTAGACGATTGCAAGCGTTTCCTGTTACCACACAAGTGGTACACGGATATACTGTTATAAGTTTTTTTTATTAATTTTTGTCAAGATCTTTATGTCGTGGGGAGCTTTTGACATGTTCAAGACAGCCACTTTAGTTCTTATGTATAATAGAAAAAATCTTATAAAAGGTTTTCATTGCCTTAAAACATGAGAACATATATTTTTAAGTATATTTCACACTAAAGTTTTGTAGTGGAAAAGTACGGTTACCAAATCATCGTAGAGAGGAGAAAGACAGATAGAGTTACCGATTTTCATGTCAATCTGCCGCCTTTCTCTCCTTTATACTTGATTTTTTTTTGGATAAACTCAGGCAATATTTAATACAACACTAATAGTCATTTGTTTTTCAATGCAAAATTTAACAATATGTAACAAACTATTTAAGTCAAATGAAAACGAAACTTGAACTCATTCCGAGTCACGCGATACAAAAACATCAAGAACTAGTTTACCATAATTGGTCTGAACACCTCTGGTCAAGGTCGGAGACATTCATTTGTTAACTATTATGTACGTTATAATTATTTTAAACAAAAATCTATAAATGTTATAACAATTGGTTAGAATATTAAAGAAATAAACTTAAGTATATCATAAAAATCTAACTGCTACTAAAGCTTACGGAAATTAATTTAATATCTATATTTTTTTTATCATAAGGTGGCAAACAAGCGTCCACCTGAAATCGCTTAAATAGCGAAGTCACCGTTGCCCATCGACATACGTAATTGCATATGCGTTGCCTACCTTTAATCGTCAGAGGAGAGGATGCACAGAAAGAAAATAGTTTCCCTTCCCATGCATCCTCTCATCCGGAAAGTCCACTTCCACTTCCCATCCTTTCCTTATAAGAAAAAGGGTGGGAAGGAAAAGAGACGGGACGCACACTCATCAGACGAAACGCGGAATTGCTTCCAATTCACGCCTTGCTTCCGTGTGATCGTAGTATTACACCGGGCGAACCGGACCAATTCGTGCGAAGATGTTAAAGCGGGATGTACCACTGTTAAATAGGAGTAAGGAAGAATTGTTTTTAAAATTTCATCAATCTCGTATAATTTAGTATTTCTCACTCAAATGATAGACTTGTATACAACAAATAGCCCAACTGAATACCGAAATATATACATTTTCCTTAATAACACAGCAGTTTAAATGAATTGCGCGAAATATTCCATATGTTTAACCGGAGGCTTGTTGCAAAACTACAAAGACAGGGTTACCAACTGAAAACATCGTAAGGTGAAATAACCATTGCAAAAATCGGTTAAAGCTCGCATAATATAAAATAATAAACAGAGTTTTAAATTTTTTTATTATAAGAGAAGTGACCAAACGAGTAGCCAGGACACCGAGGTGTTTACCGACGGCCTTGGACATTTTCAATACCAGAGGAACCACAGATGTGTTGCCGATGAGATGGTGATACGCGACTCTAAGTCGTAGCGGTTTGGCAATACCGCCGAGGACAGATCGTTCCACAACGCGGCTATGCGAGGCAAAAGCATTTCTTGGATTATTATCTATCAAGACAAAACTTTTTAAATGATAGAGAGACAGAGAAATTATATCATTCAAATTCGCATCAATTGAGAAGAAAGATAAAAGTTCAACAAAGGTTTGGCACTAGAAATCGGCGTTAGTTTTTCTGTCTATATATAATGTGAAAGCGTTGTGTTATAGTGAATAGGTATTAACTAAAATACGTGCCTTCGTTCGTAAGTAATTTCAATTTTCGAAAACACCACATAACATGAAATACGATCGTAATCAAGCACTACATTATTCATTAAAAAAAATTATTTCTCCTTCTCTCTCTCTCTCTCAAGATGCCTCTCCATTTAATGGGGTTGGCCGTCAGCTCAGTGAACTTTCGCCGATCTTGTGCGAAGCTAAATAAATGTTCCACGCTGGTAACATTCGTCCATTCCTTGATATTTCGCAACCACGATTTCTTTCTTTATCCAGCGCGTCTTTTGCCTGCGATTTTTCCCATCATAATTAGTTGGAGAAGTTCGTATTTCTTCTTATCATTGGATCATGGGCGAAAACTTCAATAGAGAGTTGGTACTGAAAGTTATTTTAAACATTATCTTGACAGCCTTAAGAAATAAACGCGAACCGTTTTATACAAACATGGTCATATAATTATGATACGGCTGTACGTTAACAGCTATCAGAAATTAACTCAAGTGGATAATTGAACGTGGTTTTATTGCAGATTTAGCAATCAATTACGACTCAATTAACTAGCATTAACAAGTTGTTAGCGGATGTTAACAGTTAACTGTACTTAGTACCTGCTATACGATTTATCGCACTCTCAATTAACCTCTAAACAACTCAGTGCTGATAATTTTATAGCTTTTTAAATATTGATTCCAGAAACATCTATTCTTTATATAAAATTCTCGTACCACAATGTTAGTTACCATATAACTTCGAAATGGCTTGACCGATTCTTATGAAATTTTATATAAATATTTAGTAGGTCTGAGAATCGGCTCTCTTTTTTTTATCCCGCGCGGACGGAGTCGCGGGTAACAGCTAGTAAAGGATAAATGTCTACTAGTCAAATGATTAGTTACACTAAATAATTTATGAAAATGCATTCTGGTATAAATACCGTATAAGTAATTAGGATTACGTATTACTAAATCGTGCTTAGTACATTTTATGATTTTGTTAATGTCAATTTTCCCTGTCAACTCGTCGACTATCCAACTTGAAATTATCTATATATTATTTAAGTTTCAATGAACGAAAAATTAATTGTTCAAAACTGGCTTTTTCTCTGAAATAAACCAACAAAATTAATATTAAAATTGTAAAATTTGACAACCCTGAAATAGGGCTTAAGGACTGACCGGCGTGGCGAGGCGCGGGAAGGCCCCGGCCAACAATAAAGTAATTGATCCGTCAAGCGCTGGGCCCGCGGCGGACCACACAACGCACTACGCTATAAACACGCTATTTTGCGATATTACCCCACTTGTAAACATAAATACAGGGCAGAGGTGTATACGCAAATTGGTCTCATTACACATAGAAATGATTTACTAGACTACTAACTTAAATGGGAACAAGTAAAAGATAACTTTTATACTAAAAACATGAAGGCAAATGAGAAACATCCTCTTTTTGTAAATCGGTTGTTACACTTAAAACAAAAAGGGTGCTTAGGAAACGTACCCATACTACGTGACCCGTTTAGGGGTGAGGGGGGGGGAGGCGTAGTTCTTAAGTTCAAATTATTTTTATTTTCAATTTTTGCCTGTGAAATAATTAAAAATGTTAATTATGAATTACTACGCAAAAATTAAAAGGGGGTGTCTTGGCATGTACTACGAGTGGTCACCGAGGGGAGGGAGGGTTTGAAAAAACTAAAAAATAGGTCACGTAGTATGGGTATGTTCCCTTATTAACTAAATCTAAAACATTCCAAAGGACAAATCTGATTATAACGTCTAACTATATTATTGTAAGGATGTGTGAGTTGTTGAAAAGAAACACATTTTAATATAATTAAGTCGGGCTTACGCGCCCACGCTCAACTTTTATACAGCCTTTAGCACCCGTAGGGTTAATATAATACAATCTTACGCCTGACGAAGAGGCTTATGTATTCCATTCTTAAAACGACGAAACGACGACGAAAAAATATTATTCTACTTGTCTCTTATATGAACAAAAAAATTTTAAATTACGACTAGTCTACTAAAAAAAATTATCGTAGTAAATTTATATTTTCAAACTCCTAAAATAAAATAAAAAATTATAAATAATAAATAAGACTTTATTTCTGTAAAACATATAAAACCAATGGGTCATTTAAAATAAAATATTACCATACTAAGGTAAAATTAAACCTTTGTCACGAGAAGTACCACCCAACGATATAGACCAACATTTGCGGTATTTCCGATTATCGAAACTTATTAATTGAGTGTAAACTCATCTGATCGTATTAACATAAATATCAACTTTATCTACCTGTCTTTATCGAGGACCGAAATTAGGTGGGCAATAATTGTTCCTGTGACCAAGTAAAAAAGGAATTTCTGACACTAATTTTGGGTCCAACAATTATATCAAGAGTGACTCTTAAGGCAAGTATAGACTAGAGCATTTATTTGTAACTAGCTGTGTCCGCGACTTCGTTCGCGTGGATGTCGGAAACACTATCGCGATTATCTTTTGATTGCATTTATCTTCGCTCCTATTGGTCGCACGTAATGTTATATAGCCTAAAGCCTTCCTCTATAAATGGACTATCCAACAAAAAAAATTTCAAATCGGACCAGTATTTTCTGAGATAAGCGCGTTTAAACAAACTCTTCCGCTTTATGATATTAGTATAGATAGAGCACTTTGCTATGTTGTAGTGAATCACCCTTTCACGAACCACACGTAGGAAAGTACGTTACATAGAAATGCTCTAGTGTGTATCCACCTTTGCTTCCAATTCTTGTGACTTATCAAACTCATCGCCAATATTCAATTGTTATTTTATTATCACTAATAGTATCGAAGTTAGTTGGAAGTAATCAAATCATCAATCGCTTTCTCAAAATCTAAAGGCATTAAATCCGGATGGTATCTTTAAGTAAAACTTTATAATGGTAGTGACAACATCTCACTTTTAAGCCTGTGAATCTTTGTCTTTGGTGCGGTAAAAAAAGATGGCCGCTATTGATGAAACGTATCGGACTGTGAGAGCGGGCGCCACTGTATCCATTTTGTGATGATATTTAACTTTTTTTATTCGTTTCTTTAGATAATGAATTACCATAGAATATTTTTGTGTTTAGTATACATTGTGTGAGATTCTATGACATTAGATCATACTTCATACTAATATTATAAAAGCGAATATTTAGATGCATGGATGTTTGTTTGAAGATATCTCCAGAACGGCTGAACGGATAGCGATGGAATTTGGCATACATATAGAACATAGTCTGGAAGAACACATAGGCTACTAATTGTGTTTTTTGATTACGCGCGGACGGAGTCACGGACGACCGCTAGTATACAATCTCACAAAATATTACTTTAAATACCCATATACTATTGTCATTTGTAATTGAATACATAAATTAAGTGACTATATACTAACTTTGTTACAAATGTCCTTTAGGTACACTATTATATAGCAGAAAAAGAAATTCTAAGCAATACAAAAGTGCACTTTGCTTTCTAAAAAGTAATTTCTTAAAAATGTAAAAAATAGAGCATACACTTATTGTTATAAATTTCAGTGAAATCGTCGTAACAATGTAACCCTTAACATTTCACCTTAAAAATAACCGGTTTAACATAAAGCACAAAAGCGCTTCACAGCGCTAATCTGATAAGCGGTGGTATATTGTAACATTTTGTGCTAATAAAACAAAAGCGCTTTAGGAAATGCCTTTCAAATATTACCGATATCGGTAACTATACGTTTGTTTGAAAAGACACCGCTTATTATTTAACAACGCACTAACTAACTTAACTTTTGTATGCAATTTTAAACTCAAAAGATGTTATACAAATTAGTTTCTTTGGAAACGTTAATGTGTCGTGGGAGTTGATTTCGAAGTGCGAAATAAAAAATCTTTTACTTTTTTTTTTCAATGAAAAAAACAATTGAAGATCTTATTTTTTATTCAATTGTTTATTTTACAAATGTTCTTATAATTTCATGATAAATTAAATATTTCCTAACTTATGGATATAGAAGAATATTTTTTCGAAATAAACATCTGGTTTGTAGTGCAAAACTTTTAAATGTAATTTTATTACGTCATAAACATGCCAATATTCTTAATTACAAAACAAATGTACACTAGATTTATGAATATCATAAAAATATAATAATTTAGTGTTACTTTGCAGCTGCCTGTTGTATAAATTTAGTTTTTATTTTTTATAACAGAAGGGGGCAAACGAGCAGCGGGAACACCGAGGTGTTCAACGACGCCCATGGACATCAGCATTACCAGAGGAACTGCAGATGCGTTGCCAGCCTTTGAGCTTGTCTTTACTTCACTAGCTACTATAAAGAAAAAAAATCACAAATGAGGAAATTTCTTGTTTGCTTGTTTTCGGAGATGTCATTGTTAACTCTACTGACGGTTTTTAAATCTACATCGAATAGGAATGACCTTGAGTTTAAATAAAACACTAGGTGCCTAGATAAGCGAAGAGACTGTCAGTGTGTAAGTGCCAAATGAGTGTATTAAATATTAAGACTCTATAACACAATATTCCACTTTAAATAAGACAGTTTTATTTGTTTAAATATTATTTATCTTCTTCTTCCAATGCCTCTCCATTACTGGAGGTTGGCCGTCAGCTCAGCGAACCCTTTCCTGTCCTGTGCCAAGCGAAAAAGTTGTTCAACGCTGGCAATATTGATCCGTTATATTATAATTGGTTAATTTATACTATATTTATCATTGTATAAATTAACCAAGATTACCCGTGCCATTCCAAGAGTACCCGTTCGCTTTTTACAGTCGCGGTGTTAAGGGTGCAATTTGCCTTTGCTGTATTTGAAAGAAGATGGCTTTATAAGAAGAAGAAAATTATGAAGTCATACGTTTAATAACTTATTTAATTTGTAGAATTCTTACTATGATTGCATCATCTCAGACCGTTAGTTACCAAATAATTTTCATCCGTTTCGCGACAAAACCTGTATCATTAAATAGGAAGTAACAAGTACTACAAGTTATTTAAAACTTGTTAAAAATACAGAAATCAGAATAAATGTTGAAGCGAGAATCAAACCGTTACGTTTTTATTGCGCATAGTAAAAGTGAAGTTATAAAGTTTACAGCGCGGGTTACCATTGTGGTACATTTCTACTGAATATTAGAATTCAAGTTGGCACTTGTTTCGGTCAAATAAACAAAAGAATGCGATAAACATGGTTATCAGTATACCTTTGTTTGGCCACCCCATTGACCCATATGGTCAAAGGATGGCTTTTTCTAAGAAAGCTCACTTTGTACTATCGTATCGCAAATTTCGCTAAGCTTCTAATTCAATTTGTTTGCAAAACAACAGATAATCCGTTTTATTGCACCACGCTTTTATTGCAGTTGTAATTTTGCCGCGCGCATTTTTTTGTCCAGCTTAGTTCAGTAATGATTTATTTTCTGGTTACACATTTTAAGAAGTAAAAAAGCATTTCACTCTTATTCTGAAAATATAAAAGTCCAGCAAAATAATAGAAATTATTTAAAAAAAACTTTCCTTGTATATAAAACTAGCTGTCGCCGCGATTCCGTTCGCATGTAATTTAAAAAAAAACTTAATAAGTAGACTGCGTAGTAGCCAAATTACATCGAGATTCATCCAGCCGTTCCGGTAATACCTTCAAACAAACAAACATCCATCCATCCATTAAAATTTTTGGAACCACGTGTACTGAAATATATTTTCTAAATTAAAAAATAAATCTGATTTTAATAATAAAATATCAAGTTCCAATTACATAATTAAAAATGCCAGTACAATTTGATGTTATAAACGAAGACTGTTATGACTTCGAACATATTTTATTTCATTCATTTATACTGCGTGTGAAAAGGATAGTAAAGATTGAAATAAATTAATACATCACCCACGGTGGGTTCATTAGCCACGTGTGAGTCCGGCCACTCTTTCACGCCGTAATTGAAGCCGCTGTTAAACGAAACCATATTAAAACCAGCAATCATTACATTTTTGTTTACACTTAATTAGAAGCAATTTAATTATTTTATAACAGTCTTACAATTTAATGAAGCTGCATTAGTAATATCTTACTTCTTTACAACTCTAATTTTAGTATGTAATTTGAAAAAGCTCAGCCATGGTATCAACAACTAAGAACATATTCATAGAAAATAATTAGTAATCGCATAATATTAAAATTTAATAAACACTAAAAACACATAAGTAAGATCTCTTTAACAAATCACCCTTAATTAATATTTTAAAAAAGTTGTTCAGACTTATTTTAAAAAGCATTACGTTTCTTGACCATTTTCCCATGTCATTCAGTGAATATTACACTATATTTCAAGTTATTTTGTTGCATTATAACGGCGATATCCTGTCCATTGATTGTCAAAAATTAGGAATTTCGGCAATTACGTCTCACCTCCCACGTGAACAGATAAAAAAAATCTCGCACCAGGCGCATCCAAATTTTCTTAAAAGACCCGACACGGCTTTCATGGGGTGTGGTACAAGTCATAAAATAAGAACGTGACGTTTAATCATAATTTTTATATATCATCTCTTAATTGTATTTGAAAGATTTTTAACAGTTTAACAACATAGTTATATATGTAAATAGTAATGTGTCGTCGCATCACATTTTGAACCAAGAGTACACAATTTAATTAATCATAACAATACTAATGCGTATTATAGGCAGTATGAAATCAGGTTTCAATGTAATTCATTATTAAAAGTATCAAAATATCTGTCTCAAGAGAAAGTTAAAAACTAATAACTGTCAGGAGGAATATCCGACACTGTGCCGGTGTACTGGCGCAACAGTAGCCTTACTAATATATCGACGTTTATGTCCCCTCACTAATCATACTGACACTTGACTTTGTAACGAAAGCACGTCATTCGCACCAAAGAATTCTAACTAATAATGTCTAAAATTACGATTAAAACTCTCATAGTATTGAATCTCTTTACACGATTTGGATTAGAGGAATTCCCTCTGACATTTTGTAACATGGACCACGGCGGAGTGAACAATTTTTTTCTTATTTTTCCCTTTGTTCCCTTTGTGCGAGACTAGCGCCGGCACGAAAGGTACCTTAAAAGGTGTTCTAAGGCGTATCTCCACGTAATGGGCGTCGGTTACATATTTATTTCGTGTTGTGCATTCTTGTCTTGACGTAAATAAATTAATATGTTAGACCCGTTGTTATGAAATTTCGCGCTCTCATGGTGGTAAGGAGGCAGGCCCTTTACCAAGACAGTATGTACATAATTTAAAAAGAGACTGTTTTGTTTGAATAATAGTATAGTTGAGCTGTTTAAAATATTTTCTTATTGTTCTTTTTTTGTGAAGAAATATATTTAATATTCTTATAGAATTGTAATGATATATATGATGAAGACCCCCGATTTTATAAATTCTTATTTTTTATTTCGCAATAGCGGTCTCCGACGACTTCAGCGCAGCATAAAAAGTAGCCTATAATATGCGTATCTGCATCAGCTAGCTTCTCGTCAATATCCCGTCAAAATCTGTCCAGTCGTTCCGGATATTTCCCGGAATAAACGTGGCCTCGCGGACAGATAGACGGACGAAGATTTTATGAATTTGTTTTACGATATCAGCAACACACATTACGCATACGGTATACTATTTTTCTCCATATTACATACATACACTGACATTTTATTAATATCTATAGATATATTATAGATTAAAAAAAAACTCTAAGCTAAATTTGTTTTTTGCCACCAACGTAGTTCTGACTTGGGACCGTCAGACTATGAATGAAATACTTTATTGACACTAATTCGTGTAATTGGTGAAATGGGAGAGTTGTGAATGAAACACCAGAAAGAACAATGGTCCAGGAAATGGCTCGGCTCGGCTTGTTACCGACTTTGGCGCCACTTTGATTGCACAATACTTTTGTAGACGGACTTTACCTAACTGTTACTGATAACGATTTGATACCTGAATTCCCAGAAAAAAGTTTTTAAAAAAGGACAGAAAAAGCAAAGTTTTGGTTTGGAAATTCCTTAGAAAAATAAAAGGATAGCTTAGTAATTATAATTAATTAATTTAAAAGGTGTTCCATTATCAATATACACACTTTGTAATGTCACAGAATTTTTCAATACATATTTTATGCGACCAAGATTTAATCTCTCATTTTAAGATAAACGATCAAGTAGCCTCGTACGAAACGAAAATATTTAAATTGCCATCAGCTGACGAAACGGAGTCTTATCGAATGAAAAGTTTATCGCCAGAATCGGCGGGTCCGCGACGAACGGCGGGTGACGGGCTGCGGGCTGTGGGCGGCGGTCGCCTCGCGAACGAAATTAAAACGCTCCTTTGGATCGATGAAATATTTTCACAAGGAACGGTGATTGCAAAATGTCGTCATTAAAAAATGAATTGGCTCATTCAAGGTTTGAAAATTACTTTAATTATATGTTACTCGAAAACAAAATATTTTTTTCCTACATTTGTACTAGATATAAAAAATTATACGATATTGCACCGCTATTTTAAATGTGTAGCCAATTTTATCTTTACAAGATATATTTTTTTATATACACACACTCGTCGGATGTACAATCGTTGCGTGGAATATTGATACGATCAAATTTAAAATTCCCAACAAAATATACGTACATAAAAATGACTCTATGATTTGTATCAGTGTGGAGACCATAAATAAAGTTAACACCACATGCACTAGATCTTTTAATTAACGTTTCTCTCATACAGTTGATTCTCTTTATTTTTTTTCTGATTAATAATGTTCAGTAGGTCCGCGATTAACTCGAAGCGCGTTTGCGTGTTACTCATGCCTTCACCTCCACTAGATTCTTATCTTTTTCGTATGAATGCAAAAAAGTTTCAATGTGAATGAATGCAAGGAGTAACGTTTGATAACAAAAAATACGATATGTAACAATCTATTTATCTTAACCGGGGTAGACAGACATGGTGATCAACTTGTAGTAGTAACACTTTAAATAGGAAGCTAAAAGTCTAAAAAATATTCCTGAGTCAACAATATCGTTTGATTCCACTCTTCACTTGTATCTTACTAATATTATAAATGCGAAAGTTTAAATAGAAGGCTGAAGAAGCTCCAGAAGGGCTGAACGAATCTCATTAAAGTTTGTCATAGATGTAAAACATAGTCTGCAAGAACACATAGACTACTAATTAGGTTTTTTCTTTCCTCGCTGACGTAGTCGTACATAAAGTAACTCATACTTTATTTATTTACTTATTATTAAGCATATAAGATATATGTTGATGTAATAATTAAAAAAAAATCACATCCCCAGATAAAGAGGCACTTGAATATACTTTATTCTTCATAATAAACACTTAAAACAAAAACCGTTTAATGTAAATCCCTTTATTTTAAACAGTACGTACTTCAGAGAGAGAGAATTTTAACCTGTCCAGTCTGTCAATCCAACCTATGTCACCGATGAAAAAAAAACTCCACAAAACCGTTTGGCGTAATATACAAAAAACAGCGTTTAAAAGACTATGATAACATTTAATTTCGTCATAAAAGTAACATAACTATAGATATGACAAAGAAGTAAGAAATTACGTCATAAAACAGCGCCAATAGCCTAATAATTAAGGGTACGGATTCCAGATCACTAGGTCGGGGGTTCGAATTCCGCCATTCGACTATTGTCGTTAACCATATCCTAGCACAAGCCTGCAGCTTAGTTGAAATCGTACAATAAATATTATGAAATTTACAAAAATCTGCTAATATTATATTTAAAAAAACATTGCAGTACTACTTACAATTCCATAAGTTCCATTTTAAGTTCCCTTAGTGATTACTAAAGAAATCTGAGTACGATAGTTACTGATTGTACCCAATTAAAAATATATTCCCAGTCAGTTCACGTTTCGAATTATATTAATTCAGGGGAAACTTAATCCCTAGGGAACTTAGTGGTCACGGTTGTCCATTGCAGACAGATGACGACGAGACATAAATGGAAAACGTCAAACTACTTTTTATTTTGAAAATATACTGAAGCATTTACTAACTGGTGATACATTTGATCCGATCCCGGTCATAGAAAATGGCGATTACATCTATTCGAATTATGTACTTTATATTTCTATATGACTTATGTAAGTGCTCAAATGAACTTTATTTTTTAATTCGTTGTTATTAAGAATAATATGACACTTAGATTGTCTATGGTATTATCGGGAACGATTTTAATTAAATCGATTTTGTGCTCTTGGTATATCGTGAAATTATTTACGTATTGAAGTTATTATACATATTGAGAAAATCACTCAGAATCCATAGTATTTGTTGCGGTTAATTTGGATAGTTGCATATCTTACTAATATTATAAATGCGAATGTTTAGATGGATTAATGGATGTTTGTTTGAAGATATCTCGAGAACGGCTCAACGGATCTTGATGAAATTTGGCATGGATGTAGAACACAGTCTGGAAGAACACATAGGCAACTAAATAAGTTTTTTTTAATTCCGCGCAGATGGTTCGAGGTACACAGCCAGTATTCAATAATTAAATGATAAATTTAGTTAGCACTTTATTTATTAATTTTTACATATAATATTTTTTTAATTACACATTACACGCTTGTAGTTTATAACTTAAGACAAACTAGAATGATAAAGTCACCGCGGGGTGCCCGCAAAGAAATGTGTTGAAAGCGAAACTTCGCTATGTGTTAAATAAAACATTGATGTTGTCATGCATAATTGATTTAAAAGATACAATGGTCTTGCACGTCCTCGGATTTTGTGGACCAAAGTATTTTTGCTGTGATGCAAAAAGTTTTTACATTAAGATTAGAACAAAATTTTACAACATTCATAAAACTAATAAAATCGTTTATATTATTTCTTACTAATCTTATAAATACGAATGGATGTTTATTTGAAGGTATCCCCGGAAGAGCTGAACGTATCTCGCTGAAATTTGTCACAGATCATAGTCTGGACGAGCACATAATTCCGCGCGGAAGGAGTCGCGGGCTACAGCTAGTTATTTAAAAAAATATAATCTTATGCTATAGGTTTGTAGACAGATTTATTTTAATATACAATTCATCCGTCATTTACACCATGTTACTATTGAAAGAAATGGAAGGAAATCAAGAAGAAAGTCAAGAAAGCAAACAATTCATAGCTTTATATTTGCTGATACAGAATTGTTCAGCCTTAATACATGAACAGAATTTGATGAATAAAACATCTCCCACGTTCATTTGAATAAATTAAAACACGATAAAATTTTCAACATATGTTTGATTTTAATCAACGTGTTAACAACTCAACAATGTAGAGAAAATAATGTTAATTAACGATGATTGCTTACATAAAGACGCTTAATAATACAATAATTAATTTCCTTTTAGCATATAAACGTGCTAAAAGATATATAATTAACATGATTACGTACAAAACCGATATCGCTTTAAGCAATTCTTTTTATCAGTTAAAATAGCTAACAATATATATAAACAGTACTTCATTCATATTTATTAATAACTAAGCAGTCGCTCGCGTCTCTGTCTGTCTGTGTACGGAATTAAAAAAAAAACTAAATTAATATCCTATGTGTTCTTCCAGTCTATGTTCTATATATGTCAAATTTCAGCTAGATCTATGAAGCTGTTTTGGAGATACTTTAAAACAAACATCATCATCATCATCAGCTCACTATACGTCCCCACCAAGGGCTCAGAGCCTACCCTAAGTTAAGGGTGATTAGGCCATAGTCAACCACACTGGCCAAGTGCGGGTTGGTTGACTTCACACATATCTTTGAATTTCTTCTCAGATATGTGTGGGTTGCACCACGATGTTTTCCTTCACCGTAAGAACGTCGGATAAATGTACATATGTAAATCGGAAATCGAAAAAATTATTGGTACATGGCGGGATTCGAACCCAGGACCTGCAGATTGCAAGTCAAGTGCTTGACCACTGAGCCACCGACGCTCCCAAAACAAACATACATCCATCTAAACATTCGCATTTATAATATTATATAGTAAGATACGTTTGAATCATTTGAATTCGATTTGTCAATTTTATCAGTGTGAAATGTTTTACACAAAACCATGTTGGTTTTTTTTTTATTAACAATTCATATAAGGACATACAAATGGATGTTAAATTATATAAGCAATTTTTTTTATGTATGTTACTTTATGATGAAATTAATGTAGGTTTATTTGATTTGGATATATATTATTTACTAGCTGTCGCCCGCGAAGCCGACCGCGCATAATAAAAATAACTTAATTAGTTTCCTATGTGTTCTTAATTTCATTTAGATCTGTTAAGCCGTTCCGGAGATACTTTCATACAAATACCTATCGACTTAGGGACCTTCAAGAAGCGAGCATACCATTTCCTTAAAGGCCGGCAGCGCATCTACAGTTCCTCTGGTGTTGCAGATGTCCATGGGTGTCGTCGATCACCTCGGTGCTCCCGCCGCTCGTATGCCCCCTTCTCTTATATAAAAAAAATCTATCCATTTAAACTTTCGTGTTTATAATATTATAATAGTATATATCATAGTGAGATAATAAGATGAGAATTATTAATCATTAATTTGTGGATAATACAGGGGTAGTATATCGAGACCTCTTACTCCGATATTTTATTTGGTCAGCAAATTTTGGACATTTATTATTTTCTTTTACATTAGCAACAAGATTTCTTGCACCATTAAGAACATAGCTAGCACTTTTAAAAATAAGTACCTGGATGACTGAGCTTTGCTCGGTATTTTTGTTTTTAAATTGTGTTTTTCGGAAATTATTTTTAAGTACGAATTACTAATAAAATGATGAAATATGAATAATATTTTTCGATCTTACCGATTAAAAGTTAAGTTTATGTTTAAGTTGATTATCGATAAAACACGAATAAAATTACATTTTCTAAAAATGATTCCTAGCTAGATCGATTTATCGCCCCCGAAACCCCCTGTATACTAAATTTTATGAAAATCGTTGGAGCCGATTCCGAGATTCCAATTATATCTATATATATACAAGAATTGCTCATTTAAAGATATAAGATTATATTACCTTTTACAATAGTTTACATAACTTATTGTTATAATACATTAGTTTCAAACCGCTTTACATTATTAAAATGTTTTGAATTGTAATTAGTTAAATGATCCAGAATTCAATCCAGTTCACTATAATAGGATACAAGTTAAATCGATACAAAACATTCAAACTATGAGCTTAATAGAATCAAGTTTAGATGACTCAACCCGTCCTTCGGGACTCGAATGAAGAGATTAAAATTATTAACGCAACCAGCGGACCAGCCGAACGTCATTCCTGATTATCAACGGGCTTCAAATCGAAGCCTTTTGGGCCAGTCTTAATTAAATAACGAAAAGCATCGACTTTTGCTTTTAATACTTTATAGCTAGGATCATTTCGATTTCGGCAAAAAAATAAAAAATAAGTTATTGAACACATTCCAATTTCTTATGTTTTTTAATATGTTAAAGAATTACATTAGTGTTGTAATTGCAGTTTTTTTTTTAATGTTTGTTTTAATACTTTTACCATCAAAATGACTTTTTTAAAATTAATTACGCCTTACCGTGAGTTTCTGAGACCAAAATCTCCGTTTAAAACATGTCAATCCTAACTTAGGGTAGGCTATGAGCCCCTCGGTGGGGACGTATAGTGAGCTGATGATACCTCTGTATTGTTAAAGAAAGTGACATGGATGACGATATGTTTAATACAGACATTTTTGTCTCAGAAACCCACGGTTATTCTTTAAAAACGTATGTCCGAAGTAAGCTTTCATTGGTTAATTCGAATATTTTTAACATTAATATGACTTTTTTTTAATTAATTCCGACTTACAGTGAGTTTCCGAGACCAAAATCTATGTTTAAAACATGTTACATCTGTTTTTTTAAAAGATAGTGACTGGGATGACGATATGTTTCATACAGTGATTTTTGTCTCAGAAACCCACGGTTAATCTTTAAAAACGTATGTCCGAGCTAAACCTTCATTGTTCAACTCGAATCATACGCGCTAGGGATCACGAAAGGAAAAACATAACTGTAATTTCTGTCGCGAACAAATATTTGACCGTTTATAAATCCTTGCGCTTTTGTGTGAACATCAAATGAACACATTCACCATTCAAGAGGCAGGTAAGTGAGCGAATGTGCGTAAAGTACACGTTTTTTTAGTGAAGTGCTTATCCAAATAATTGGCAGGATTCGCTTTGGCGAGGGATGGTATAATCTCCTTTGTAACACACCCGGCTTGCGTCCCGATTTTACTCTTTTGTTTTGCTGTTTTGAGGTATATTAACATTGTAAATTCGTTGATTCTAAACACAGTGAACGGATAAAATCTTGACTTTAGATAAATGTTATTATCAAATCAGTGGACAATATACCTTCTAGAAGATTCCAATCATACTAATATTATAAATGCGAATGTTAAAATGGTTGTATGGACGTTTGGTTAAACGTATCTCCAAAACGACTTGACGGATCTCAATGAAATTTGGTAGACATATAGAACATAATCTGTCAGAACATTTAGGCTACTAATTATATTTTTAATTTTTAATTCCGCTCGGACGGAGTCACGGGCGACAGCTAGTTGAAATTAAAGTCATTTAGGGTTAATTTTTTATAATCTTTAAAATGATACAAATCCGAATCCGTTTTATAACATTCGTTTACTTTTGGGACTATTATGAAATTCTCATAATTCGACTCTCTCAAAGGAATATTAAAGTGGGCGGGATTTTACGATTGAACAACTTTTCAATAATAATGTCTACAAAAATAACGACTACCGAAGTACCAATGTGTGAGGTTGTAGGTACCCTTAATTATCTATAGCTGTGATTTCAACCGTTAAACTTAAATTTATTCTAAATAGTTGTTGAAGAATGATCGTTTTGTTTTCTAATCCGTAGTTATTTTGTAAAAGTTTTTAATCTCTCCATTAAGTATCCTTTTAAGGGTTAAATCTATTGAATGTTTGAAAAATTGCGCGTCTCCTTTATGTTATTTTGCAACTAAATAACTCAGAAGATAATACTAATTGTTAATATTCTTTTATCATTTGTGGGTGGTAGTGATACTTTCCCTTTCTTTTTTTATAGCAAAGGAAATAAAAAAGAGAAATATAAGAAATTGTAATGGCATCTCCATTTTGTAAAAAAAATGCTTGCACTTTTGACTGTGCCTAAAAGCCCCCCACAACCACAATCCACGACCCTTGATCGTAACTTCCTGCCTCGCACGCGTTGTGAAATGAAATCCTCGTCGGTATTTCCAAACCGCTACGACTTAGGGTCCTCCAAGAAGCGAGCGTATCACCATTTCAAAGGCCGGCAACGCATCTGCGGTTCCTCTGGTATTGCTGATGTCCATGGGCGTCGTTGAACACCTCGGTGTTCGTTTGCCCCTTCTGTTATAAAAAAAGAGCACACTAGATATTTTCGTCACCCAAGCATGTATAGAAGGTCGCAAATTACACCTAATACATGCTTATACTGACTAAGCGCACGATCAAACTATCGGACGGCTAAAAGTCTAGTATGCGAGGGGGGGGCCTTATATGAAAAGAACACGGCGACTTTCCGTACCTAGTTACTTCTAGCTTTAATAAATCACTTTACATATTTATCTGTTGATTTTATTGGTATAATCAAAATCAATAGACTAAATAATCATCTAAAAAGTGAATAAATATTTCACATTCTAAACTTTGAAGAGCAGTCAACGTATCGGCGCAATCTGTCCGTGTGATGTGATACGCTTAATATCGCATTATTTTACATAATTAATTAGTCGATGCGAGCTCAACAGACAGACGGACAAAACGAAGAGCAAAGTATTTTACGTCTTTATGCGTCATATCGACGTCTTCATCAAACATAAATAATGCGACTCGACATACGATTTCCGTCCGATACTGCGGTATCGGCAGCCGCCACATGTTCGATGAAATTACTTTCATCTAATGAATTTCTACTGTTTTTGGTACTTAATTGATTAAAGATGTTATTAAGATATAAGATTTTTTTTTAAATATGGAAGACGAAAAAGGAGTTAACTTTTTTATATTTTCGACCCGTTCCAGTTTCATTCGATTGGACTCTTTTACACAAATTATATCAAATTTGTCGAAGCGACTCCGTCCGCGCGGGATTAAGAAACTTTATTAGTAGCCTATATGTTCTTCCAGACTATGTTATCCATCCATGTCAAATTTCATCGATTTCCGTTCAGCAGTTCTGGAGAAACCTTCAAATAAACATCCATCTATCTTAACATTCGCATTTATAATATTAGAAATATAGTTTTGTTACTTAGATATAATGTAGGATGCTAATGTTACAAATGGACAAAGAAGGGACGTTGACAAGGAAAAGGTAAGAAAGGGAAAGATAGTTTAAATATTAAAAGAGACATTGTTTTTAACTGTTTTCTTAATTTGTGATTTTAAAACACTATGTTTACATTAAAATAAATAGAAATTAACTTAACTGCAAGATGAAGTTGAAATATTGATGGTCGTATACAATCAAGAATATAGAAAGTTAAACGACCTGACAAAGAAACCAAAACAAGCAAAGGACGTAAGAAAAACGGACAGTTTAAGTTACGGTATAATTTATCTTCTTTTTAAACCTTTAAGGCAGACTAATACACTATTTATTTGGTGAACAATAAAACTTTTTCAAGTAAGACTTATTAATATTAACCTGTTATTATTCATTCAAAAACAAAATTCAATTAAAGGATCATAACGAAAAAAATGTTCCTAATGAATTAAAAATACGGTCCACAAATAAAGAAAAAAACTTGTATTAAATTTAACAGGGAACCTGAGGATTACATTAGGCAATAAAAGGCTTTGTTTAATAGCCAGTAATTGGTTGGGATAACATAATTTTTATTGGCATTGTCTCGGCTAGCTCTCGACGACCTTTACTATAGTAACTCGATTTACTTTCGATTAATTTTATAACTACGTTGAATCAAAATCTAGAAATTCGAAATTCAACTCTTGCTCTAAATGGACTGAATTGTTTCTACTTAATCATTTGTAATATAATACTATAATAATATTGTTGTATTGTGTTCCTATATCAAATTTAATTCTTAATGATTTTGTGCATTCTTAACAAATTTACTGTTATATTTTTTTACTATCAATATAGTACAAAAAATTTAAGAGTCTTATATTTTATTACTAACGCCCATTTTTATATCACCTCAGCTATTACGACCACAAACTTTACTAAAAATCGAAGATATAGCGCGCTCATATTATTAATAAAAATCTTTATTCGACATAGAATCGAGTCGGAACGATAGTAAGGGCAGGCTTCACTGCGAGGTCAATAAATAAATAAATCTCAACGCTGCCGTTTTTTAAAGTTTTTTTTTACATTAATAACGTTCTCGTAATTATGTGAGTTGGCATCGAAAACAAACCGCAATTTTGTGGTGAGCCTTAATGGTTTATGGGTCAATTATAGGCGTCATAATAATCCTGTAGACCCGATCTTTAGGCTAGTAATACAGTCAGGCTGTGAAGTGATCATTAATTTCCTTGCTATTATTAAAAGTAGACTGTCTTTTTGGGAGTCGAAATTGATTTTATAATTTATACATTCCAAGAAAATTTTACCTACGTACTTGGGATCAACTGTTTTGCAATATTGAAATTAGCTATCGATATTGCAACTTATATGTTCAGAAAACTATTTTTTTTCTATGATGAAATGAAATCAAATACTTACATTTACTTAAACCTAGACATATTGTTGTTGATAATCTTAATGTACAAAAATCTGTTTCTGTTCGTTATTCTCGTTAAAACTCGAGAACGACTAAACGGATTTATCTTATCTTGGTCTTGAAATGATCGTAGTGGTCTAGAGAAGGTTTAAAAGGTGGCAAAAACTTCTGGCGGACGGAGACACGGGCGACAGCTAGTAGGAAATAATTCTGTTCTCACATGTGATGTAATAATGAAAATCGCTGACCTTTACGATTTAACGAACAGCTGGCAGCTGATAACCATTAAAGCATTAAATTTAAGCAAGAAAATATTTAGCTTATTTCGCCATGATGTTTTCCACGCGTATAAGATTTCGCGTTCGACACGAATTAAGTCGATCTTATCGGGTGTATCTTCATTCGCGCGATGCAGCTAAATAATATGAGAAATCGAATTAAACTCGACTGAATAACAGGAATTCCATCTTAAAGGTAATGCATATTGACTTCAGAGCTGAGATTTTATTTAGGTGGATGAATACTTTAAAATTAAAAATAAAAATATCAAATAACTTCGTCTCAATTAACATAATATGCTTGTATAAAAATGTGAAAGGTATCACCATCTATTGGACGACATACATAAACAATTTAGAACAGCGGCTAAAATACACCGCCATCTATTAAAAAATAAATAAATTACAATACTTAGAACTCTGAAACAACTAATAGGTACAACTTGTATTTGTAGATGGCGCTTTATCTAATGGACATTGATTTTTTTTTTATTAACGAAAAAAGTTTTTTATAATTGTTTCAAATAAGTGTTGAGTATTTCACACATTTTTATAATTCACCAGTACAGCTTGATGTTAGGAACTTAAGACTAACCAATGTCTTCCTAGAAAATCTGAAAATGAACCAGTGTATTGACTCAACACTAGCCTAAATAAAGTGTCGATGTTTATGTCCCCTCACTTTTCATTTTGACACTGGACTTTGAAACGAAAGCGCATCATTCGCGCCAAATGATTCTAACTAATACTGTCTAAAACTAAAGAGATAAGAAACTATTAAAAATAATAGGAATGAAACACAAGAGTACTTTATAATTTTATTGCCAAATATAAATCGAATAGATTTCTTCTCCGATTAAAATAATTTATCACAGAATAATTTAACATTAGGAGACATGCATTTTGCCTATCAAAAAAAATAACTTTTAATAATTACATAATTAATTGCATTGCATAAACAATTGCATAATTAAAAAAATTTTCAATGGTTACTAACTGATAACATTATTGTGTTTTAATACAAACAAAAATGTAAATAATATTATATACGGTTGTTATTTACATGTAAAAACATCTACGTCTTCAACACATGTATCACAAGTAACTAAACAACACTTCTCCATCCTACATTTGCATTTAGTTTTCACAGACTTTTTAGAAATAATAAAACCTCTTCCACAACATAAAGTTGCACAATTATTTCTGTCTTTACAAACCCTTCCTTTAGTACTAACACATAAATTTGGAGTACGTTGTATGTACACCAATATATCAACATCTAAAATACTTTTAGCTACAGATTGGTCCATTGTAACATTAACAATCTTCTTTCTTACAGCATGATGATAATGTTTCTTCAACAAACCCATTGCAGAGTTGAAAGGCACAAGTCTCTTCCAGCAAGTCTTTGTTGTACATGAACCAGAAAATCCGTGGCATTTACAAACTTCTTTTAGATGTTGCTTAATAGAATTTACACCGATAAGAACATCTTGCTTTAGAATATTTGCAATTTGATCGTTATTACTTTCTTTTAGACCGAGGAAATTTCTAATTAATCTTTTTCCATATTTAAAATCATCACCACATCCAGCACCTTTCCAATGCGTTGTATTATTTCTTCTTAAGCAAGAACATCTATACAAATCTCCGGAAGCACATCCTTTAGCAACAGCATGGGTCAAGGAAGCTGCAACTAACGCGTGAACAAATGCAGTTTCTCTATAGATTTTTTTAAATATACTTTTCTTCGCTTTTCTATTATAAACCAATGAACAATTCCATCTATCGTATTGGAAATTCTGTTCGCAAGCATCGATCGCTTGAGATCTTGCGTTTGCTAATACTATCTGTAATCCTGGATCTTTCCTGCATATTTTAATTTGTCGTGCTGTTGAATTGATTACTTTACACGCACCTGGATATATAGTTTTAGATCTGTCATTAAATATGGCTTCCACTGTTCTTTGTAATATTGGTTTCGATCTGAAATAAAATATATTATAAAATTACGATTAATTTGGTACAACATATATTAATTGACGAATTGGAAAATCTAGATTACGAATGAAAAACAATTCCTTGGAAATCAAAAACATAATATGAAAATAGTAAAAACTTCTTATATATAAAATTCTCGTGTCACAATTTTCGTTCCCATACTCCTCCGAAACGGCTTGACTGATTCTCATGAAATTTTGCGAGCATATTGAGTAGGTCTGAGAATCAGCCAACATCTTTTTTTAATCCCGCGCGGACGGAGTCGCGGGCGACAGCTAGTATTAAGATTAAAGTTAAAGAATAAAAGGTTCGAGAGCAAAATTAAAAAAAAAATCATTTTATAAGTCATTATCTGTACGCGCGGAAATTAAAAACTATGTTTGCCTATGTTCTACATCTATGTCAAATTTCATCAAGATCCGTTAAGCCGTTCCGGAGATATCACACACAAATCCATACAAACATTCGCATTTATAATATTAATAAATACCCTTGAACTCACCCCATAACTGAGTCGAAAACAATCAGAGGGAACAATGAAAAATGTATAATTAACAAAATTAACCGGGACATGTTTTCATATTTACAGTCGAAGATTTTACCAAGACGATTGTCACATTGAATGCAGTTGTTAAATGAAGTCGCAGGTCATACTTAGGAGGAGACAATGCCGTTATCGATGACAACTTTATCGGCATATAGGTGGGTCTAGCCTTATAAGGTGTCGGTAAACCCAGACATCAGTACCCATATCTTAGTGTCAGCAAGTAAATAATGACATAGGTACAAAAGACTAGACTAACCAGAAATAATTAAAAAATGAAATGTATTTTCTAGACTGGCTTTCACCCGCGACTCCGTTCCCATGGAATTAATAATACTTAATAAGTATCCTTTGTTCTTCTAGACTATGTTCTATATCTGTACCAAATTTCATTAGGATCCGTTGAGCCGTTCCGGAAATACCTTCAAACATACAAACATATGATAGGGTTCCGAGGAGACTTTTGTGGTGGACCTTGAAAGTGAAAGGAGTGCCTGGGAAGTACCTGCAGCTTATTCGTGCTATGTATTGCCAAGCCAATACACACATCAGGTCCGCTGCTGGCGATAGCGACAGGTTCGGTGTCTCGGTGGGCCTACACCAGGGTTCGACTTTAAGCCCGTATCTCTTCCTCCTGGTAATGGATGCGCTGACGTCGGACATACAGGAGGAAGCACCCTGGTGTATGCTTTATGCTGATGACATCGTGGTTGTCGGGGAGGATGAGTGTGAGGTACAGAGCAGGTTGGAAATATGGCGAGATACATTGGAGAGAGCTGGTCTTAAAATCAGTAGGACCAAAACAGAACATTTATTCTGTGATTTTGGTGGTCCGACCAGCTTTTCTCCAATTGCTTTAAATGGTGTAAACCTACCAACCTGCTCCGATTTTAAGTACCTCGGTTCACTCGTCCAATACGACGGCGGTGTTGACCGAGATGTGAAAAGCCGAATAAATGCAGGTTGGATGAAATGGCGACAGGTCACCGGTGTAACTTGTGATCCAAGAATGCCAATGAAACTTAAGGGACAGATCTACAAGTCCATCGTAAGACGGATGTACGGATCTGAATGTTGGGCCACCAAGGTTTCGGATGAAAGAAGATTGCATGTAGCTGACATGCGTATGCTAAGATGGATGTGTGGTGACAAGGAAGGATAAAGTTAAAAATGTGTATATTAGAGGAAGTTTGAAAGTAGCGCCAGTGATCGAGAAATTGACGAGTAAAAGATTAGCGTGGTTTGGACATGTTATGAGGAGGCATGATGATGATATAAGCAAAAAAGTAATGAGATTGAATGTGGATGGCTACAAGGGTAGAGAAAGACCAAAAAAAGTATGGAATGACTGTGTGAAAGAGGATATGCGTAAGAAGGGTAGACTCGGATATGACGGCTGATAGAGATGTATGGAGGAGTAGTACATGCTGTGCCGACCCTCGATATGGATAAGGGCAGGTTGATGATACAAACATACATACATACATACATACATACATACATACATACATACATACATACATACATACATACATACATACATACATACATACATACATACATACATACATACATACATACATACATACATACATCCATCCATCCATCCATCCATCCATCCATCCATCCATCCATCCATCCATCCATCCATCCATCCATCCATCCATCCATCCATCCATCCATCCATCCATCCATCCATCCATCCATCCATCCATCCATCTCGACGAAAATTGGCATATATATAGAATAAAGTGGGGAAGATTACATAGGCTACTAATTGTCTTTTTTTTTATTTTGGCGCGGACGGAGTCCTGGGCGACCGCCTTATTAAATAAAATCTAAATGAAAACTATTTTTATTAGATGATAAAATGTTTTCACACGTCCTTGAATTTGGAAGGAGTTGACCTTTACTTATGTATAATATAATAACTTACAAATTACCTTAAAATATGCAAAAGTTGTGTAAATAACGGCACTGGTAACTAATTGTCTTGTCCCATGGGCGTCGTGGGCTCGAAAGCTAATTTTAACATTTTATTTGTCGTAATACGTAAAATGCTTTTACAAATTTTTGACGTAACCTGTAATTGTTGTTATAATTTAGAACATTAATTGAAGCGGTAAGGGTCGTTAAGTGGTCACTAATGTGGACTTTGTGTAGATTTAGATTTTCTAAAAACACTCAAAGTGCAACTGTGACTGAAAACTAATTTAATGAAATACTCAATGATTAAAGGTTTTTTTTATTCCATATCGTGGGTAAAATTGATTTATTTACTTACAAGTGGGCGACCTTTTCTTGTATCATAATAAAAAAAAAACTAACAAAGAAATTTTTTTGATGTCATAAGGTGATGAGATGAAGATGGAGGTGGTGATGAAGATGGCAAACGAGCGAGTGGCCACCTGAAATCGCTGAAATAGCCAAGTGATCGTTGCCCATAGACATACGCAATGCATATGCGTTGCCTACCTTTAATCGACGGAGGAGAGGATACACAGAAAGAAAATATTTTCCCTTTCCATGCATCCTCTCAACCGGAAAGTCCACTTCCATTTCCCGTCTTTTCCTTATAAGAAAAAGGGTGGGAAGGGAAAGAGGACTAAATTAGGCCTCTGGAACACACACTCATCAGACGAAACGCGGAATTGCTTCCACTTCACGCCTGTCTTCTGTGTGGTCGTGGTATTTCACCGGGCGAGCCGGGCCAATTCGTGCGAAAGTGTTAAAGCGGGCTCTACCACTGTCCAAAGATTGCATTTTATCTTAATAAAACCATATTTGATTTTAAGTTATGTGATTTTAAACACATAACATTGATAGTAAATAATGTTTGAAATATGTACCTATATATCCTAAAAGAAGTAGTTACTCTGGAATATCTGCTTTGCTACACCGCTTAGAATGGTATTTGTTCCAATGAATAAGCAAAGTGTTCATATTAAGTTTATTTACATAGTCGTCGTGTTTGCGAAGTCATGTCACGGAATAGAACGCTAACGCCTATCGGAAACGTGTGAGCAAACTAACTCAGATGAGTACCACGAGCCAGGAATCCATAAAGTCAAACTATGTTTTAATATATACAGAAGTTACAAGCATAACTTTGGAAGGCATTTTTCTAGTAAGTTAAGTAAAAGGCGGTTGAATATCTAAATGTCATTGTTTCAATTGGATTCAAGAGCCTAAAGCAACTGGTTACTAGTTGTCGCTCACGACTCCGTCCGCGCGCAATTAAAAAACATCCAATCTTGCAGGCTGTGTTCTGCGCCAAATTTCAGGAAGATCCAACCGTTTAGGAGATTCCTTCAAATAAACATCCACCTATCCACCCAAGAGTTAATTAAAAAAACCTCTAGGATAACACACGGATAAGTCATTTTTTTTATTTAATTGGTAGATATTGCCTCAAATATGTTGTCGGTAATGGAGTGAAGTGTTGTCAAACTAAAATAGCACTAAGAGGGATCAGTTTGACACTCTGAGTGATGCTGTATTTATAGTTTAATTTATAACAATGCCGTATCCATTATAAAACCTTCATGCATTAATGTATAGCGGCGCAGATCGATAGAACACGGCGCGACGCTGCGTCCCTTTTGATCTCCTCCTAGCTTCCAGTCCGCAGCAGAAACCACGTGAGAGAATTCACACTAAATTATCATAGTTACATGCTGCGGCTATTATTATAAATGCTAATGTTTAGATGGATGGATTGGATGGAATGGATGGATGTTTGTCTGAATGTATCTATAAAACGGCTGTATCTCGATGAAATTTGTCATACATGTAGAGCATAGTCTGGAAGAACACATAGGCTACTTATTAAGTTTTTTTTTAAATTTCGCGTAGACGGAGTCGCTGGTGACAGCTAGTATGCTAAAAATAAAACAAATTGTTATTTTCGTAAGTAGTAGCATTGTTAGAAATACAAGGGAATTTAAAATTAGGAGGAAAGAAATAAGTGAATAAAAATTGTATAAAAAATGCACATGTCTATGAGAAAATTTATAGTTTAAATCGGATAAGTGTTTTGTAGTACATTGAGTGATAACTCGTAGCCCAGTTGGCACCGCGCCGAGGGTCAACACCCTCTGGGGAGACTTGTCTATACCAATACGATACAGTTTTCTTAACTTTACCACAGTTAAAGCTTGATCATTATATGGTTAAAAGGTAGACATAGGTCTGTTAAATATTATTGAAGAAATTAAGATAAATTAACTTTAGTATTGAATAATACGAGTAAAAAGAAAGACAGCAAAATTTTCCAAACACACATAACACAAAAAAAAACAGTCCAACCAATGTACCAATACTTACTATGATAAAATAATCACAAAAAAGGTAATTAATTTAAAAAGTAAAGTCTAAAAAGATAATATAACTTGGTTATATAAAAATATAGATTTTACATTTTATTTATTACAAGACACATTATTCATGCTTTAGAAGCTCAGAGCATGATATCCGCAAGCTAAAATCCACGATAGCGCAGTCTCGAATTCGATTCTTACGACTAGACACCGAGAGAGGCAATGCCCTGCACCCAGCGGCATACACTGTCTAGCTAAAGTCGAGACAGGTAGCGTTAGGAAAAACAAAAAGCAGATAATGAAATGAAGATCATGATTAATTAAAATTTAATATAAAAATAAAGTTCGTGGAAATCAAAAGAAATTACAGCATCGTATGGTACATTTTATAGAAGAACTAACTGTCGCCCGCGAGTCCGTACGTGCGGAATTAAGAAAAAAACAAAATCAATATGTGTTCTTCCAGACTATGTTCTATATGTAAGCCAAATTTCATCGAGATCCGTTCAGCCGTTCTGGAGATACCTTCAAACAAACATCCATCCATCAAAACATTCGTATTTATAACATTAGTAAAATAAAGAAATAACTACTATTCAAGCAAATAACACATAACCTATATACGTTACGTATACTTAATAGAAGGCGTCATAGTTATAAGCGATTTACTAATTGCTTAACTATCAAACTTCAAGCAGAGTTGCATAATTTAAAAGAGATTATTTTTTGGATGTTACCTCGGAAAACGATAGATTTTTTTGGCCTAAAAGACAATTTTAAGTAAGTATTTTATTACAAAAATGTTTAAGCTTTTTTGCTGAATAGTTTGTGTTGGCTGGTAGCGGGAGATGGGGTGAGTTTACCGCTACCCCCGTTACACCCCTTCACAGTTGTTCAGTACCAATTACTCTTTTCGGCAATTACGTATGATAAATGGACGACAGCTTGACCATCGATCTTCTCACCAAAAATTGTTATAGAATAATTGAATATATTTCGTCTATTTACGAGATTAGTACTTTAACCACCAATTAGGTGATTTTAACCACATTTTGGTCTACCAGTTAATGTTTAATTTTACGATATATCAGCAATTCCAGAGATATCATTGCTATTATAGTAACATATTTGGTAGTAAACAAAAATTGCTAATTCATCGCGTTTCATTGTCGTTTTTATTATAGCAAGTTAAATCTTTATGTTTCATAAAACTAAGAGTTTATGTTTGTTATCGAACTTATTTTTATTCTATTTATGTAATTTATATACATAATATAATAAGGAAGATACTATGTATTTTAGATAATATACACGCTGAATTAAAGCAATAGTAATTAGTAGGCACTAACATATATGATGTTAAAAGATTTATATATTTTACATGTAGAGTCTTAAATCTATGATATTAAATAAAATATTAAGAACTAATAATTAACTAAAATATATTATTAAAAGGAGTCCTTTTAAGCAAGGTTCCGAAGATACTGTCAGCGTTCCCCCTTTGTAGACTTTGTATTATTTCATACTATGTTCTACATCTATGCCAAATTTTACTGTTATCCATACAGCTATTCTAGAAATACCTTGTAACAAACATCCATCCATGTATTCATCCAAACATTCATATTTATAATATTAGTAAGAAGTAATATTTACAATTACAAGTCGTAAAAATAGAAGTAAGCCTTTTTTTAATCTGTATAATAAGTTATTTTAAAAATACAACACGTACATTTAGGATTTTTAATAGAAAGTCTGTTAAAGCGATTTCATCTAAAAGCTTTGAAAGGATTTCAAAAGGCTGCCGCGCGAACACGCCGCGAAACCTGTAATGGATATCGCTCGCTGTTCAATAGCAATTTCTCTCACCATAAGTTTCCATTGACGAAAAACATATATAAAAACATATTGCCATCATTCTCATTCTCTTACAAATAAACAGAGATAGAAATATATTTTTATGCACACGTTTCAGTTGTGTAAAGTCAGTTTTATAGTCGTAGTTAATGTTTGGGGGTTGGAGCGCATGCGCGAAATCAGCGTCAAACAACCGCCCTTTGCCGGCCAGACGGTAGCTGTCGCTTCACTGGGCGACTGGCTTGACTACTCTAACCGCGAAAAATATTTCATCTATTTAACAAATAGTTTAAGTAAACTTACATCAATTAACTTACTTGTTATAGTGAATTTGAAACGTGGGTAAATATTCGTAATTTAATAATTGTGAATTAAGAGGTAAAGAGACAGAATATTGAAGTTCATTTCGTTTTGTGATGCTAGTCTACTGATTCGGTGAGTGCCCTTTTGTTTTAACTTGATCTAATATAAGTAATTCATTATAGCTTTAAGAACAACTTAATGTTAAGTGGCTGTTATTTGAAATAACATTATCTGTCTGTGTACTTTATCTTTAAATAGTACTGTCACAAAATAGCATCCATTAATGAGAAATGGATAAAAGCTAAGCTTGTGGTTGATCTAAAAGCAATCGGACATTCACCTTTCAAAGTCAAATGTGTCAGATCCAACTAATTTTAATTTAAAAATGTTTTAAGTGTCAATTAATTTGTTTGAAATTAGTCAATTTTTTTTTATTTCTTAATCTTAATCAGTATCGGCAAAAGGGAACTTTTTTTCTGGTAGACCAAAAATACTGGTGTATAAGCGATTGTTGTATGAAAAGAATGAATGAATTGTAAGTCTCGATACGCTGTATTTTTGCATAAAATGGCATACAACAAAATATGAAAACATTTGCAATTTTTTTCTGTATTTTTTTTTGCTGACATCGGAGCTTATTTCTAACTGCGAAATGTATGAACAATTGTTTTTTTTTTTTAATAATTTCTGCTATTAATTAACAATTATTTATATACGGCTTTGACCACATTGAATTACTAAATTATCTAATTTAATTAAAATTTAATCAATCATATTTTGTAAAAGAAAAGTACATGTAACACGTAAGAAGAGAAAGTTTCCATATCCCCATTTTGTATTCAAATCGTTTTAAATTAAAATGAAAATCCCTTAATACGGACAAATTTAGAATCCGACGATGTTTTACGATGGAACGTGTACGTTCAACCTTAATATCTGAGACGCAAGCTGTTTGAGTAGGGACCTTTATTAACGTCGCTGAAATTTACAACATAGTAAACTTTATGATGAAAATCTGACTAAAGATAAACACAAACAGAATTGTTTATATCAAAAACTAGCTGTCGCCCGCGACTCTGTTCGCGCGAAATTAAAAACCAGTTAAAGCAAATTAGTAGCTATGTTCTATGTCTTTACTAAATTTCAGGGAGATCCGTTGAGCGTTCTGGAGATACCTTCTAACAAATACATCCATCCATACTAACATTCACATTTATAATATTAATAAGATATGTACTCGTATTCAAAGACGGATAGTATCCCCTAAGAGACGGACTATCCCTCTCTTAGGGGAGTGGTTATTCGCGGGTCTGTAAACTACGATTATTTTTATGTTTATGTGAGCCCCGTAACATAAACGGCTTAACTGGTTTTAGTATGTGAGATATTCGATTTCCTCCCCGGATTATTTTAGAACTTTCTAGGTATTAGGACTTCTTCTTTTAGCTAATGTAGTAAATATCTCAAAAGTAAGGAACGCATTACGCATTTTAATTTTTTTATTTTATTATACAAAAACTTTACATAACAAATTAAACATCGGTTAGACAGCATTACTAAAAACCCACAGGGTTTAGGTTTACTTACTGGTCGCTTATTAATTTATAAGATCAGCGAATTAACAAATACAGACGTTATTAACCATTTCACAATTATATTAAAAAGAACAGAGATTAAACGGTCAGACCATAATAGCAAGAAAAAAGCGAATCAAAAAATAGATATATAAAACAATTGATTGTCAAGTTGCAATAAATATACCTAAGTTATTTATTTAAAAAACTTATATTTTAAAGTTTTCATTTTATTTAACAAAAGTCATGAAACAATAGATGTAGCCCTTGTCATTATTCTTTACAGAACTATAAATAATAGATTACAGTTACATGGAAGAGTAGCGCATTGTCTGACATGTCGTCTGAATGCAATACAATGATATGAGCATTATTCTGTATGCGCGTTTGAAAAGACATATGTGACATATATTATATATGTATTTTATATGCGAGCGTCGGTGGCTCAGGGGTCAAGCACTTGACTTGCAGTCTGCAGGTCCTGGGTTCGAATCCCGCCATGTACCAATGTGTTTCGATTTCCGATTTACATATATACATTTATCCGACGTTCTTACGGTGAAGGAAAACATCGTGATGCAACCTGCACATATCTGAGAAGAAATTCAAAGATATGTGTGAAGTCAACCAACCCGCACTGGGCCAGTGTGGTTGACTATGGCCTAATCACCCTTAACTTAGGGTAGGGAAGGTAGGAAAGTCCACTTCCACTTCCCATCCTTTCCTTATAAGATAATGGTTGGAAGGGAAAGAGGAATTAATTAGGCCTCCGGGACGCACACTCATCAGACGAAACGCAGAATTGCTTCCACTTCACGCCTGTCTTCTGTGCGGTCGTGGTATTTCACCGGGCGAGCCGGGCCGATTCGTGCGAAGATACTAAAGCGGGCTCTACCACTGTTAATAAATTTTATGCTATTTATAGCAAAGTATTTAATTTCATTCAAATAAAATAATTCAAATTCAACAAAAGTTAACGTATCTTTAATTACACATAGTTTTATTTACTAGTTGTTGCCCGAGATTCTGTCCGCGTGAAAATTTAAATAAAAACTTAGTTAATAGTCTATGTGTTCATCCAGACTTCGTTCTAAATCTATGCAAAATTTTATCAAGATCCGTTGAGCCGTTGAGCCGTTCCGGAGATACGTTTAAACAAACATCCATCCATCTAAACATTAAAATATTACTAAGATTATTTTTAACCTTTATTGTTAATGATTCAACTATTTCTATAACCTTCACAGAAGCCGATAAAGTACAAGGAAGCCTTGTTTAGAATATGTTTTGCGGCATATGTACGGATAAATCCATCGTTCATGAATCTTTATACGATTTGTATCGATCTCACCTTCACAACTAATTTTGTACAATCACGGTCAAAGCTGTAATGGAAATATATGTTAATTTAATCAATGTTGATGTGAAATTAGACGTAACATAGATATGTCATGGGGGAGATGAGGATACGTTTTTAAATAATTTGACAGTGGAAACCCATAATATGTTCCTTATTAACGTAAAGTTCTGACATGGCATGACAGCACACATTCAAGTTTTTTTTAATGTTATAAGCCAAATGAGCAAGCGGCCATTTTAGCAATGAAGCAACCGCTGTCCATAGACAAACACAATTGTAGACCGATGCATAATAAATAGCCGTTATAGAGTGAATAGTAACAAACATCTAAACATTCCCATCTTGCTAATTTTATAAATGCAAAAGTTTGTGCTAAGGTATCTACAAAACGGTTAAAGGGACTTCGCTGGAATTTGCCTTAGATAAAGAAAATAGTCTGAGAAAATAGTCTGAAAAAATACCGTCTACTAATAAAGTTTTTTTTTATTCCGCGCGAATGGAGTGTGGGCGATATCTAGTTTATAACATTAGTAAAAAAAACATGTTATCAGCCTTCATTTTATGACAGGCTTCCAAGTCAGGCTCTACTAAGCTATAATGCTTGTTAACCTAATTACTGAAGATTATTAGGGTGACCCATTTTTACGAAGACCAAGGGACAGTAAACGTATCGCTTTATTTCCTTAATTACCATAGTCAATCTTACTTCATACTAATATAATATATAAATGTGAATGTTTGGATGAACGGATTGATGTTTGAAGGTATCTCCAGAACAGCTGAACGGATCCGCCTGAAATTTGGCATAGGTGTAGAACATAGTTTGGAACACATAGGCTACTATTTAGGTTTTATTTTATTACGCGTGAACGGAGTCGCGAGCGGCAGCTAGTTTTCAATAACTTTGTATGAACATGCGTTATTTCATAAAAAGATTACTAAATTCAGTATAAGTTTTACATTAATGTTTGCCATAATGTGAAAACACGATGAAACATATTTCACACTATCAAGTATACTACAAGAGCTCGATATTAAGTAGACTCCGAGTCTATAATCCTCATTGACATGTTTCCCGCTCACTTTGTGTGCTGAAGGCGAGTCTAATGATATATGTCACCTTGTTAGCAAGGGTGGATGTTTAAACAGCACTTTAATTAGAAAATTGACATCTGACATGTTCACTATATTAGGACTTATACTATATTAACTCTAAATATTCCAATAGCCTAATGTTTTTGTGTACAGACTACCGATCATGTAGGTGTTAGTTAGCTTCAAACTTATATTTTGCTTCAAAGATATATTATTAATATTTCAACATAAAAAAGATCGTACTTTTAATAATTGCTCTTTTGTTTTTAGAGCTTGTTTGTTCATAGATCTTCATAGAGCTCTTTTGGGGTTAGTACCTTTGGTTAGTAGTATTCCTCCGCTTTCAATCATTTCATACACGTTGCTGTATGGTGCAATACATTTGATTACATCGCACCGCTCCGCTCGTCGCCCCGCTCGTCGCTAATTTTGTGCCCGCAGCCTAAAATCTAGTAGAACTGCGCGAGCGTAGACAATTTCCGGCTTCCAATTCGAATAACAAAGAGTTATTTCCCAAACGTAATAACAGTACATTGACATTTTGTATTCATATAGTTATGTTATATTTATTACTTTGTTACATCAAAAAAGGAAATTATAGTTTTACTTTTCTCGTTCTAAACCTGAATTTTAACTGTCATAGTACCTGTATGTGAACTTATTTATTATAAGGGATGAAATATGGTGTTATTATGTTGTTTAGTTTTGGGCATGTTTATAAAACATAACTAGGAGTAATCTTGTATAATGCTTATATTTTTAATAATTAATCTATTTAATTATACCATAATTTCACTGAAACAGTTAATACGTAGAGTCGCAGTTTCCAAAGCATAAAAATTAAAAAAAATGGTCCTTCATGTTTCATAAAACCCCAAACCTTTTTATGTTTACATATGACTAAATAAATTACATAATTTAAATTTGCAATATTTATATTTGATGGTTATTTTATGAAGCGTCTATTATCTGTTATGATTTACGTTAATACGCGACGTTGGAGATTACAACAAGAAAAATATGAATTTCAAGGCTCAGGTCGAGCTTAATACAAAAGCGTGAAAAACTGCGCAGTTGTGCCTATTCATAGAAAGTGTTTAAAAGCTTATATTATTTAACTTTAAAGTATGATTCGTTTAAAATTAATTTTTAAAACGATTCTTATAATAATCTATCAACCGTAACTAGAGAAAAACAGAACACTATTAAAAGCTGACAATTTTCATTCGAGTCATGTTTTTCTGTTGACGTCAGCAAAGCAGCTTTTAAGGAATACATTAAGGCGTGTTTACATCCACAATTTTGTTACCCTTTTAACTTTTTCCATGACAAAGTATTTTCGGTATTCGAGTATTTCCTTTTTTTTAATTTGCCCAATTATAAAATAATTTATCATTATTACTTTTGGAAATTAAAGCGTTTTTATTACATCTTCCATAATATAAAATAAAATCTTTAATAGGTTAAAAACATTTAGAAAATTTATCTGATTTAGGTTTCGATATGTTCCTTTGATAGCATTAAATATTGTAAATTAAAAAATTGCTTGTAATAATACAACTAATTTTTTTTTGTTATTTTCAATTTAATATAAACGTAAAGTCTCAAAGCTTCAGTAAATCCTCTGATATGGCGATGTCAGAATTAATTATCTTTAAATATTCATGTTGTTTCAGTATTCATTACTGAAACTTCGATTTAATCCTCTTTCGTTTGTTCGCATAATGTCTTGAATTAAGTTATTAAAAGCTGTTTTAAACAATATTTGAAAACTAGCTGTCGCCGGGAATGCGTTCGCGTGGAATTAAAAAAAACTTAATAAGTAACCTTTGTATTCTTCCAAACTATGTTCTACATCTGTGCCAAATTTCATCAAGATCCGTGGAGCCGTTGAGATGCCTTCTAACAAACTTCCATCTATCCATCTATCCATCCGTCCAAACATTCGGATGTGTAATATTAGAAGTAAGATTTTTTATATTGCAAATTATGTACTTTTGTTCAGACGTTTATTAAAATTTCTCTTTCTTTTGTTTTGTTGGTACAAATACGAACAAAATGCAGCAACTATTTTAAATTGTGCGAAAAATTATTATAAAAAAAATCCTAACCTTACTCTCCTATTACATTTTGTATACTGTATATTTACATACTAGCTATCGACGCCGACTCCGCCCGCGCGGAAAAAAAAACAATTAGTAAACTATGTGTTCTTACAGACTATCCCTTGAGTCGTTCTGGAGATACCTTCTAACAAACACCCATCCAAACATTCGCATTTATAATATTAGCAAGAATTACGTTTTGTGTTATTATTTTTAATTAATTCTTAAAAACAGATTAAAATTTTGTCGGCGATCGTTCGTTCATAAAACATGCATGAACTGCGAACGGCAAAGTGAATTGAAACCGTCCTACTAGTAGAATATTCATAGTGCATCCACATACCTGCTCATTACAAATTTATGTCATATATGTAGACGCAAAATAAATTTGTTACACTTGATTGTAAATTAATAATATATGAGTTCATCGAAAGACTAATTTATTCATCAAACGGTTTTCTATTATTATGGATCAAACACAGTAATCAAAGAGCCAATAGTCTAATGGTTAAGTGTACGGATTTTCGGAAACGTGGTCGAGAGTTCGAATCCCGCCATTCGATTGTCGTACAACATATCCTATGACAGGCTTAGAGCTTAAAAATGGATAAAGCATTAAAAAGGAAGAAGAAGAAGGAAGGAAAAGGAGAACATTATCGAGCTTATCCTTTTGGTATATTATTAGGTAAAGAATCTGCAATTAAAAATCAAATAGGGTTCAGACATATCACTTGACCTAAAGAAACTTGAGCTGTAGAAGAAATATTAATTCTCTGAAGACACGAAGGGCTTTTTGTATGTTTTATATTTCATTGAATAGTGTCTTGTTTGGCGCAGAGAGCAAAATGGACGTGAGAGCGGACGACGACGAGGCCCCTCCAGACCCGGCGGCGCGGAAATTCAAGCATCATGATTACACCGAGCAAGATTTTGAAGGTACAAATATTTATTGTATTTTATTAATATTACAGATAACTTTTGAAAAACATACTCATAATATTAAAACTTTAAGGAATAAGCAAACTATTATATATTTTGTTATTCTTGAATCAATTGTTTATTCCTAGTGTTTCTTTTCCTTTTACCTCGAAAAGTATTTATATTTAGTATCAAGGAACATATTATATTACCATATATTCACGCTTCTTTCCATATGGATAGGCAACCTTTAAATGAACATTAGGGTTTGTCTCAATAATTTTACTTCTTGTAGTAGTTTTTGCAGTAAACAATTTCATAAGATATCACTTATTCCTAGGTCATCGAGCACACACTGTGTTCGTGGGAGTGCACGTACCTGCGCGACGTCACTCCCATCGTAAGCATAAGCATCATCACCGCAACGACGATAAAGACAACGATAGACCTGGTAAGATAAATGTTTCTTAATGCCTGAGAAAGGATAACATTTGGCTTGATTAATGCCCGTCAGTACTAGACACAAAACAATCAAAAGAGTTAGAGATATAATCAACATTTAATAAGACAGAGGATTACGGGAAATAATGCAATTAGATTATGAAAGCACCAAAAGTTAAATTAGTAAAAAACAGGAATAAATTTTTCTTGCAATATTAGCATCAATATTCCGATCCGTAGGGTCTGCGCTATTGTCTCGTGTCAGAAGACTGAGCGTCACTGATGATGGAGAAACATGTAAGACCAACAATCATCATCCCATCTCTTCATTGGCCACATTAGCAACCTAATTTTTGTATCATTAGGACTTCGTTCTTCATTCTTACATCTTAGAGCATGTTACTCGAAACAGTCGCGTTAATTTCTTCACGTCTAAATCTGGGGTAAATTTACTATATGTGCATGATTAAGTATCAGTTCATATATTTTATTTCGACTCAACTGTATTCTTACCTTTCGACCTCAGACCATTAATTACTTAACGTTCATATTTAAACTAAAATCTAATCGACAAAATTCTTTTTAGTAACACCACCCGCTCAAAGGGTACAATTTATACTTGGAGAAGATGTTGACGATGCTGCATTCGAATCCCATCCACTTTTTTCTGAGATGGAAGAATTAGTTAAAGATGGGGACGAACTTGAATGGAAAGAGACAGCGCGATGGATTAAGTTTGAAGAGGATGTGGAAGAAGGTGGTAATCGCTGGTCGAAACCACACGTCGCAACATTGTCTTTACATTCTCTTTTTGAACTCCGAAGTCTCTTATTAAACGGTGCCGTCATATTAGATATGGATGCTAATTCTTTAGATCAAGTAGCTGAAAATGTTTTGGATCATATGGTAGGAGATGGATCCCTAGGTTATGATTGTAGAGAAAAAGTAAAAGATGCCCTTTTAAGAAGACATCGCCACCAGCATGAGAAACGAAATCATAACAATATGTCAAAACTTCCCTTAATCAGATCTTTAGCAGACATCGGAAGAAATCATTCATCTTGTAAAAGTGAGTATGAATGCCATTTGAACATTTTATCTCGAAAACATAGAAATAAGATTAGTAATGAATAGTCATTGGGATATACTGGGGATATCCTATTAGATTTCCAGGAAACTGGTTCTCGGCGTACAAGCGCAAGGAATAGTAACACTTCGTCACCTCAAACGGCATTGCTTCATGCGCCAGATGCCAGAGGCTCTTATCTAGCTGTTCCAGGTTAGACAATCTTGAGAGACTGTAAAAAGTGTGAACATAAGCTCACAATTATCACAGCCTATGTCTTATTTTCACGATGATCTGCACAGCACTGGACTTGCTAAACTCTTGTAAATTATATTTATAGAGGTTAAAGTATAAAATCACCATTGTAATATTCTGTAACGCTCAAGTTGATGTAAAATTGTATAATATATGAACGATATCCATATTTTCGTTAAGTAAAAGGCAATTTAATCCTTAAACCTCTAAATTGATGTATTATGTGTTCATGGCTCCCCTTATTTCAAAAAATTTAAGTGAGTAAAATTATAGTAGATATATAAATTGGCGTTCTAAATTGCAGTGGAAGAAAGCAGTACCGGTGGACATTATCAGAAGGGAGATTTGAGTCGTTTCCTAGGAATACATAGCGCGGGTAACCGCTAATCCTTAAGATGTTTAATTAATGTTTTCTTCACCATTTAATACCAAATTCTTATTTATTTTATACATCTTCAATATTCATCAGTCTCGTATTTATGCATAGGCTACATTCACACCGTTTTTAATTTCTTTCGACAATCGTTTTAGCTTTGGCTCTTGCTTGTAATCGTTATTTAATTCTTATAGTACTACTATGTACATTTCTACCTCTATTTCTTTCTCATCCATTTTGTCCCATCGATGTTTCAGACAACTTAACGATTTTATTTGCGTAAATGAACAATATCCTACACTATGTTTCGTAGCTTAGCAACATTGCAACTAAATCATTTCACACTTATTTATGTTATAAATTTCGTTATTGTTATCTGTATGTTATTTGTTTTTTTTCATTGGGCACGTGTTTTCAGGTGGAGCTCCTGATGAGTGCATGGTAAAAAGCCCTAGTAGCGTATCAATGCAACGCAATCATAGCTCTAGTGATCTTCCTGTTAATGGCGATATTAATCATAAAAGCAACACTAATTTTATGCGCAAAATACCACCAGGTGCTGAAGCATCTAATATCTTAGTTGGTGAAGTAGACTTTCTTGAAAAGACGCTATCAGCATTCGTTAGGTTGAAGACAGGAACAATTATGGGAGATCTTACCGAAGTACCAGTCCCCACTCGATTCATGTTCGTTTTATTAGGACCGCCGAACAGTAATTCAAGCTTTCATGAAATCGGTCGTGCTATGGCTACGCTTATGTCTGATGAAATTTTTCATGAAGTAGCATATCGAGCCAAGAAAAGAGATCATTTGCTGGCCGGAATAGACGAGTTTCTTGACGCAGTTACAGTATTACCTCCTGGGGAATGGGATCCTGCAATCCGTATTGAGCCACCGGCTGCTATTCCATCGCAAGATATTCGTAAAAGACCAAATGATAATATTCAGAAAGAAGAACCAGACGAAGAAGAAGAAGAACAAAGACAAAGGGAAGAGTCAGGTTTAGCTAGGAGTGGACGGTTATTTGGAGGGTTAATAAATGATCTTAAAAGAAAAAAGCCTTGGTATTGGTCAGATTTTAAAGATGCATTTGCACTTCAATGTGTAGCATCGTGGATATTCTTGTATTTTGCGTGCTTGTCACCAATAATTACTTTTGGAGGATTACTAGGAGAGGCTACTGGGAAAAACATGGCTGCTATGGAGTCACTCGTATCTGGATTTGTTTGTGGTATGGGATACGGCTTTTTCTCCGGGCAACCATTGACAATCTTGGGATCGACCGGTCCAGTATTAGTATTTGAGACAATTGTGTTTGAATTTTGCAAACAGATTGGCTGGAATTATATGTCTTTCAGATTCTGTATTGGTACCTGGACTACCATAATACTGATTACCTTAGTCGCAATCGATGCCAGTGCATTTGTTTGTTACATAACACGATTTACCGAAGAAAATTTCGCAACGCTTATAGCATTTATTTTTATTTACAAGGTAAAATGAAATAGTTTCACCACCAAGTAAGATTCTACCAATCTTTCTTTTATCTTAATTTAAAATCTATCAAATTATCTTCTAGGCTGTGGAAAATGTTATATCCATTGGTAAGAAGTTTCCACTTAGGACGCACGCAGCAGAAGTTCTTAATTATGAATGTTACTGTTTACCAAGTAATTATTCCAAAGTTCCAGAGGAGTTTAATTGGACGACCGTTGAAAAAGAGTCTTGCCAGGTACTTTATGAACTTTAATCACAGATAAAATCGTATTCATTAAAAATGTATCTCTAATTTTATATACAATTTTTTAGCTCTACAATGGAACCTTGATCGGTGCTGGATGTGAAACGAAAGTATATGTTCCAGATGTTTTTCTAATGTCAATAATATTATTCCTGGGTACATTTACAATTTCAATAATTTTAAAAGATTTTAAAAATTCCTTATTCTTTCCATCAAAGGTAATTTCATCAATCAATCTTTAATAAGAGAAGTTTTATATTTATTAATTTTCTTAACATTTTAGTCACTTTTATTTTTGTCTTTAGGTGCGCCAAATAATAAGCGACTTTTCAGTAATCATAGCGATTCTGTCAATGTCTTTCTTGGATTATAAAGTCGGAGTGAAAACACCGAAACTTGAAGTACCATCAGAGTTTAAGCCAACATTGCCAAGCAGAAATTGGGTCATTACCCCATTTAACGGGAATCCCATCTGGTCTGCTTTAGTAGCAATTTTGCCTGCACTTTTGGGTACAATTCTAATATTTATGGATCAACAAATAACAGCTGTAATTGTTAACCGGAAAGAGAATAAGCTAAAAAAGGGATGCGGGTACCATTTAGATTTGTTTGTACTGGCTATATTGATTCAATTGTGCTCAGTTATGGGACTACCTTGGTTTGTGGCAGCTACAGTTCTCAGTATAAATCACGTCAATTCACTAAAAGTTGAATCGGAATGTGCTGCGCCCGGTGAGAAACCGCAATTTCTAGGAGTCAGAGAACAAAGGATGACACACATCATGATATTCTTAACAATCGGTTGTTCCGTTGTTCTGACACCAATTTTAAGACATATACCTATGCCTGTACTATTTGGAGTATTTCTGTATATGGGTGTAGCATCATTGAAAGGCTTACAATTCTTTGATAGGATTTTAATAATGTTTATGCCTCAGAAGTATCAACCAGATCACATGTTCCTGAGACAGGTAAGATTTGATATGACTTCTTTTAATAATTAAACAATCTTACTAACATTATAAATTCAAATGTTTAGATATATGGATGGATGGATGTTTGTTTGAAGGTATCTCCAGAATGGTTAAATGGATCTCGATGAAATTTGGTATACATATAGAATAAAGTCTGGAAAAACACATAGGCTACGGAGTCGCGGGCTACAGCTAGGTATTCATAAGAAGAGATTTAACGTTATTGATGATTTCAGGTGCCAATTCGTCGAGTACATTTATTCACAGCAATACAATTAACGTGCTTGGTATGTCTTTGGGTGATAAAGTCATTCTCAATGACATCTATACTGTTTCCATTGATGCTTGTGGTCATGATCGGTATTCGGAAGATGTTAGATTTGTTCTTCACTCGGAGGGAAATGAAGATATTGGATGACGTAATGCCGGAGATGTCACGTCGAAATCAAGATGAACTCCATGAGCTTGGAGACGCGGAGGTACGAGAGAAATAAAGAATGCTAAAAGAAGGAATAATTTTAGTGACACAATGACTTCACAAAATCAAATTTTATAATTTAGTGTAGTGTTTTAACTTATTGTAACTTTTTTCAAATAATTATTAAGTTTTATGCTTAAGTTTAGAACTTTTAGGTACCTAATAAGAGTAACCCACCGCCATATCAAGAAAATTTACAAATTCCACTTATAAATGGTAATATTATGAATATACCGTTAACTTCAATAAATATATCAGAGGAGGTAAATAAGACGGGCATTTGGAAACAAGTGAACAGTAGCAATAAAATGGCACCAACAAGTGACACTAAAGATTTTAAGGTGAAATCAGGGAAGAAAAAGTTAGTACTGTTTTATTATTACGTGACAAATTGATACTTTGTAACTCTCTCTAAGAAAATTTCACGATCGGATGAACGTGACACACCATTAAAGTTAACATGAAGAAGTTAATGAAGCTATTTATAATAAAAAAAATATATTAGGTTACGAATACTAATCAAAATTTTAACCAATGAATGACCTAGATCAATTTTTTATTTGTTAATTCAATTACATTAAAAAGTTTTTAACTTGCAGTAATAAACACAAGAAGCTAATGTCAAAAAACGCACAATCAGAAATTGAAAGGAGACTATCGACTATGGACGAAGTGGAGGAAGACGATCCAATATCGAAGGTGTGCATTGATGACACGAAATTTTGAACAGGCATGCCACCCCATGAGTAGACAGGAGGATCACAGCATGGCAGCATGAAGCACGGTACCCTGACTCCCACGTGCATGGTCTTATACTTTAAACATTATTCGGCAATCGACAAATTATTTACGAAAACAGGAAACACATTTACTATACAAGGCTAAATTATACTTACAACTACAAAAATATAAATTTTATATTTTACAAAAATATTTAATGATAAAACAAAATAATGACAAAAAATAATGATATTTTACCGCCGATTAATGTTTAACATTTTTAATCAAATGTAGAAAGTAGAATTTTTTTTGTTATTTTATTTTAATTAAAATAAAGTCATTATTAATGTTTATTGGATTTTATATTTAGCATCCTTATCTTTCAATGATAATTTTGAGATATCACTATGGTCAATATCTACGATTATAAATAGTAATTCCTTATGTGATTTTATTTTAAAATCATACGTATATCTTGAACACAAGCTCAATTCACTCATTGCTAAAATGTATTTAAAAAAATATGTTTATTGCAGCATCATTTTTTATTCAATTGTTTTAAAAAAAATGTAACTATAGTAAACATTAAATATCAATTTTGATATAGTTATTTATTAAAATTTTATGATTAAGTAGTATACAGTATATTTGCACTTATTTAATAAAAAAAAAACTTTATTAATTCCATTAAAATACAAGCTTGGATGTTGTGCTAAAATAGATCAGCACCGCTTTTGTAAAGAAACATAAAATAAATTAGTATGTCATAAATAGCTAAAGTTGTAATGTTATGTAAAGTAAAATATAATATTCATTACATAACAATAGCTTGTATATAAAGCGAATATGTATAAGTTTGCGTTTATATCAAAGGTAAGAGATTAAATAACCAAACATAAAATAACTATTTATATTTTTTTCTTAATGACGTAAATATGAAGAAAGTTATTTTATTACATCTAAATGTTTTTCAGATTGACATGTTAAGACGATTGGATTCTTGGAGTGGAGTAAAAAAATGCGAACCAAAAAGAAATAGTACCTCCGCTGAAACTTCCGTGTAAATCTGCACTTAACGTAAGTTTCCACTGTCGTACACTTGTATAAAAATATATTGTTCCTCTCGTTCTGTAAAAAAAACTATAAGATTTTATACAAGGGTTTTGGCAATGGAATTTCACAGTTACATTTTTTTTTTGTTAAAATATTATCAGATTTTTTGTAAATTTACTAATATTTCTTTTACCATTCCAACTAAGATGTATGTTTGTACTAGGATATGGCTTACGACATAAGTCGAATGACGGGATTCGAACCCCCAACCTCGTGATCGGAAATCCGTATCCTTAACCATTAGGCTATTGACGATTGACGAACATTTTATAAGGTGTCTTTGTCTAAAGACATTCTTGAAACTTATTTTTATTCTAACAACTTTGTACGTAGTTTTTAGAAATTTCACGATAATTTTGTTAATTAAATGTTACTCTTAATTGAGTTTTAGAGGATTAAGAAATAGCACAAAGTTAATTGAATGTGGGTCTGTAATAAGAGCTGTGTTTTGATGCTTTCTAGTGAACTTTGTTATTAATAATTAGTGTGAAACTTAAATGTGGTATTTTAAATTATTTGTAGTCGTACTAAAATACTTAATTCGTACTAATTAAGAATACTACATTCAATTATGTATAATTGTAAATCAAGTGCCAATAGAATAAACACCAATATATTAGATGCATTAAATTTAAGACAGTCTTTCAAAGTATTACCGTTGGTTACCACTGACGAAACGATTAGAAAAAAAAATTATTCGTTAACAAATAAAACAAATTGTTAATCCATTTGTTTCATAAGTAGAAACCTAGCTTTATATTAGGTGCGCAACTAAGTTCTTGCTTTTTTTCGATAAAAATATAACTTTATTATTAAAAAATGGTTACAAATGAATCATTCCCATCGCTAGACACAACTTTTTCCCATCTGTCTGGTAGAGCTCGAATACCTTGACGCCAGAAGTGTGAAAACAAAATCCCTCATGTGTCGCAACGGTTTGTTTACCATGTCTGAGCTTGGTTCATGACGTTTTGGATATGTCAAAATCAACCAGCTCTTACTGCTAGAGCCATCTACTGACAAACAGCGAGAACTTAGTTGCGCACCTAATAATTCGAATGTTATTAAAATAATTTGAAGTAATTTCAATGCATAAGAATTGCTTTGCTGGTAATGTGTATTTTGGTGAGTGAACGAAGACTGTTTTTTGATGTGAATTATCCATTTCTGTCAATTTTTCTAGTCTGTAATAGTTCCGTGATACGAGTAGTTACCAATACTATAAGAGTACATTTTCAATAGTGAAAATTTTCGTACACATACAGTTGTATTGTTCTTATTTAATCGTTATATACGTAATAGGTAATATGTAGTTAAAAATATTAAGAACATTAGGTATATATTAAAACCTCTATAGTTATCGTTTAATTTTTTTTTTATTTATATTTTTCGTTTCTTAATTTCTTACGGTGAAGGAAAACATCGTGATGCAATCTGCACATATCTGCGAAGAAATTCAAAGATATGTCTGAAGTCAACACGTACTAGGTCACCGTAGTTATGGCCTAGTCATTCCTAACTTAGGCTTTGAGTTCCTCAGTTCTTTATTTATATGTTTTATTTGCTATCTCTGAAATTCATAAAGTTTTTTTTTTTTGAAAAATTTTATTTTAAACATTTGTCATGTTAAAGCCTAAATTAGCGAATTTGTAAACAATGTAGGTTTTTCTTACTCGTATTTTAGGTAATGTATTATTATAGTAGTTAATACATAAGCATTATAAATGTATGTGGGATATGTTTGTTATATGTATTTGCATCATTTTTGAGACCTTTGTGGAGTGTTATGAATAAACGATTTTATAAATATAAGCAGAAATGATTTTTATTTTATCATAACTTGATTTAAAACCTATTTTTAACTGACTTCAAAAAGAAGGAGGTTATTAATTCGTCGCGGTCGAAAGCGCAATCGTGCCCGTGGCGTCGCCATGATGGGTAGGAGGTACAGAGGGGTTTAGTGGGTATGCTTCCCATCCGAAAGAGAATCCCACATAACTAGCGCGTCCCCCCGGGGCGCGGAGTATGCATTAAGCATTCCCCTCTGAAAAAAAAAGGTTAATAATTCGTCAGGTTTTTTTTGTGTGTTACCGCTTAACTCCGCCCTTGGTGCTCCGATTTTGAAATTTTTTTATATACAAACTATATTCCAATCTAAATAAAAATTTATTTTTTATAAACGGACAAACGTCAATAGTCATATATGATAGTCACTACTCTATTTCAAACGTAGACTTTCATTTTTTAATTGGTAAACTTCCTAAGGTCAGACTTCATGTAAAAAATTTAATCGCATACATAAAGAAAATAGGGTAATTTAAAAAGGTGATCCTGCTTTTTTATGGCGCTGTTCTCGAAGTAATTTACTTGGTTTTATGTTTATTACACTCCCAAGTTAGCTTTTTTGTTAATTATTGCATCAACTTAGTTTGGACTTAGTACTTAGGAGAATGTAATACGAGCTTTTACTTAACTTTTTCTAATACCTAAGTATTTATAAGAAAAATTCGTAGTTTCATAGTAATTTACTGATATGTTTTAAAAGTAAGTCTACACATTGCATGATAGAAATTCGTTACCAACGTTTCTTGAATTCTTAATAAATGAATAGTCTAATTACTTTAGTAAATCATATTTGCTCACAGAAATGTTCAGATTAATTAATCTGTTTACACAATCCATTGGACTGTTTAGTTCAGTTGGGTGGCACTGAAATTCAATGATCCAATGTAACAATATAGAACACATAATGGTTTGAGATAGAGACCTAAATTTTTAACAGTGGTAGAGCCCGTTTTAACATCTTCGCACGAATTGACCCGGCTCGCCCGGTGAAATACCACGGCCACACAGAAGACAGGCGTGTAGTGGAAGCAATTCCGCGTTTCGTCTGAAGAGTGTGCGTCCCGGTGGCCTAATTTAGTCCTCTTTCCCTTCCCATCCTTTTTCTTATAAAGAAAGGATGGTAAGTGGAAGTGGACTTTCCTGATGAGAGGATGCATGGGAAGGCAAAATACTTTCTTTCTGTTCATCCCCTTTTCCGACGATTAAAGGTAGGCAACGCATATGCAATTGTGTATGTCTACGGGCAACGGTCACTTCGCAATTTCAGCGATTTCAGGTGGCCGCTCGCGTGCCACCTTATAATATAAAAAAAATAAAATAAGGCTGGTTGAAATCTCAATTGGACTATTTTGTCAATTAATTCCAAACACAAGATTAGGCTAAATACTAGATATTAGATTTACTTAAATAATGTAATAATTTTGTTCTGTATAAACACTTATTATACGACATTTAAGAGAGAGATTCTTAATCTTCTGCCTTTAGTTAAAATTAGTAGTGACATTAGATAGAACAAAAATGTATTTTTATAAACGTTATATTTAAAATCCTAAGCCAAAAGAACGGGATAAATAATGAATATTTGTTATAACAACAGAAAGCCATTAAATAATAAGTGTCCTTGAAAACGATATTCGAAATTAATCGAGATTCAAAGCTCTAAGGTAATCGGATTTTGTTCACTCAATGAATATGTAATTTAAGTTATAATACATCGAACTTTATCTACTTCAATGATATTATAATATTTCTTTTAATATTAGCAGATTTTAGTTTCTTTTATAACAGAAGGAGGCAAACGAGCAGCGGGAACACCGAGATGTTCAGCGACGACCATGGACATCAGAAACACCAGAGGAACCGCAGATGCCGGCCAGTTAATTAGTTAATTTATTAACATTTCTTTATGATTTCAAGTAAACTCTACCCTTATTCGAGGTTTAGGACAATAGTCCAATGTCTGGATTCGAATCCTAGACCAATTGATCGGATATCCGTAGTCTTAACCATTAGGGTTTTGGCGTTCCATTGAATTGGGCTCTTACTTTTATTTTGAACAAAAATTTATTTAAAAAATCATAACATATTTAAATATTTAGGATACTCTACGTATTGACTCGCGTACTCAGAGTCTTTTAGTGATCATCTAAGAACTATGAGTTACAGTAACATAATAAATATATACTAAACAATTCGTTTTAAAATCACTTTGCCTTTTAGTTTCAAGATGCAATAAATTTATCTCACAGTTATTATAATACATTTTTCCTTCAAAATAGATATCATTAAAAAAGGTTATACAGTAGCGCCCAAAGGAAGCTAAGAAAATAAGTGTGGAACTCAATAAATATTATAAGGAAAGGAATTTTCAATATCATCCCACCAATCTTGTTTACTTGTGAAGTCATCTTACAGTGGGTTTGTGATACCAGAGCCGTTTAAAACATGTTATCACTATTTTATTAAAGATAATGACAGACAGGGATGACGATATTATACAAATGTTTTGGTCTCAGAAACCCTCGGTAAATGAATAGAGGACGAGAAATTATGTGTTAAAACATTCTTTATATATGTAAGCAAACGTATTATAGTTAAGATACGTAGTGTTTAAGCCATGCAGTATAGTAAATAATAACCGTAGCCTGGACACACATTACAACAAACTACAGTCAAATTGAGGTCAACTGATTACTTGAGCGTCGGTGGCTCAGTCGTCAAGCACTTGACTTGCAATCTGCAGGTCCTGGGTTCGAATCCCGCCATGTACCAATGTGTTTTTCGATTTCCGATTTACATATGTACATTTATCCGACGTTCTTACGGTGAAGGAAAACATCGTGATGCAACCTGCACATATCTGAGAAAAAAATCAAAGATATGTGTGAAGTCAACCAACCCGCACTTGGCCAGCGTGGTTGACTATGGCCTAATCACCCTTAACTTAGGGTAGGCTCCGAGCCCCTCGGTGGGGACATATAGTGAGCTGATGATGATGATGATTACTTGAGACAACTTTAAATTCATAAAATATTTCTATATTTATTTTCTTTAACAAGAAAAGACTTTATTATTATTACTGAAAATAAACAAAGTCGTGATTAAAGCTTTAGCCTGAAACCGTGTTCATTATTAAAAGTAAACAAAGAGGGAAAACCTCTAAGTCTTTGAGGAAAATTTGTTACACTTTTATACGTAAATATTTAACTTTATACATTGCTTAATGCTCAAATAACAAGAATTTAATATATTGAATAAAATAAAAAATAAAAACATTTTTAAACCATAAATTATTTTCACAATTTACTAAAAGATATAAAATAAGAAACGGAATTCATTAAATTTAAATGGAAATTAAAAAGTTTTCTAATAAGGCAATATACGAGTATGCTACTAGAAGAATACTTTCAAACTTCTGACAATCAGAAAATTGTACATATTACAAACTATATTAAAACTGCATAAATCAATAAAATTTGACCCCGTGACTAATAAAAAAAGAAGAAAAAACGTTGTTAACGTTATTAAAACAAATTCCACTTTTGCTGCAAGGCAATATCCTCGGCAATCCTCTAACTTATACAATTTAATAAACAAAGAAATTAATATCTACCCTCTTAAATTATTTAAATGCAAAAAGACTGTAACTGACTGGTTAATGACTAAAACTTATGACGAGACTGAAACATTAATTCAAACTATACCACGTATATGAAAGATAATTATGTAAATTCAACTGTACTTACACACATGCACTCATGTACATACACGCTCATACATACATACACACACAAACTCAAACATACACACACACACACACATTCATACAATCAATAGACCTGTATTGCACACACATTAAATTACACAAATGTGTTTTTCTGTTATTTTCTATCATTTCTGCTCATTTTTACTTTTTAATTTAGAAATCAATAATTAGTTTATTGTCATTTTTACTTTTTACTTTTTAATAAACTCTTTGTATTTTGTTTTGTTTGTTAAAGTATAATTGTCTCTATATAATATATAGATTAAGAAGGTACCATTGATATTGTTTATGTGACACGGAAGAGCGGGACTTCCAATCACAAGCCCGTTATGGATGCTTAAATGGAAGTCCCGGCACAAATGTTAGTATGTACCATTTTTGTTTACGCAATAAATCATTTTTCATTTTCATTTTTTTTTCAAAATTAAAAAAAAAATATCCTCCAACTAAAACCTACTAAGAATATCATGTTATATATATATAGTTGCATTTATAATGGAAATAAACGTTGCTATTCATCAAATTCATGTTAAACCAAGTATTTCTAATGCGACAATATTTGGGAAATACCTCTAGTTCTTCAATGGAAACCAAAAGGCTTTTGACATTCTTTTGATGAGGGTCGTGGAAATTATATGTGGTTCTTTTTCATGTGTAAAGGGCACACGGCTGTATATTTGAGTGCTTTTATGTCACATTCAATATTCACAGATGTTAATTTCGGTTTAAATAGAATTTATCAAACTAGCGGTTTTCGACTTAAGAAACACTGGCACAAAATCATTGTTTTAATAAAAAAAAGAATCGCAGTGTTGCCAATATTTAAATAACACATATTACCATAAGTTCAAAACAAAAAAAACACAATTGTAATTTCTAATAGGACCGATCATTGTGGCGATCGTTGGGAGGAGCGATCATCGTGGCGATCTTTGGGTGGACCGATCATTGTGGCGATCTTTGGGTGAACCGATCATCGTGGCGACTTTTGGGTGGACCGATCGTCGTGGCGATCTTTGAGGTAGGCCAGGCCTATGCCAGCAGTGGGCGTCATATGTCTGAAACCAACGAACGAATTACCGTAATATAAAATTATGGGAGATGTAATTAATGAATTTCATCACTCTTTGAAGTATTTAATTAAATTGTAATTATTTAAACGCGTGCTTAAAATTAAACATCAACATTTAAGTTAAAAAGGGTTTTAGTTAAAAAGCTTCGCAAATATTTCACACATTTAATATTTTATACATAAATGTGAAAGTTTTTAAGAAGAAAAAAACTTGCGTTTCATAAAAGACACATTTTTATTATGCTATTTTACAAGATTACTTTTAGAAACTTGCTTAATGAACTCTTTCCAACTTCTTTTCAAAGATCGTAACAAGATCTTTGTGTACACTCGGGCGACCTTAATTTATATATCATATGAGTTGTAATTCATGAAATGTATCGCTATAGTAACATGCTGTCACGGCCAACATTTTCTTTTCCTTATTCTGAAATATATTTGTACGAATTTTCTTACCAAAAATTCAATCTGTTTAGTGAGGAATACAATTTTTGACCAATCACCGCTATTGAAAATATTATTATGCCTAGGCAAAATGAGTTCTTGAGCTACTGCTTGAAATACTTATACGGAAAGTAGTGGAGTGTAAGTAGTAGTAAGTCATATATTTAACATCATCATCATCATCAGCTCACTATACGTCCCCACCGAGGAGCTCAGAGCCTACCCTAAGTTAAGGGTGATTAGGCCATAGTCAACCACGCTGGCCAAGTGCGGGTTGGTTGACTTCACACATATCTTTGAATTTCTACTCAGATATGTGCAGGTTGCATCACGATGTTTTCCTTCACCGTAAGAATATATTTATGGTGAAACATATAATTACTATGACGTCATTATAC